>NC_089567.1:2806919-3118799 GCF_040115645.1 Euwallacea fornicatus | reverse complement strand
CATAAAATACTATTTATCTTGGAAACTCAATACGAAACAATCATGATGCGTTGTGTCATGTTGAAGGTCTCGTCCATCTGATTAATATGAGTCATCGTTGACGAACTTTGGAGTTCATTTGCCGAAGTTATCGAGCTACAAATCCTGAAAAGTCTCTTAACTTGTGTGTTTGAGCACATAAAATACTATTTATCTTGGAAACTCAACACGAGACAATCATGATGCGTTGTGTCATGTTGAAGATCTCGTCCATCTGATTAATATGAGTCATCGTTGAAGAACTTTGGAGTTCATTTGCCGAAGTTATCGAGCTACAAAACCTGAAAAGTCACAAAACTTGTGTGTTTGAGCACGTAAAATACTATTTATTTTGGAAGCTCAACACGAAACAATCATGATGTGTTGTGTCATGTTGAAGATCTCGTCCACAGAATGAATATGAGTCATCGTTGACGAACTTTGGAGTTCATTTGCCGAAGTTATCGAGCTACAAAACCTGAAAAGTCCCTTAACTTGTGTGTTTGAGCACGTAAAATACTATTTATTTTGGAAGCTCAACACGAAACAATCATGATGTGTTGTGTCATGTTGAAGATCTCGTCCACAGAATTAATATGAGTCATCGTTGAAGAACTTTGGAGTTCATTTGCCGAAGTTATCGAGCTACAAATTCCGAAAAGTCACAAAACTTGTGTGTTTGAGCACATAAAATACTATTTATCTTGGAAACTCAAAACGAAGCAATCATGATGTGTTGTGTCATGTTGAAGATCTCGTCCACAGAATTAATATGAGTCATCGTTGAAGAACTTTGGAGTTCATTTCCCGAAGTTATCGAGCTACAAATTCCGAAAAGTCACAAAACTTGTGTGTTTGAGCACATAAAATACTATTTATCTTGGAAACTCAACACGAAGCAATCATGATGCGTTGTGTCATGTTGAAGATCTCGTCCACAGAATTAATATGAGTCATCGTTGAAGAACTTTGGAGTTCATTTGCCGAAGTTATCGAGCTACAAATTCCGAAAAGTCACAAAACTTGTGTGTTTGAGCACATAAAATACTATTTATCTTGGAAACTCAAAACGAGACAATCATGATGTGTTTTGTCATGTTGAAGATCTCGTTCACAGAATTAATATGAGTCATCGTTGACGAACTTTGGAGTTCATTTGCCGAAGTTATCGAGCTACAAATTCCGAAAAGTCACAAAACTTGTGTGTTTGAGCACATAAAATACTATTTATCTTGGAAACTCAACACGAAACAATCATGATGTGTTGTGTCATGTTGAAGATCTCGTTCACAGAATTCATATGAGTCATCGTTGACGAACTTTGGAGTTCATTTGCCGAAGTTATCGAGCTACAAATTCCGAAAAGTCACAAAACTTGTATGTTTGAACACATAAAATACTATTTATCTTGGAAGCTCAACACGAAACAATCATGATGTGTTGTGTCATGTTGAAGATCTCGTCCACAGAATTAATATGAGTCATCGTTGAAGAACTTTGGAGTTCATTTGCCGAAGTTATCGAGCTACAAATTCCGAAAAGTCGCAAAACTTGTGTGTTTGAGCACATAAAATACTATTTATCTTGGAAACTCAACACGAAACAATCATGATGTGTTGTGCCAAGTTGAAGATCTCGTCCACAGAATGAATATGAGTCATCGTTGACGAACTTTGGTGTTCATTTGCCGAAGTTATCGAGCTACAAATCCTGAAAAGTCACAAAACTTGTGTGTTTGAGCACATAAAATACTATTTATTTTGGAAGCTGAACAAGATACAATCATGATGTGTTGTGTCATGTTGAAGATCTCGTCCACAGAATGAATATGAGTCATCGTTGACGAACTTTGGTGTTCATTTGCCGAAGTTATCGAGCTACAAATCCTGAAAAGTCCCTTAACTTGTGTGTTTGAGCACATAAAATACTATTTATCTTGGAAACTCAATACGAAACAATCGTGATGCGTTGTGTCATGTTGAAGGTCTCGTCCATCTGATTAATATGAGTCATAGTTGATGAACTTTGGAGTTCATTTGCCGAAGTTATCGAGCTACAAAACCTGAAAAGTCACAAAACTTGTGTGTTTGAGCACATAAAATACTGTTTATCTTGGAAACTCAAAACGAGACAATCATGATGGGTTGTGTCATGTTGAAGATCTCGTCCACAGAATGAATATGAGTCATCGTTGACGAACTTTGGTGTTCATTTGCCGAAGTTATCGAGCTACAAAACCTGAAAAGTCACAAAACTTGTGTGTTTGAGCACATAAAATACTGTTTATCTTGGAAACTCAAAACGAGACAATCATGATGGGTTGTGTCATGTTGAAGATCTCGTCCACAGAATGAATATGAGTCATCGTTGACGAACTTTGGTGTTCATTTGCCGAAGTTATCGAGCTACAAAACCTGAAAAGTCACAAAACTTGTGTGTTTGAGCACATAAAATACTGTTTATCTTGGAAACTCAAAACGAGACAATCATGATGTGTTGTGTCATGTTGAAGATCTCGTCCACAGAATGAATATGAGTCATCGTTGACGAACTTTGGTGTTCATTTGCCGAAGTTATCGAGCTACAAAACCTGAAAAGTCATAAAACTTGTGTGTTTGAGCACATAAAATACTGTTTATCTTGGAAACTCAACACGAGACAATCATGATGTGTTGTGTCATGTTGAAGATCTCGTCCACAGAATTAATATGAGTCATCGTTGAAGAACTTTGGAGTTCATTTGCCGAAGTTATCGAGCTACAAAACCTGAAAAGTCACAAAACTTGTGTGTTTGAGCACATAAAATACTGTTTATCTTGGAAACTCAAAACGAGACAATCATGATGTGTTGTGTCATGTTGAAGATCTCGTCCACAGAATGAATATGAGTCATCGTTGACGAACTTTGGTGTTCATTTGCCGAAGTTATCGAGCTACAAAACCTGAAAAGTCATAAAACTTGTGTGTTTGAGCACATAAAATACTGTTTATCTTGGAAACTCAACACGAGACAATCATGATGTGTTGTGTCATGTTGAAGATCTCGTCCACAGAATTAATATGAGTCATCGTTGACGAACTTTGGAGTTCATTTGCCGAAGTTATCGAGCTACAAAACCTGAAAAGTCACAAAACTTGTGTGTTTGAGCACATAAAATACTGTTTATCTTGGAAACTCAACACGAGTCAATCATGATGTGTTGTGTCATGTTGAAGATCTCGACCACAGAATGAATATGAGTCATCGTTGAAGAACTTTGGAGTTCATTTGCCGAAGTTATCGAGCTACAAAACCTGAAAAGTCATAAAACTTGTGTGTTTGAGCACATAAAATACTGTTTATCTTGGAAACTCAACACGAGACAATCATGATGTGTTGTGTCATGTTGAAGATCTCGTCCACAGAATTAATATGAGTCATCGTTGAAGAACTTTGGAGTTCATTTGCCGAAGTTATCGAGCTACAAAACCTGAAAAGTCACAAAACTTATGTGTTTGAGAACATAAATACTATTTATCTTGGAAGCTCAACAAGATACAATCATGATGTGTTGTGCCATGTTGAAGATCTCGTCCACAGAATTAATATGAGTCATCGTTGAAGAACTTTGGAGTTCATTTGCCGAAGTTATCGAGCTACAAAACCTGAAAAGTCACAAAACTTGTGTGTTTGAGCACGTAAAATACTATTTATCTTGTAAACTTAACAAGATACAATCATGATGTGTTGTGTCATGTTGAAGATCTCGTCCACAGAATTAATATGAGTCATCGTTGAAGAACTTTGGAGCTCATTTGTCGAAGTTATCGAGCCACAAAACCTGAAAAGTCATAAAACTTGTGTGTTTGAGCACGTAAAATATTATTTATCTTGAAAACTCAACAAGATACAATCATGATGTGTTGTGTCATGTTGAAGATCTCGTCCACAGAATTAATATGAGTCATCGTTGAAGAACTTTGGAGCTCATTTGTCGAAGTTATCGAGCCACAAAACCTGAAAAGTCATAAAACTTGTGTGTTTGAGCACGTAAAATATTATTTATCTTGAAAACTCAACAAGATACAATCATGATGTGTTGTGTCATGTTGAAGATCTCGTCCACAGAATTAATATGAGTCATCGTTGAAGAACTTTGGAGCTCATTTGTCGAAGTTATCGAGCCACAAAACCTGAAAAGTCATAAAACTTGTGTGTTTGAGCACATAAAATACTATTTATCTTGGAAATTCAACACAAAACAATTATGATGTGTTGTGTCATGTTGAAGATCTCGTCCACAGAATTAATATGAGTCATCGTTGAAGAACTTTGGAGCTCATTTGTCGAAGTTATCGAGCCACAAAACCTGAAAAGTCATAAAACTTGTGTGTTTGAGCACGTAAAATATTATTTATCTTGAAAACTCAACAAGATACAATCATGATGTGTTGTGTCATGTTGAAGATCTCGTCCAAAGAATTAATATGAGTCATTGTTTAAGAACTTTGGAGCTCATTTGTCGAAGTTATCGAGCCACAAAACCTGAAAAGTCATAAAACTTGTGTGTTTGAGCACATAAAATACTATTTATCTTGGAAACTCAACACGAAAAATCATGATATGTTGTGTCATGTTGAAGATCTCGTCCACAGAATTAATATGAGTCATCTTTGAAGAACTTTGGAGTTCATTTGTCGAAGGTATCGAGCTACAAAACCTGAAAAGTCCCATAACTTGTGTGTTTGAGCACATAAAATACTATTTATCTTGGAAATTCAACAAGAAACAATCATGATGTGTTGTGTCATGTTGAAGATCTCGTCCACAGAATTAATATGAGTCATCTTTGAAGAACTTTGGAGTTCATTTGCCGAAGTTATCGAGCTACAAAACCTGAAAAGTCCCATAACTTGTGTGTTTGAGCACATAAAATACTATTTATCTTGGAAATTCAACAAGAAACAATCATGATGTGTTGTGTCATGTTGAAGATCTCGTCCACAGAATTAATATGAGTCATCGTTGAAGAACTTTGGAGCTCATTTGTCGAAGTTATCGAGCCACAAAACCTGAAAAGTCATAAAACTTGTGTGTTTGAGCACGTAAAATATTATTTATCTTGAAAACTCAACAAGATACAATCATGATGTGTTGTGTCATGTTGAAGATCTCGTCCAAAGAATTAATATGAGTCATTGTTTAAGAACTTTGGAGCTCATTTGTCGAAGTTATCGAGCCACAAAACCTGAAAAGTCATAAAACTTGTGTGTTTGAGCACATAAAATACTATTTATCTTGGAAACTCAACACGAAAAATCATGATATGTTGTGTCATGTTGAAGATCTCGTCCACAGAATTAATATGAGTCATCTTTGAAGAACTTTGGAGTTCATTTGTCGAAGGTATCGAGCTACAAAACCTGAAAAGTCCCATAACTTGTGTGTTTGAGCACATAAAATACTATTTATCTTGGAAATTCAACAAGAAACAATCATGATGTGTTGTGTCATGTTGAAGATCTCGACCACAGAATGAATATGAGTCATCGTTGACGAACTTTGGAGTTCATTTGTCGAAGTTATCGAGCTACAAAACCTGAAAAGTCCCTTAACTTGTGTGTTTGAGCACATAAAGTACTATTTATCTTGGAAACTCAATACGAAACAATCATGATGTGTTGTGTCATGTTGAAGATCTCGACCACAGAATGAATATGAGTCATCGTTGACGAACTTTGGAGTTCATTTGTCGAAGTTATCGAGCTACAAAACCTGAAAAGTCCCTTAACTTGTGTGTTTGAGCACATAAAGTACTATTTATCTTGGAAACTCAATACGAAACAATCATGATGCGTTGTGTCATGTTGAAGATCTCGACCACAGAATGAATATGAGTCATCGTTGAAGAACTTTGGAGTTCATTTGCCGAAGTTATCGAGCTACAAAACCTGAAAAGTCACAAAACTTGTGTGTTTGAGCACATAAAATACTGTTTATCTTGGAAACTCAAAACGAGACAATCATGATGTGTTGTGTCATGTTGAAGATCTCGTCCACAGAATTAATATGAGTCATCGTTGAAGAACTTTGAAGTTAATTTGCCGAAGTTATCGAGCTACAAAACCTGAAAAGTCACAAAACTTGTGTGTTTGAGCACATAAAATACTGTTTATCTTGGAAACTCAAAACGAGACAATCATGATGGGTTGTGTCATGTTGAAGATCTCGTCCACAGAATGAATATGAGTCATCGTTGACGAACTTTGGTGTTCATTTGCCGAAGTTATCGAGCTACAAAACCTGAAAAGTCATAAAACTTGTGTGTTTGAGCACATAAAATACTGTTTATCTTGGAAACTCAACACGAGACAATCATGATGTGTTGTGTCATGTTGAAGATCTCGACCACAGAATGAATATGAGTCATCGTTGAAGAACTTTGGAGTTCATTTGCCGAAGTTATCGTGCTACAAAACCTGAAAAGTCACAAAACTTGTGTGTTTGAGCACATAAAATACTGTTTATCTTGGAAACTCAAAACGAGACAATCATGATGTGTTGTGTCATGTTGAAGATCTCGTCCACAGAATGAATATGAGTCATCGTTGACGAACTTTGGTGTTCATTTGCCGAAGTTATCGAGCTACAAAACCTGAAAAGTCATAAAACTTGTGTGTTTGAGCACATAAAATACTGTTTATCTTGGAAACTCAACACGAGACAATCATGATGTGTTGTGTCATGTTGAAGATCTCGACCACAGAATGAATATGAGTCATCGTTGACGAACTTTGGAGTTCATTTGTCGAAGTTATCGAGCTACAAAACCTGAAAAGTCCCTTAACTTGTGTGTTTGAGCACATAAAGTACTATTTATCTTGGAAACTCAATACGAAACAATCATGATGTGTTGTGTCATGTTGAAGATCTCGACCACAGAATGAATATGAGTCATCGTTGACGAACTTTGGTGTTCATTTGCCGAAGTTATCGAGCTACAAAACCTGAAAAGTCCCTTAACTTGTGTGTTTGAGCACATAAAATACTGTTTATCTTGGAAACTCAACACGAGACAATCATGATGTGTTGTGTCATGTTGAAGATCTCGACCACAGAATGAATATGAGTCATCGTTGACGAACTTTGGAGTTCATTTGTCGAAGTTATCGAGCTACAAAACCTGAAAAGTCCCTTAACTTGTGTGTTTGAGCACATAAAGTACTATTTATCTTGGAAACTCAATACGAAACAATCATGATGTGTTGTGTCATGTTGAAGATCTCGACCACAGAATGAATATGAGTCATCGTTGACGAACTTTGGAGTTCATTTGTCGAAGTTATCGAGCTACAAAACCTGAAAAGTCCCTTAACTTGTGTGTTTGAGCACATAAAGTACTATTTATCTTGGAAACTCAATACGAAACAATCATGATGCGTTGTGTCATGTTGAAGATCTCGACCACAGAATGAATATGAGTCATCGTTGAAGAACTTTGGAGTTCATTTGCCGAAGTTATCGAGCTACAAAACCTGAAAAGTCACAAAACTTGTGTGTTTGAGCACATAAAATACTGTTTATCTTGGAAACTCAAAACGAGACAATCATGATGTGTTGTGTCATGTTGAAGATCTCGTCCACAGAATTAATATGAGTCATCGTTGAAGAACTTTGAAGTTAATTTGCCGAAGTTATCGAGCTACAAAACCTGAAAAGTCACAAAACTTGTGTGTTTGAGCACATAAAATACTGTTTATCTTGGAAACTCAAAACGAGACAATCATGATGGGTTGTGTCATGTTGAAGATCTCGTCCACAGAATGAATATGAGTCATCGTTGACGAACTTTGGTGTTCATTTGCCGAAGTTATCGAGCTACAAAACCTGAAAAGTCATAAAACTTGTGTGTTTGAGCACATAAAATACTGTTTATCTTGGAAACTCAACACGAGACAATCATGATGTGTTGTGTCATGTTGAAGATCTCGACCACAGAATGAATATGAGTCATCGTTGAAGAACTTTGGAGTTCATTTGCCGAAGTTATCGAGCTACAAAACCTGAAAAGTCACAAAACTTGTGTGTTTGAGCACATAAAATACTATTTATCTTAGAAGCTCAACAAGATACAATCATGATGTGTTGTGCCAAGTTGAAGTTCTCGTCCACCTGATTAATATGAGTCATCGTTGAAGAACTTTGGAGTTCATTTGTCGAAGTTATCGAGCTACAAATCCTGAAAAGTCCCTTAACTTGTGTGTTTGAGCACATAAAATACTATTTATCTTGGAAACTCAATACGAAACAATCGTGATGCGTTGTGTCATGTTGAAGGTCTCGTCCATCTGATTAATATGAGTCATCGTTGAAGAACTTTGGAGTTCATTTGCCGAAGTTATCGAGCTACAAAACCTGAAAAGTCACAAAACTTGTGTGTTTGAGCATATAAAATACTGTTTATCTTGGAAACTCAAAACGAGACAATCATGATGGATTGTGTCATGTTGAAGATCTCGTCCACAGAATGAATATGAGTCATCGTTGACGAACTTTGGTGTTCATTTGCCGAAGTTATCGAGCTACAAAACCTGAAAAGTCATAAAACTTGTGTGTTTGAGCACATAAAATACTGTTTATCTTGGAAACTCAACACGAGACAATCATGATGTGTTGTGTCATGTTGAAGATCTCGACCACAGAATGAATATGAGTCATCGTTGACGAACTTTGGAGTTCATTTGTCGAAGTTATCGAGCTACAAAACCTGAAAAGTCCCTTAACTTGTGTGTTTGAGCACATAAAGTACTATTTATCTTGGAAACTCAATACGAAACAATCATGATGTGTTGTGTCATGTTGAAGATCTCGACCACAGAATGAATATGAGTCATCGTTGACGAACTTTGGTGTTCATTTGCCGAAGTTATCGAGCTACAAAACCTGAAAAGTCATAAAACTTGTGTGTTTGAGCACATAAAATACTGTTTATCTTGGAAACTCAACACGAGACAATCATGATGTGTTGTGTCATGTTGAAGATCTCGACCACAGAATGAATATGAGTCATCGTTGACGAACTTTGGAGTTCATTTGTCGAAGTTATCGAGCTACAAAACCTGAAAAGTCCCTTAACTTGTGTGTTTGAGCACATAAAGTACTATTTATCTTGGAAACTCAATACGAAACAATCATGATGTGTTGTGTCATGTTGAAGATCTCGACCACAGAATGAATATGAGTCATCGTTGACGAACTTTGGAGTTCATTTGTCGAAGTTATCGAGCTACAAAACCTGAAAAGTCCCTTAACTTGTGTGTTTGAGCACATAAAGTACTATTTATCTTGGAAACTCAATACGAAACAATCATGATGCGTTGTGTCATGTTGAAGATCTCGACCACAGAATGAATATGAGTCATCGTTGAAGAACTTTGGAGTTCATTTGCCGAAGTTATCGAGCTACAAAACCTGAAAAGTCACAAAACTTGTGTGTTTGAGCACATAAAATACTGTTTATCTTGGAAACTCAAAACGAGACAATCATGATGTGTTGTGTCATGTTGAAGATCTCGTCCACAGAATTAATATGAGTCATCGTTGAAGAACTTTGAAGTTAATTTGCCGAAGTTATCGAGCTACAAAACCTGAAAAGTCACAAAACTTGTGTGTTTGAGCACATAAAATACTGTTTATCTTGGAAACTCAAAACGAGACAATCATGATGGGTTGTGTCATGTTGAAGATCTCGTCCACAGAATGAATATGAGTCATCGTTGACGAACTTTGGTGTTCATTTGCCGAAGTTATCGAGCTACAAAACCTGAAAAGTCATAAAACTTGTGTGTTTGAGCACATAAAATACTGTTTATCTTGGAAACTCAACACGAGACAATCATGATGTGTTGTGTCATGTTGAAGATCTCGACCACAGAATGAATATGAGTCATCGTTGAAGAACTTTGGAGTTCATTTGCCGAAGTTATCGTGCTACAAAACCTGAAAAGTCACAAAACTTGTGTGTTTGAGCACATAAAATACTGTTTATCTTGGAAACTCAAAACGAGACAATCATGATGTGTTGTGTCATGTTGAAGATCTCGTCCACAGAATGAATATGAGTCATCGTTGACGAACTTTGGTGTTCATTTGCCGAAGTTATCGAGCTACAAAACCTGAAAAGTCATAAAACTTGTGTGTTTGAGCACATAAAATACTGTTTATCTTGGAAACTCAACACGAGACAATCATGATGTGTTGTGTCATGTTGAAGATCTCGACCACAGAATGAATATGAGTCATCGTTGACGAACTTTGGAGTTCATTTGTCGAAGTTATCGAGCTACAAAACCTGAAAAGTCCCTTAACTTGTGTGTTTGAGCACATAAAGTACTATTTATCTTGGAAACTCAATACGAAACAATCATGATGTGTTGTGTCATGTTGAAGATCTCGACCACAGAATGAATATGAGTCATCGTTGACGAACTTTGGAGTTCATTTGTCGAAGTTATCGAGCTACAAAACCTGAAAAGTCCCTTAACTTGTGTGTTTGAGCACATAAAGTACTATTTATCTTGGAAACTCAATACGAAACAATCATGATGCGTTGTGTCATGTTGAAGATCTCGACCACAGAATGAATATGAGTCATCGTTGAAGAACTTTGGAGTTCATTTGCCGAAGTTATCGAGCTACAAAACCTGAAAAGTCACAAAACTTGTGTGTTTGAGCACATAAAATACTGTTTATCTTGGAAACTCAAAACGAGACAATCATGATGTGTTGTGTCATGTTGAAGATCTCGTCCACAGAATTAATATGAGTCATCGTTGAAGAACTTTGAAGTTAATTTGCCGAAGTTATCGAGCTACAAAACCTGAAAAGTCACAAAACTTGTGTGTTTGAGCACATAAAATACTGTTTATCTTGGAAACTCAAAACGAGACAATCATGATGGGTTGTGTCATGTTGAAGATCTCGTCCACAGAATGAATATGAGTCATCGTTGACGAACTTTGGTGTTCATTTGCCGAAGTTATCGAGCTACAAAACCTGAAAAGTCATAAAACTTGTGTGTTTGAGCACATAAAATACTGTTTATCTTGGAAACTCAACACGAGACAATCATGATGTGTTGTGTCATGTTGAAGATCTCGACCACAGAATGAATATGAGTCATCGTTGAAGAACTTTGGAGTTCATTTGCCGAAGTTATCGTGCTACAAAACCTGAAAAGTCACAAAACTTGTGTGTTTGAGCACATAAAATACTGTTTATCTTGGAAACTCAAAACGAGACAATCATGATGTGTTGTGTCATGTTGAAGATCTCGTCCACAGAATGAATATGAGTCATCGTTGACGAACTTTGGAATTCATTTTAGTTTTTACCGATTAATACGTGTGTGTTATAACGAGTGTAAATAGTCAAAATGAAGATTTATCCAAAAGAAGAGCGTATTGACATGATTTTTATTCTTGGAGAATGTCATAAGACATTTCGAACATCTGTAATAAATATTTTGTTTCCGTTTTATGTTATACTTGATATGTGATTTAGAACTTTGAACTAAAAGACGCCAAATGGCGCAAGGAGCCATTATTTAGTGCATTCTGCAAAAACGCGAAGACAGCTATGAACATCCTAGTACCATTCGATGGGTATTTAAAAACTACATATCCTGGTAAGTTAAAAAATATGGCATTGCATTTAAATTAATCCAGTTATAGCCACTTAAAGTCCTCATTTGAATAGTTTTAATTTTTTCACACCCTGTATAAGCTGGCAAGTTTTTCATGATTGGGATATAAAGTATGATCCATTATTACACTACACTGTAAATTACGCTTACATAACTTAAATACTGTTTAAGTGGTTAAAACATGAAAATTAGGCCAAATTTTTACAAAATTTAAATTATTTCAAAAACCGTAAGTACTAGGTATTGTAAACCTTATTAAAACACACATTTATTTTGATCGGAGAATCCAAAAATGCAACAATATACAAGGGGTTCCATTTAAAAAAACACAACTTTGATACTTTTAGCACTTTTGGGACACCCTGTATAATATGAAAATAATTTTAAAAAGTAGCCATAATAGATCTCCATATAACCCAAAAGAAAAATTTTTAGAAAACCTCGTATTTTGGCCACAATATTCCGAGCCGTATAGCGTGAATAACCCTGTATAAGTATATCACCATGAATCGATATATTTTTAACCAAGGAATGTATGATTAAGCCTTGACCCCCTTATTCTGGGACTCCCTCTATATTGAATGTTAGAACGATGAACGATTCTTTGCGAATGTGAGAATTTTTATGTTCTCGAAATCTGGAGACTTTCAAAGAAAAACACTAAAAAACATCAAAATTAATATCAGAAGCCAAATATCCCTTCAATACGTACCTTAATTGCTATTCCGCAATGAGCTGACTTTAGCTTTCAGCTAGATTGCTGATATCCACAAAATGTTAAACAGTTATGAGGAATAGGACAAAAGTTATAGTTAACTGTAAAGTTATTGAGTAAAAAAAAAGGAAAACGCCCTATATCTTGAGAATGAATTGAGATTTACCTACGATATATTGATTAATTTGAATCACGGTGAAGTTCTCTAAACCCCCTTATCCTATGTACAGTTAACTTTAAAACAACCTGTGCATGAGCTGTAAGGCTTTCTTTACACACGGTCAATAGCAAAGTTCGTCCCTTTACTTCTCCGAAGTAGTTAATGGTTTGCGGTCTTTTCACTGATTGCAGTTGCTTATCGTAGATAAATAGAATACGAAATCAAGCATAACTGGAATTAAGTGAGATTTTTCTTGAATAGGACAGGTTAAAAAAGACATTGGTTGTATAAATGGCGAACGAATTAATCAAACCGCCAGCTCGCAAGGTGGAGGGTGAACGTGAAAATAGAACATCTAAATTGCAGAAAGAGAATTTTCCTGGCATTTCTGGAGAGAATGGACTTAAGAGATATTACCTCCCAAACCTAACTTTAATTGTGCTTGTGTTGCTTTACAAAAATCACGAAGTATTTTGTATGAAATTCATCATTAAGAAAACAACTGATGGTATAAATATTAGGTCAGTCTCATCAGGATCCTTGCATTAAGAAAGAGATAAATATGAAGGCATAACAATTACAATGCAACCTGGATGTCTGTCTTTCCTGATAAGTTTAAAACTATACTTATTGATTTATTTTTTATATTATAGTTTTATTATTATACGATTTTTCCTATTGTTTATTATTTTAATAATTGTATATATATTGTGTTGTTAAGAATCCTTCAATAATAATCTATTACTGCGATAGTGATTCTGATAGAAGTTGTGTCATGCGCTGTCGATTGGGGACACATTATTTAAGAAGAAAAACGTTTCAAATTGTAGTTTTTATTGTGAGCGAACTTCAACATCATAAAAAACATAGTTTGAAAATCGATTGCCATTATAATGTTTACTAGGTGTTGATTAAGCTTTTCACGGTATACTCAGCATTCAAAGGAGATGACCAAGAGGGATATCAGAAAATTCTGGTTAGCTCAATATTGGGAAACAGTTAACATTAATATTTAGATGTTGCGTCTCTTTACTGAGAAACACATTCCATTTTTGTTAGAGTTTAGTTTGTGTTTTATTTATGAGAAAACCCCCTTTAAAAAACAGCAAAAGTGATTTTTTGATTATTTTATATAAATTTTAAACCCAATCTAAAAACCTGTGAAAGAAATGGAAAAGCATAACAAAAAATTTACCATTCACCCTTATTGATTTAACTTTCATTCGATATACTTTAGGTTACGGCATAGAAATCGAGTGTTTTTAAATAATCATAGAATCGTTGATTTTTGATATACATAAGTTAAAATGTTAGTGTAGGTTTTGCTCTTTGGTAAATTTTCGGAACTTATACTACCGGTCTAATAACGAGATTTTTTATTCACAAAAAATAATGCAAGATGTCTAGTCGCAAAGAATATCGAATCAGTTCTGGCCTTTTTTAGAGACCCGATTCGTAATCGGAAAAGTAATATAAACAATAAAGTTGATACGCCGAATATCCGATTCAGCGTCTAGGAAGATGTGGACGTTGCATGATACATATACATCTTCTATTTTTCTATTATAACAGCATTATCGAAGCAAACAGCATGGTCGAAAACACAGCATTTTATAGTCACCAATAGAAAATTACATTTGATATGTGCCGTCTATTCTTGTTAACGCAATATTGAAGATGTTCAAAAAGATTTGCTTTCACACTATCCAGCAGCTCTTCGTTGATTCCGGTGATTTAATGTCGGATTGTTTTTTCTAAGTATTCTAATGTCAGAAGCTTAGGTTCGTAGCAACATACCTTAAGATAGGCCCATAAAAAGAAATCACACAAGGAGAAATCAAGCGATCGCAGAGGTCATAAAATGTCACCAAATCTGAACTTCAGTCACACACGTACCACACCCAATAAAATTAACATTTTCGATGTTCTAACCTCTACGAATGTTTGAAGGTGGCAACAGAAAAATATTAATAAATTGCTATGAGCCAAAGAATGAAATGCCTGTTGAAGCACAACCTTTCTATTGTAAAACATGAAAATTATGTAAAATGTTCATAAAATTTCAATTATTTAAAAAAACCTTATTAAAACAGACACTTATTTTGATCAAAGAATTCAAAAATGTAATAACATACAAGGGGTTCCATTAAAAAAAACATAACTTTGATATTATTAGAACTTTTGAGAAACCCTGTATGATATGAAAATAATTTTTAAAAGTAGTCATAATAGACTCTCATATAATCGAAAGGTAAAATTTTTCGAAAGCCTCGTACTTTGGCCACAATATTCCGTGCCGTATAGCGTGAATAACCCTGTATATAAGTCGGACGTAATAAAGATTTATCAATTATTCTGTTAACACATGACTGCGTGTGAATCTTAAATTCGAAGCATCTAATAGTGCGATTATTTTAATGAGTGATTTGATAAATTTAATGAGTTGCCTGTAACGTGTTAATGAGTTAATATCGAGTAAACTAGCGAATTCGTAGGACATTTTGAGCTCATTAAAATCGTGCAAACATATATAGTTATTAACGTCACAACACCGATAATTTACACTACCACTATCGTTTAAAAAAGTTCGATTAGATCGCTCAAACACATCTTCCACCTAACTACGACGGAAGGTGCGTTTATCCAGAATTATTGTGATATTTGTCAAGAATTTGGAAATTTCAGATAAATTACGAGAGGTACGTTTAACTCATTTAAATTAACTTGATAAATTTGGTATCATTTAAGATTTAAAAAACCACACACTTCTGGATGAAAAAAATTACTTATAATCACATCATATTATCGCCAAACCAATTCATTTCGCTGTTTTTTTCTTAATGAACCAAGTCCAAAATTCGTTAACAGCTCGTTATTGAGGTGGTTCAAGCGTAGTATAGGGTCAGGTCAGAAACTTGATTTTATCAATAAACATTCCGTATAAGTCCAAATTTGGCATAACGGCCCGACAAGCTCGTTTAACTTTCTAGTCTGTCATATTTCGACGAATGATAATGACTATCGCAGATTCAAAAGGTCAAACAACTTCAAACACAGGATTCGATATTAGTTCTTGCATTTAAACAAACATGAGGGTTTCAAAAAGGTAATTTTTGCATTTAAAGAAATGTGATACTGTGGAAAAATTCATGTGTTATTCCAACTGTGTATCACATGGTGGTGAATTTCAGAAGAACCACAGAAAACGGGAGAAAAATGCAGAAATGTGCTCTCGTTCCATATGCAATTCTGGTTTTAGTTACCGAAAGGTTTCTTAAACATGACGTGTAAAACCCACAAATCACCTTAATTTCATAAAATTTGACCATAAAAGGTTCAAATTCCGATGATTTATTGATCGTTGCATTGAACCAGCCGTCATGAATTTTATGTGCGTCATAGTTCTTTTATTTTACGTCGTACCATATTTTATACAACAATGTTTTTTTTATTTTTCAAAGTTGTGTTTCTATTTAAAAATAGTAAAAGAGGGGTGTAAAGAGAAATAAAAATAATATTAAGAAGCAATCGAAATTATCACAGAAAAAATATAAATTTAAAAAATATTTGGATTGTCATTGAGAAAGATAAAACTAGAGAATTTAGTTTTTGAGGAAAATCTTATACCTACACTTGGCCAAATATACCTCGGACTGAGACCATGGTCCGATGGGCCACAATTAAGCGCTTCCCCGAAAAACCATCAACTGGTCGTTAATGGTTCATGAGGTAATATGATGTTGTGTTATATTTGAACAACCCATGCCCATGCCATTCTTAACCAAACAATGCCTATGTGTGTAGTCGGAATTATTGAGAGTTCTATTAAGGGCAGGGTAGAGACATTTCAGTTGATTAATTCATTTGAGAAGTATCCATCAAAGCTGAAATTATTATTTGGAAAAAGGTTTCGATGAGTTCAAGAAACTTTTCAATTACTATTATTAATTTAGCGCAATAAGTTATATGGTCTGATTTCTTCAAATGCGGTTCTTCAATATCCAGGTTATTATCTACATATAATACCCGGTTAGTTAGTTGTGAGTCAACAACTAACTACTAAAAAGTCTTTTTTATATTAAATATTAAAATTAAAAAGGAATTAAAATTAATATATTAAATAAACTTTTTTAAAGATCTTAGAACATTTTGTTTTTAAATTTTTTATCTCTTCGACTTTTCGATTCTACAATTTTGGATTTATTCGGTGGGTTCTATGCCCACTAGACATTAAATCATTAATTAATCATAAAGGAACAAAATGGCCAAAGTAGACTACATTCTTAACTCTATCTCACACCGCATTTTTCTCATAGCTAATTCTTTATCTTATTCACAATTTTCCAGAAACTCTCTCGTCTTTTTATCATATATTTTTTTTATAATTTTAACATTAGCAGCCCCACCAATCAACGAAAACGGCAAATGTATGTAGAAAATTGATAGATTGTGCGATATAAGTTCGACAGTTTGATAATTTCAATATTTTTATGGCAATTCTGATAGATCAATAGGTTCGGGGTAAACTCAAATTCGAATTAATCCCATCAGTAACCGAAAAGCGAACAAAACTTGTACGCCCACATTTGAGAAACGTAAGTTGATGATCACGCATAAAGACGAAACGTCAAGTTTTAATTTGTATCTTTGAAATTTTAAATAAACAAAGAAATTATTTACAGTTACGTAATTGATAGAGTAAAAGTTCACCCCCCCTCTGCGTTTCTTAATTTTTGAAATGCCGGGCAGTTTCTCAAAAATGTGATGTTATTTACAAAACTGTTATTTACATTATAGATAAGTGCTATACACAATACTAATAACCAATTTCTTATTCTTATCGTATTTTCTATTTCCGTAACTGGTCCCAAAGATATTTCAGATACAATAGAACACAATTCCTTTATCTAAAACCAGTTGCCGATTGTGAAGGTAAATTTTGAGAATATTTTCGAAGCTGATTGGCCACCCACAAATTGCTTGTGATAAAACCCATTAAAATAAATACCTTGGACAAACCCAAAATCGCCATTAGAGCATTAGTCGTAGGACTTATCTCAGTGGTGAGTCGTGCTTTGCTGCGTGTGTACTTCTGATGGAAGCCTTTGTAGGAGTTCAAATAATTTTCCTTCGTGAGCAAAGGTAATTTCAGCATGAATCAAGAGCTCAATAGAATCGAAAAGTCAATTGTAATCCCAGACACTCGCTGATCCCATGAGCTCGGATGAGTGCTTCTCGTCATTTGAATCTTACGGCAATTGTACGGGTTACAATGTTCCGTATGCTAATATATACAAAGAAGATGTGTTTCCAGTTCAAGTACAGCAAGATTCTTATGTTTCGCACGATAATCAGAGTATAATGGTAAGCATGATATATAATTAGCACGTATGAGCATGAACTCAGCAGACGCTCTATGTTATTACACTCGTCTGCGAGATAACGGCCTTGATATTTACTTAACGTAAATTTATTATATTAAATTATCAATAAATTAATATTTTAAATAACTAAAAATTGCTTCAACTTTGAAATAAACTTTAACGTACATAATTATCGTCTGAAGAGCTATTTTCCAAACCATGAGTAATCACCTTCTCATAGATTTATCCTGTAAATAGCCGACCGATAACTGCTGGCACGCCTTTATTCCTTAAAAATTGCGACTTGGAAAAGTTGTATAAACTAGTTATCATAATAATTCAAACCGAAACAATCTCATTAAGCACGAAACTTTGGCACGTGCAGGTTGTTAATTTTTGCGAAAAGCTACTTTCCACCTATTTATCATTACGCTTGATCACAAAAATTGTTTAGTTTTTTTTTACTTATTCGTAAATGTTTGTTTCAAAATTCAGGTTTTTGTTTCAGAATAACAATGACCTCAATCCGAATCCATCGCTTTCTTCTTACTCATTCGAAGACAACTGGTATCAAGTCGCTCCAAATCAGTTCGTAGATGTAACTCCAATGAACGTTTGTCCGAAGGAAGCTGCGCAGAAAAAAACACAAAATTAACACGAAAGTAGTGAAACGATCAAGAACCCAATACAAGTCCTTTCAATTAATGGCCCTGGAAAAGGAGTTTCAAACGGGAAAGTACCTTTGCAGAGCCAAAAGGATCCAGTTGTCTCAAGAATTAAATGTCACAGAGAAGCAAATCAAAGTCTGGTTTCAAAACCGTAGAATGGAATTTGAGAAGGACGGCAAGATCAGAACGCTTTGAGGATCGAAATTTTTCAGATAACTTCCTCACCAAAAGTAGCCCAGAATCAGAGTTTAGAGGTCGCCGTGGGTTCATCTAACTTTCCTCTGATTAAAGAAGATCTTCCCATTTTGCCCCAAAAGTTGGTAAACAGCTCCATGGTCGTTCAAAACTTCCATTCATTTAAATTCCCAACAACCTCGGGATCCGCATTTCACACCCCCCATGGGCAATGGGGCGTTCCGTCAGTCGCTGCCACACACCAAGTCTATCATCATCCGTTTGGAATGTACGGTAACAATTACGACCAGGTGTGCCTCCCGATTTCGTACTCTCTCCCTCTGGGATCTAACTTAGTCCCGTCGTATCAAAACGATGGCGAAATTCAGGACAACTTCCATCACAACAGGCTGAATGAGTATAACGTTGAAGGAAGAGGTAATAACACCAATCATACCTCAACATACAGGATGTTATCGCAGAACTTGCCATGCGTTACTTGGAGTTCGAATGAATACGGATCTGATTCCTCAGCAAAGCAGGGCACCGGATTAATTGACATTGCATGTAAATATAGTTACAGTCGGGAAATAAATTATTCGTCCACCTAGAAATAATGGAATAAAATCCAAATCACTTAAATTTATTTGACTTTTATTACAAAAAAAAAACATATCATTCACTTGCCAAATATAGTAATAAAATATTTAACATTAACAATAAATATCAAAAATAAATGAGAAATTCTTCAAAATTGATGGGAGAAAAATTATTTGTCCACAAAACTTTTTTTTTAAATATGTCAAAGCAGTATGAAACTAATGACGTGTTTCGATCTTATATTTTCTTTTAACCCGTTAGGCATCGATTCTACTAGTTTTCTAACGTTACTTGTTTCGATCTTTGTATAAATGATTTTCGAATACAGTAGTGTATTTGGTCATCGTTTATAAATAAAAAAGGTATACCTTGTTGATGTTGCTACGAGGAGCCGTTTACGAGATAAATGCATTTTAGTAATTCAGGTGTAAGATTTTAGATTAAACAACTTATTTACTACAAAAAGGTACTCTTGATAAGACCTTTAATAATTCGCAGTAGTTTTACAAGAAAACTTAATTACCAAATCATGAATACAAAGAAATAAGAATATCACAAAAACTGTTCAAAGAGTCCACCATTTGCATGTATACAAAGGTTTATACGCCGAAGAAAATTAAAATGTATTCTTTGCATAACTTCTTCGTCGTTTCTAATATTATTTATTGCATCTTGAATACGTTGCCACAGTTGTTCTTCGTTATCGACAGTTGTCATGTAAACCATGGACTTAAGGTGTCCCCATAAAAAATAATCCATTGGATTTAAGTCCGGAGAACGTGGTGGCCATTTTACAGGGGCGTCATTACCTCTGCCTATCCATTTATATGGGTACTGTTGATTTAAATGATTTCTAACATTTAGTGCAAAATGTGGTGGAGCTCCGTCATGCATAAACCACATATCTCTCCGAAGTTGTTTAATCTAAAATCTTACACCTGAATTACTAAAATGCATTTATCTCGTAAACGGCTCCTCGTAGCAACATCAACAAGGTATACCTTTTTTATTTATAAACGATGACCAAATACACTACTGTATTCGAAAATCATTTATACCAGGAGGCAAAAAAGTTTCAATCAATTTAATACATGCGGTGGGCCGTAAGTGGCGCCCTCTACCGGGTAAGTGCAATTTATTAGCAGATATGAATTCGGCGTCTTGAAAAACTCCCCTACACCAACTTTCACGTTTTTATGTTGTACAGTATGGAAAATATGTTAAAAAATTGATTTTTAATTTTCAACTTTGACGCACTCTAGCGCTGTTATTATCAACTTTTGGACTAAACTAAATATGGCTAAATCGTCTTGTTTTGATCTGAAGAATCTGTGGTAGAGCGTTGTAAAGACCTTTTACAGACACCCTGTATAACGTTTTTCCAATAGTCAATATTTTTGTCCAAATGCCTTTGAGCAAACTTTAAACGTTTTGTCCTATTCGTTTTACTTACCAAAGGTTTTTCCGGCCAATTCGTGCCCGTATATCTTCGTTCCTTAAAAAATTTCATTTTATCGTTTTATGGAAAACCTTGTGATAATCACTGGCTACACTTTTCACTATTTCAGTTGCAGTAGTCCGCGGATTTTCTTGAACTCTCCTTAATATTGTCCATTTCTCTCGAATTGTCAACATATTTTTACTTCCCCTCCCCGGCAAATCTTTTGTTGTACGGGTTGTATTATTATATATATTTTTTTTTATTATTTATTAAAACGCTTCTTCCAGAAGCATTTTAAGAGAATTACAATCTGATCAGAGAATGATCAATGAGTAATTTTGTTCTAATATTAATGTGCCTTAGCTACATTTAGGGGTTACTAATTAGTAATTAATTAGTAGTCCTTAGGTTCTAATATAAAATTGACGCGTGAAGATTCACTTTGTTTTTACTATTCACACACTAAACTAGCTCGAAGGGCTTGATCCTCTTGAGTCGTCTGGTCAGGTTAGTGTTGTCTAGGAGTTGGATAGCTTCCACGTTGACGTGCTGCAGAAGTCGTTGTTCATGTCTTCTCGCAACTTTACTGACGGTTTTGCTGACGGTGTCCACACCCAGGTCTCTGTGAAGGTCACTATTTCTAAAGTACCAAGGTGCGTTGACAATACACCTTAGCACTTTATTTTGAAATCGTTGGATTATGTCCACGTTGTTTTTTCTTGCACATCCCCAGAGTTGGATTCCATACGACCATACAGGCTTCAAAACTTGATTGTACAGTAGTATTTTGTTGTATACTGATAAAGAAGAGTTTCTTCCTAACAGCCAATACATTTTTCCAAATTTAATATTGAGTTCTTCCCTTTTCTTTTTGATGTGGGCTTTCCATCGTAGTTTAGCATCTAACGTCATACCTAAATATTTTGCAGTGTTAGCATATGGTATTTGTATATCATCAATATAAATCGGAATATAATTGTGCCTTTTGTTCGTAAAATTAATGTGAACAGACTTCGTGCCGTTCAATTTAATCCGCCATTGTCTGGTCCAGGTGACGATTTTATTCACTGTTGCTTGCAAGCTTGCTGCCGCGTCTTCGTAATTTTCGCCCACCTCCATAAGGGCAGTATCATCAGCAAAAGTTGCTATGGTGTCAAGTTCCAATGTAGGTATATCAGAGGTATACAACAGGTATAGCATTGGTCCCAACACACTTCCCTGTGGTACCCCTGCCTTAATCTCTTTTAGGTCAGAGTAAGAATCTTCTTGTTTTATTCTAAATGCTCTATCAGAAATATATGATTTTAGTAATAGAGCGAATGGTTTGGGTAGGAACTTGGTTAGTTTGTAAATAAGTCCTTCATGCCATACTTTATCGAAAGCTTGCGCCACATCAAGGAAGATGGCAGAGCAAACTTTTTTGTTTTCTAATGATTTTTCTATCACATCAATGATTCTATGAACTTGATCAATGGTGGAGTGTTTTTCTCTGAATCCAAATTGATGGGAAGGGATTAAGTTTTTCTCTTCAATTATAGGTTTCAGTCGCTTCAACAGTATTTTCTCAAAAACCTTTGAGATTACGGGTAGTAACGAAATTGGCCTGTACGATGAGGCTTCCGTTGGTGGTTTACCAGGCTTAGGAATCATAATAACTTCAGCTACCTTCCATACTCTAGGTACGTAATTCAGCCGAAATGATGCATTAATGAGGTGACATAATTTTATAATTGCCTTACGTGGGAGTTGTTTCAGGATTTCTCCGGTAATTAGGTCAAATCCAGGCGCCTTCTTGGGATTGATATTTTCTTTGATTTCTTGCTCGATTTCTTTTGGGCTGGTATGCTTGATACAGCCTTCAAGTACTACACATTGTGTCCAATCAAGAGTGTTGTCTCCTTCATTCGGCTGAAAGGTATTTTGGAGGTGTTCAGCGTACCTGTCTGCCTTTTGTTTGTTACTTTTTGCCCAAGTGCCATCGGGGTTCCTAATTGGTGATTGTTGCACTATGGGTCGTTTTAACTTTGCTGCAACTTTCCACACTGAATATTCGGTTTTTGCATAATTCGATAATTCACTTAGAAAGTTGCTAAGTTGGTCACTTTTAAAATTTTGAATTACTCTTTTCAGATGTTGACTTGCATTATTTAGTCTGGTTTTATCAGCCGGGCATCTAGACCGATGCCAGGTTTTTCTAAGTTTTCTTTTTCCAGAGACTAACGTGCGTATCTCTTTTGGATATGTTGTGCCATACGGACGATAAGAAATACTGGGAGTATTATTCCAGGCAGCTTGTTGAATTGAGATGACAAAGTTTTCTGCTTCATTGTCTAGTTCCAACTCATTTTTCAATGAAACTGACAAGTTTATGTCATTTTCCAGTTGAAGTTTGAAGCTCTGCCAGTCAGTTACTTTATTAGTTAACCGGGGAGATGCTTCTTTTTGTATAATACTGTCATTCAGCTTGAGTAGAATTGGCGAGTGATCTGAATTCATGTCGTAAGTTTCCTCCACATGCATACAGTTGAAAGACACATTTCGCGTAATAAAGAAGTCAATCAAATCAGGAGTTTTGTTTGAGTCAGTCGGCCAATAAGTAGGTTTACCAGTCGACAATGGTTTACAATTAAGCTGATTTATTGCTTGCAGCAATTCTTTTCCCTTTGTGGTTGAAATCCTGGATCCCCACTGTGTATGTTTGGCATTGAAATCTCCTCCGATGATAAATCTAAAGCCATAGTTACGTAGAAAATGTAAATATTGTTCTTTTTTTAAGGCATGTCTAGGAGGACAGTAGACTGCGCAGACAATAATTTCATACGTTTTAGTTTTCACTTTTACAGAAGTGGCTTGAAATTCTTCTGTTTGATATTTGAAGTCTTCTGTGTGTTGAATGATCTTCTTAATTATAACGGCACTATCCCCTCGGGGTGCATTATCTGGATGTGTCGTGTGATACAAATCATATCCTTGAAATTTAATGAATGACTCAGAAGTGAGGTAAGTCTCAGAAATTAAACATATATCTATATTTTCTATATTTAATATTACTTGAAGCTCTTGTTTGTGTTGTAATAGTCCATTAGAGTTCCATTCCATGATCCTAAGATTGCTGCTGTTTTTAGCCATTACGATTTTTGGGGATAGCTCCTTTGTTGCTGTGTTCAAGTCTGCTGAGACGATTATCCAAATTTTCTAGCCTCTCCAATATTTGTTGGAGACAACTTTGTACAGGGTCTATGTTTTGTACGATTGTTTTCGGATGGGCTTTGCTTTCTCCTGAGACCATTTGACTATATGTAGCACTTCCTATTTCATTGCTTTGTCGTATTGCGGGTGGTACAACTGTTTGCCTCTGAGGTTTTGGAGGCAGTTGTTTATGAGGATTTGTCCTTTGTGTTCGATTATCTTTCAATTTTTGCATTTCCTTTGCAATCGTGCATCCTCGGTAATTTGCTGGATGATTTCCACCACAGTGTATACATTTTGGTAGAGCGTCTTTGGGCTTGTCACAATTAATTGTCAAGTGCTTACCAGTGCATCTGACACATCGAGGTTCCATGGAGCAGTACTTTTGTGTGTGGCCATAGGCTTGGCATTTTTTGCACTGCGGTACTAGTCTGGATTTTCTTAAGGGCAGGATTTCTACCCTTACTCCTAAGATATCGGTTATACCATAAATTTTGTCCACATTTTCATCATGTCTGAATGAAAGCATGAACATGTTTAGCGGTTGTTTCGTTTTATATTTTAGTTTCGCGGTCACCTCAAGTAGTTTGTAGCCTCGCTTTCTGAGGTCCCCAGCAATGTCATTCGTCTCTACGGAGTGATGAAGTTTATTAGCCATAACTCTAATTGGTCTATTTTGCTTGTTTTCGTAGGAATGCCAAGAAAAATCCTTTTCGCTCAACACTGTGGAAAGTGCTTTAAAATCTTTCTCGTCGTTTGCGTTGATTTTGATAGTTTTGTCATTAACGACTTTAATGTGGAAATTTGCATACTGATTTACAATTGCATGTAAGTCGGAAAAGTTATTAATGTTTTCAACGATGATTGGGGGAGGCCTGTGTACTTTTTGGTTTGGAGGATTAACCGGGTTCTTTTGTTTTAAAGCTGGCGGAGTCGCGGAGGTATTCCGCTTCCGCTTTTTTCGGTTTTTCTCCCGAATCCATTCTGTTTCATTTGCAAGTTCCTCTTCATCGGTATAGAATTCTTCGGTTATTTTCATCTCCTTAGCTGGTGCAGGTAAAATTTTCTTTTCCAGCTCCATGTATTTAACCATGAGTTCATCATACATTTTTTGCATGTCATTTAACTTAGCTTCCAGCTGTTGTACACGTGCTTTGGCCTCGTCATTTTCCATTGTCAGCGTCAAATGCTTTTGCGAACTGGCGTTGTTCTGCAACTGCAATACTGGTTTCTTCAGCATTTTGCTGAATTAGCGATAACGCACGACACTGACGCGCCGCCGTATCCACTCGCCCGATGGTATTCGCTTGTTTACTCTAAATGAACAAATAAATAAACAAATTGCCGGCCTGTAAATACGTGTTCATCGAACGACGATCGAACTCGTACTTTTTGTATTATTATAATAATAAAAATAATAACAATCTTTATTTCCTAGGAAATAGGCTATCAACCGTTAGGTCTTTCTGCCCAAGTTTACACTATTATACGTATCTATGCCAACGTTTCCCTCAAGAAGAAGAAAGAAACAAAGAAACAAAAAAAAAGAAAAAAAAAAAGAAAAAAGAAGAAAAAAAAGAAAAAAAAACTCTCAGTTTTTGTTTTGTTAGTAGGGAGTCTTGTTGATGTCAGGTTTGTCTTAAGATTTCATATAACGTATGGGACGGGAATAGGAATTGGGAAGTGGTTTTTTGTCTCATCAGGCATAGTGCGTCTATTATTGCCCTATTATTGGGGTTGTTTGCCCATTTGGGTTGTAGTTGTAGGAGTCTGTCTGTGATTTTAGTTAAGTTCGTTCGTTCGTATAGAAGTTGATTGGGCGGATTGTGCAGTGGGTTTACCGGATGTCGTATTTTTGTAATTGTCCTTATTGCGATTTGTTCTGTTATTAGTATGTGTTGTTTGGTTTTGGTCGTTGCGTTGGCCCTTAGGATGTGTCCGTATTCTAGCAGGGGTCGGCAAATGGATTTGTATATGATGGTTGCTGTTTTTGTGCTAATTCCCTTGTTTTTCTATGTCAGTGACCTAAAGTGTTTTGCTCTTCTCTTAACCTCTGTTCTAGTATCCTTCAGATGTTTTGTAAACTTCGTCTTGTTGTCTATAGTAATTCCTAGATATTTAATGTCGTTTGTGAGTTTTGTTTTTTGACCGTCCGCCATGATCTTCGGTGAGTTGGTTTTAATTTTGTGATTTGATAGTAGAAGTTGGTTTTTGTTGGCGTTCGGTGTTAGTCGCCATTTGTAGAACCACTTCATTGTGGAGTCTGTCAGTAGTTGTAGTCTATCTGTCGCTTTTTTTGTGTTTTTGTCGTGTACAATGATTGCAGTGTCGTCTGCGTATTGTAGTATGTAGGCCGTTTTGTCTATTTCTTCTTTGTTTTGTACATTGTGGTTGTATATGTCGTGGCGATATACATTATACAGTAGCGGGGAGAGTGGAGAGCCCTGTGGGAGACCTTGTTCCTGAGAAAAAAAGGAGGAGCAAGTCTGGTTTATTTTTACTTGTAATTGTCTGTTTTCTAGTAATGTTTTAATCATGTGTAGTAAATATTCGGGAGTTTGTATCTGGTGAAGTTTGTGTAATAGTCCCCTATGCCAGACACTGTCAAAGGCTTTGTTGATGTCCATGAATAGACTGGCAGTTTTCCCGCCGTCTAGATGAGTCGATTGAATGTTGTTGGTCAGTACGAAGAGTGGATGTATCATAGAGCGTTTGGGTTTGAAGCCAAACTGATATTTTGGTATGTGATGTCCAATTGCTTCTTGTAACCTTTTCTTGATGATTAGTTCAAAGAGTTTTGATATCACTGGTAATAACGTAATTGGTCTGTAGTTTTTTGGTGTGTTGTGGTCCGCGCCAGTTTTTGGGATGTGTATTATGATGCCTGTTTTCCATGAGTTCGGTATGTCTTTATTTGTGATGCATTTGTTAAATCGGTGCTTGATGATGTTGTGGGTTTCCGGGGTTAATTGTTTAAGTGTGTCACTTTTGATGTTGTCTTTTCCTGGGGCCGTATTTTTGAGGTTTGTGAGCGCCTCGTAATATTCTTCGTCTGTGATTTCTGTGAATACGTGCGTAGATGAGTGGGTAAAGTAGTTGTCGTGCTATTGATTTATAAAATCCCAATGATTTTTATCGAATTTTGAGTTTGTCGAGGTTTTGAAGGCCTCTTCAAAGTGTCTGGCAAAGGCGTCCGCTATTTCTTGGTCTGTCTGAAGCTCTTTTCCGTGTTCCATAACTGTGTTGGTTCTGCCTGTTTTTTTGTATTGGGTTAGTTTTTTTATTTTTGTCCAGTATGATTTCCCGTGGTCGTTTTCTATTTCTCTGCAAGTTTCCATCCATTTTTCTTGCCTGTATTCATATACCATCCGTTTGATGTTTTTGTTAAGACTGTTAAGTTGTTTTTTTTGTTTCATTGTTTTGAGTGTTAGTGTAGAATCTGTACAGTTCTCGTTTATGTTTTATTAGTCTTAATATGTATTTCGGTAGGGTATGTTGGTAGAATGTATTTCTTAATTTTGGAGTGAATTTTTCTACTGCCGTTGTCAGCTTGTCTTGTATTTGTTGGATTGTGATTGTATCTTTTCCTGTCTCGATATATCGGTCTATGAATTGTTTGACTTTCTCGATGTCGGTTCTCATCAAGTTGAGTCTTTTGTTCTCTGTCGTTGGCTGGGTTGTTGTGTGAGGTTGGAGGGCATCAAGGTCGAATGTAATTGCCAAGTGATCCGATCCTAGTTCGTTGGTAAGTTCTATGTTGTTTATGTTGTTTCTGAGGTTTTTTATGTGTAAAAGTATGTCCGGAGTTGTGTCTGAATTGTGTGCCATGAGAAAGGTTCGGGGCGTGTGTCTCTTCTCGATGTCCGATTCTGTCAGGAAGTTCTGCAGCTGTCTGTTCTTTTGTTTGTTTAAATTAAATTCTCCTATGATTATTGAGTATTTATATAGACTTGCTTTAATGAGTATGTTATTTTCGATGCTCGAGAGTGGATGGATGTATACTAGAAATAGGTGTATTTTGTCGTTAGCATAAGGTATAGTGAAATGTATGCATTCATTTAGTCTGATGTTTAATGCTGGCGGGTTTGCTTTCCCTATCATGATAGATGGC
Source organism: Euwallacea fornicatus (assembly GCF_040115645.1). NCBI lineage: Eukaryota > Metazoa > Arthropoda > Insecta > Coleoptera > Curculionidae > Euwallacea > Euwallacea fornicatus. The sequence goes on along the minus strand of NC_089567.1, from coordinate 3,090,676 downwards.
CTAAATAGTGTCATTGCTCCTCCCCTGGCATTGTTTGTTTGGTTTCCGTGTTTTGTGATGTGTCTCCAGTCTCGGTATGTTGTTGTCTGTTCAGGTTTGGTCTTGGTTTCCACCATCATGCAGCCGTCGATGTCGTTTCGCTCAATGTAATTGTATAGTATGTGCTTTTTTTTTGTAGTCCGTTAATGTTTGCGTGGATTATTTTATGGGTCATTGTTGTATGTTTGTCATTGTCTGTTTTATTGTGTCTATCGGCTCTGTCGGTGAAGGTGATGTAGGATGTTCCATATCCAACATAAGGATGTACATTTGATTGCCGAAAAATACCGTCCTTGTGTCAATACTGAAGTCCTCGATAAATCATTTCCTTAATTTCCTGATTAGTTCTTCGCGGTTTATGTTATTGGTCTTGTTAATCGTGTTCTTGTATTTATTTATTATGTGGTCGTGTGTTGTTAGAGAGGTGTGTATTCTGTTGTTGGCGGTGACGTTTGTAGGGAGTTGGGCTGATGTTTTATTCGTACATCTTATTTTAACATTAGGCACGTTTTCAATTGGGGTTATTGGTCGTCGAGGGCATTTTGTACTCCATGCTGCGTGGTCTTCTGAAGCACATGCTATGCATTTCGCTGGTAATGTCGTCTTGCATAGGTTTGTGAGATGGGGACCCATGCATTTGCTGCATTTTGTTCCATTTGTGCACTTGTCGGTAGCGTGGTCAAATTTACTGCATTTTGCGCATGGTGCTGGGATGGGTGTGGGTGGTTTGCTGTCCACGATTCTGTAAGATCTGTTGAAGCAGTATATTCTGCGATCTGTCATGAGCCTCTCATATGTTTTGAGGTCTCCCGTAATGATTCTCATCATGAGTGTTGGTGCAGATCTTTCCCTAGATATTATTCTCTTGCAGAACCTTATCTGCAGCTCCAGTTTTCTTAACTGTTCATGGAACATTTCGTCAGTGATCTCCGGTTCCACCCCTACAATCACAGCCGAGTATGTGAGGGCTACTAGGCTCTTTGTGGTTTTTGTATTTTGCATGTGTTGGCCCGATGTGTTCGTTTCTTGTACGCTATAGGTTAATATCGCTTTTGTATCTGCTAGTAGTTTGAACTTCATGTTGGTGATGTCGAAGTTGTTGGTTTTTAGCGTAAAGTTATTTTCTTATTGTTTTATTATTATGTCTTGGTTGTTGGTGTTGTGTTTCTCCCACATCCGGGCCATGCTTATTCTGATTGTGTTGGGAAGGGCTTTTATCCGAAAGGTGTGCTTGAAGGAGGGTAATACCCCTCCTCGTTTAGCTGTATGTGTTTGTTGTGTGGTATTGTTTGTGGTTTTGTTGGGTGTTGCGGTTGAGGTCGAGGGTGTTGATAGGTCTTCGTTGGTGTACATCCTCTTTGAAACGTTCGTCTGGCGGTCTTGTCTCGTGGGTCTTCCTCTTTTTTTTCTTATTGCGAGGTTTGGCGAAGCCCTCGCTGTCCGTCTGTGCCGACGTGTTGGTTTCCGAATCCGGGGTTGCCCCCGAATCCATGGTTTCCTTAGTTTGTGTTTGTATTATTTAAATATTGATTTGGGTTTTACTTTACTGTCTATCTATTTGTATTCTACTCTTGAATTCTTCGCATACCAATCTGCCTCAGCAGGTTTTCGGTACACGGAGATGAAACGTAAACACAGTAAAAAAAACACCGAGTTGTTTTGGTCAGCACCGAAACGTGTTACTCTCGTCGATGTTCAACGCGTTCTTCCGTCGTGTTTCATTTATCGAAGGAACACCTTAACATTTTGGTCCTTCGAGCCGGATTCGGGCTTGTGAAAAATCATTCGTACGGTGTTTGTGTCGTGATAGAAGTTGTTCACGTGCAAAACCAAGAAGTTGCTCTGTAGACGTGGTAGAAGTTGCTTCACGTGTCAGAACAACAAAACAAAATCGCTGTTCGTCTGGGACTAAGTAAGAAGAAAAGCTTGGTGATTCCGGATCATCGTGGAAGCCAGGGAGATTTGTTTGGGAAGTGAGTAAGTCCTTTGTCCTATTGCCTTTGAACCTTTTTGCTTTCGTTTGTGCTACTTGCGAGTAATTAGATCATTCGTATCGTAAAGTTGGCGTTTTTTGTAACCGCATATTCTATAACGACTTGGCGTGGTTACAAATTGCGTGCCGTACTGTTTAACTATTATCTTAGCGCACACAGTGACTTGTAGCCGCATACTACAAAGCTTGGCGTGGCTACAAATCACGTGCCATTGTTGTGAGCTCCTGCATTAGAGCAGATAGTAACTGGTAAACTCGTATATTGCAATTTTGTGATCATGGCATCTGCTAGGGAGCTAAAAGGGTTAAACGTGGCTAGGAGAACGTGTAAAGCCCAACTCACTATGTTCAGCAAATTTCTCGAAAGGTTAGATGTAAGTGGCGGTCTAAGTGCCGAAAAAATCGGGCAGATAATCGAGAAACTACACAAATTAAAAGGTAATTTCGAGAGGTTTGGAACCATCCAAAGTGAGTTGGAGCTGCATGCTGATGATTACGACGATGAATTAGCTGAGAGGGACGACTTTGAGAATAGATACTTTGAGCTTAAGGCCAGAGGAAAAGGTTTATTGCAAAAATTCAGTAGGGTCGATACGTCCGCTGCAGGCGGCATCTCTCAGGGGCCGGAATCTCCCAGCCCTTTAGACAATGTCAAATTGCCGGTTATCTCGTTGCCAACTTTCTCTGACGATTTCAGAGATTGGCTTGAGTTCAGAGATCTATACCTTAGTCTAATACACAACAACGATAAGCTGAGTCGTATTCAAAAGTTTCATTACTTGCGGGCGTCGCTGCGTGACGCAGCGTCTCGGTTTCTGGGAATTCTTGAATTATCAGAGGACAACTATGATATCGCCTGGACAACCTTGAGTGAGCGATATAATAACAAGCAGGTGGATATCCATTTAAAAACGCCGGTTGAGATGGAACCGATGCACAGAGAATCGGCTCCTAAATTGAGGAGTTTGATTGACAGCGTAAGTAAGAGTTTAATTGCGCTGTCCGCTCTGGGTCAAAAACCCGAACAGTGGGGTGTTCTGGTAGCCCATCTCATAATCACAAAGCTGGACCCCGTGACGGAAAGGCAATGGGAGGAGGCGAAGAGCACCCACAAAAAGATTCCCTCATGGGACTCTTTGAGAGAGTTTTTGAGCGCCAGGGCGGACATGCTCGAAGCTATCGATCGTCAGCGGGGCAATAATAAACCAGAAAGAAATGTAGAACTCAAACCTAATAAGACGAGTGCCAAAACCTTCGTTGGGAGCGATATTTCTTGTGGAGTGTGTAAAGCGAAACACTCATTAGCTAAGTGCCCAAGTTTTTTGGCTATGTCCCCCAACGAACGAGTCGGCAAGGTCAAGCAACTTAAAGTGTGTTTCAATTGCTTGAAGCCTGGTCACTTTGTAAAGGATTGTCAATTGAGAAATTGCACCAAGTGCCAGGCTAAACATCACACCTTGTTGCACTTTGAACCCGTCAAGGTGCAAGAAGATGCCCCCAAACCAGTGGAGAGTTTTGAGCATCAGGTTTCGTTGTCGTCACTTAGTTCGAAGAATCATGTCTTCCTATCCACAGTTCTAGTTGACGTTGTCAGTGCCGAGGGTAAGCGCTTAAAGGTGCGTGCTCTTTTAGATTCGGGAAGTCAGTCAAACTTCATTACCTCTTCACTATGCAAGAGGCTGAAGACAAAATTGGGTGAATTCGAAGTGGTAGTCGGGGGATTGGGATCAAAGGCGTCGAAGGTAAAACACTGTTGCCACATCAAGGTATGTGCGCGACACAGCGGCTATAAGGCTTCTTTAAAGTGTCTAGTTTTGCCCAGGATCACCGGCTTCATTCCTGGTGCTCCTGTGGATGTTAGTCGGCTAAATATTCCATCCAACATCACATTGGCAGATCCGGAATTTAGCAAACCTGGCCCCATAGATCTTTTAATTGGCAGTGAACTGTTTTATAGGTTGTTGTGTGTCGGTCAAATTAGTCTTGTACTGCACAATCCCACCCTGCAGAAAACCAGATTCGGATGGATTGTCTCCGGATCAATGGCGAAACCCGGTAGCATCAACTCCATTTGCTATTTGAGTACAAATTCGTGGTCAAGTGGCCCAAACATTGATTTTGACTTGAAAAATTTTTGGGAGGTCGAAGATAATTTCTCTGAAACCAAGGCCTAGTCGGCTGAGGAGCTCGAATGTGAGGAGCATTTCTAAAGAACGCATAGGCGTTCGGTCGACGGCCGTTTCGTGGTTGCCATCCCTTCTAAGCATCCCGTCGCTGACTTGGGTAATTCAAAGACGAAAGCTCTCCAAAGGTTCCTTTCGCTAGAACGTAAGCTCAGCCGGAATTCAGCTTTGAGGGAAGAATATAGTAGATTCATGCGTGAATATTCGAGTCTTGGGCACATAACTAGGGTGCTTGATGAGGATGATCGTGTCTCCTACTATATGCCTCATCACCCTGTAATTAAAGCAGAAAGTTGCACCACTAAGTTTAGGGTCGTATTTGATTGTAGTATGCCGTCTTCAACAGGAAAATCCCTGAACGATTTGCAAATGGTCGGTCCCGTGATCCAATCGGAATTATTTGACATTTTGATTCGTTTTCGCGAGTTCCGATTTGTGGTATCGGCGGATATCGCCAAGATGTATAGGCAAGTATTTGTGGAGCCTACACAACGTTCGTTGCAACGGATATTTTGGAGGGAATCGCCCTCAGATCCTATCGAGGTATTTGAGTTGAGCACCGTCACATACGGACAAGCTAGTGCCAGCTTTTTAGCCGTAAGGTGTCTACATCAAGTAGCACAGGAGAGCGAGCTTGATGTATCTTCGGTAATAAAATCGTCATTCTATGTTGACGACTTCCTTCATTTAATAGATTCGGTTGAGGAAGGAATTAAAATGTGTAATAGAATTTCCGCCGCATTGGCAGGGGGTGAGTTCAAATTGCGGAAATGGCTTTCCAACAAACCCGCTATACCGCGTGCGGTGAGTCAAGGAAACGAGGATTTTCAAGTGCTAGACTTTCATGGGGACGACAGGGCTAAAATTTTGACTTTAACCTGACATTGTTCGTCAGATGTTTTATCTTACAAAATTCAGGCTTTTGACACAAACGTGAAAGTAACAAAGCGTACCATCTTGTCAGGTATAGCGCAAGTCTTCGACCCCTTGGGTCTTCTATCTCCGGCTGTAATTATCGCGAAAATCCTAATTCAAAGGCTTTGGCAAGAAGGGTTATCGTGGGATGAGTTAGTCCCTGCCCATTTGCATACAGCCTGGACAAAATTCCGGAGTGAGTTGCCGAACCTCAATGGAACTCACATTGATCGTCACATTGCATGCGTGGATGCTATGTGCCATGAGTTGCACGGTTTTTCTGACGCTAGTGAGGAAGCTTATGGTAGAGCTGTCTACGTCAGATCGATCGATAGAAACGGCGATATAACCGTGAGGTTATTATGCGCCAAAAGCAGGGTGAGTCCTTTGAAATCCCTGACTATTCCTCGTTTAGAGCTATGCGGTGCATTGATCATGGCCAAACTTATAAGCAAGGTAAGGGTTTCCGCTAGATTGCAATTTGTTAGGCAGGTGTGCTGGTCAGACTCAACCATCGTCTTGAGTTGGCTAAAAATGTCTCCCAGTAACCTAAAGGTCTTCGTAAGCGCGCGGGTATCACAAATCCAATCGCTTACAATGGATTGTGAGTGGCGTCACGTCCCCACTAGGGAAAATCTAGACGACTTGGTATCGAGGGGGGGTCTTTCCCAATGAACTCATGGAGTCTGGTCTGGTGGCATGGGCCTTCCTTTCTTCAATCCAGGGAAAGTCATTGGCCTAGTGCGCTTGAAAGACCTAAGGAGGTGCCCGAGGTTCGCGGTCCAAAGTGAGTTGTTGTTTTGTCGCCATAGGGGACTACTTTTTCGAGCGCTACTCTGACTTCAATCGATTGAGTCGCATCGTAGCATACGTCCTTCGCTTCGTTGGTAATTGTCGATCAAGGTTATCGAAAGGGGTCATCGTCAGCATTCCATTATCTAGGTCGAAAATAAATGAGGCAATTAAAATGTTGGTCAAGACTGCGCAAAGAAGTAATTTTCCAGTCGAGCTCGATTGCCTCAGCAGGGGGGTTGCCTTGCACCCTAAGGATAAGTTATTAAATTTGAGTCCCATTCTAGATGGTGAGGGCATAATGAGGGTAGGGGGAAGGTTGCGAAACTCGCCTTATCAATTTGATAAGAAACATCCCATGCTTTTGTCTCCAAAACATCGTTTGACGCGAATGTTGTGCGAGCATGAGCATAAAAGATTGATGCATCCCAGCCCTCAGCTATTGCTCGCATCCCTAAGGGAAAAACACTGGGTTGTCGCGCCGCGTAATTTGATTAGGGCCGTTGTAAGGAGCTGCGTTACCTGTTCACGATTCAACCCTGAGTATTTAGCGCCTATTATGGATGACCTCCCGCCATGTCGCTTAACTAGTGGGAGCGTATTTTCAATCGTGGGAGTGGACTACATGGGTCCTCTCAATATACGGGACAAAAAGGGTCGCAGCTCAAGGTTGTCCAAGTGCTATGTAAGCGTATTCATATGCTTTGCGACGAAGGCTTTACATTTGGAATTGGTGTCCAATCTTAGCAGTGAGTCGTTCCTGCTTGCTTTTCGTCGGTTCGTTGCTCGGCGTGGTGGACCCAACCACGTTTACTCGGATAACGGCACGAATTTCATCGGCGCCAATCGAGAGTTGGCAGAACTCGGCCATTTTTTGATTAAGGAATCTTGTAAACTGGCCAATTCATATGCCCAGGAGGGGATGCAATGGCACTTTATACCCCCCCAATCGCCTCATTTTGGAGGTCTTTGGGAGGCGAGTGTCAAGTCAGTAAAGCACCACCTAAAACAAGTAGCGGGAAATGCCAACTTGACCTTCGAACAGCTCATTACGTTACTAGCACAAATTGAATCAATACTTAATTCCCGTCCTCTATCTCCCTTGTCACAAGATCCCAATGACTTAACTCCCTTATCACCCGCTTACTTCCTGATTGGAAGAAGTCTCATGGAGCTGCCTGACCCAGACCTGCAACATGTTCCTGCAAATCAGCTGTCGGTATTCCAAAGGATCCAACAAATCAAACAGCACTTTTGGAAGCGTTGGAGCAAGGAATACATCAGCGAACTTCAGAAGAGGGTCAAATGGAAGGCACGTCAGCAGGACGTCTAGGAAGGGGTACTTGTACTTGTCAAGGATGACAACCTTCCTCCCTCTAAATGGCGCATGGGACGAGTAGTAGCAGTACACCCTGGCCAGGATGGAGTGAATCGTGTGGCTACTCTTAGGACTTCCAGTGGTTAGGTGAAGCGCTCTTTCAGCAAGATATGTCCCCTGCCGACGAACATTGTCATTGAAGAAGCTGCAAGCGCTTCAAGGCCGGGAGCATGTTAGAGACTCTACGTTATTGGCTTTTGTTTCTTTTTATTTTTTATTGTTGTTAATGTTAGATTTATTATGTATTGGCATTTATTCCCTTAAGTTACACCCATGTACTGCGGTACTTATTCGGAGAATACCATCTGGGTGCCAGGCCACGTGGCCCATCAGGCCAAAGCTAAGGGTACGCTTTGGCTGGGGAATGTGCTACTAGTCAAAGGAAGCTTTTTCTATCGGGACTATTGCTTTGATGGTCAATTTGTTGGACCCGCAATATTCCCAGAAAAGCGATTAGCATAGATATTCCCCAGACGGCCACGAGTTATGGGATTCGGTGTAGCCATAGCTTATAATGGTTCTTGGTGGTGGTGCGCCCCTGGTTGGCATTCTTCGGGGTTAGTACTTAGGGGATAATCGGACCAATTTTCGCTCTTCTCTTTTCTTCCCTTTTCCTTTGGGTGTGAAAGCTGCGTCGGTGTCGGGATGTGATCCGAATCATATTGTGGAACCCGCCCAATTAAGCATTCTCCCTCTTCCTTACTTAAACCAAGATTCTTTCATTATTTTGATATACATAAGTGCATAGTTAAAAACAGTCCATTTTACATAAAACAAAGTGTCTTTGGCGTGTTTCATTTATCAAGGAACGCCTTAACAATGGGTGAATGAAGGCTCTGGTCAAGAGCATAAGACAGTGGGTCGAAGGTGAATGGACGAGGACTGGGAAAATATTAACTCAGGTATTCAATGTTCACGAAGTATTTGGGAAATACATGTACAGAATAGGAGATAAGGAAAGTGACGGACGTTGGTTTTGCGTAATGCCAGGAGTGGCGGATTCCTCAGAGGACACACTCTGTGGATGTTCGGAGTGAGAGGCTGAACGTGCCGAAGCTTGGAGGGCTGGACTCAACCTGGACAGGAGGACGATTGGCAGCGAACTGATAAAGAGCGAGAGGAAGTGGAAGGTATTAGAGCGAATGGTAAATAGCATTATGTGTAGGAAGACTGAGAGGCAGCGTATAAGAACGAGAGAGGAATTGTAGAGTGCGGATATTGTGACTGGGCTCCCCGAAGGAATGCCGATCTGGCGATAACGGGGCCATAAGAAGAGAGGGGATGGTTTTAGTGGGTAGGCAGGCACAAGCTCAAATCCCACTCTATCCGGCTATATTAGGCCGGATGTCTTGAAGATTTCCACCTCTTCGGGCACAAAAAAAAATTGATCTGATCTCTTTTGACGAGGTTTAAATAAAGCTACAGGTTTTAGGTTTCCAGAAGTCTCTTTATTCATGGGATACCGTCCAGAGGTCAAATTCATCGGTTTTCTCAGAAAAAAATTATGTTGATTTTTATTACGATTAAACGCTTGGTTGAAACTTGAGCTAAATGATTCTGAAGATCGAGAAAAATTTAGCTGATTATTATCAATCGAATAAAAATTTGAAAAATGCTGAGTTTGATAATTACAGTTTCGGTTTGGCCTTTCTTAATAGAACTTTTGTTTTGACGGTTTATCATCTAATTCGCCATTAAGGAATTGGAAATTATGGAATTCATTAGCATGGAACATTGTGTCCTCTAGACTACCAGGTTTTTTAAGATGGATATTATTCTTCAAAGTTTTCGAACATTTAGTAATAAAGATTTCTAAGGCCGTTTTTACTTGGGGTCTAACGTTACATTTCTCATTCAATTAGTATGGCTTAGAGCCATAATAATTGAGTCATCGTTACCAATCCACTGAATAACGTTACTTAAAATGAATTGAACTCTGTTTCCGAAGTTTAGAAAGTACTCGTTTTTAGCATATTTAGTTCTGATTAATTTTTGAACTAAATTGTCTAAAATCTCTTCTATCAGAAAAACATTGAATTTGACCATTTTTTAACGTCACCCAATCTTTTATTTCGGTACTCGTAATTAGTCCCACGACGATCGGTAAATTTATTAAAAGTGTTGCTATCGTCATTATATGGCTTAATCGAGTCGAACGGAGATTTAAACAAATCCCAATTTAACTTAAGTAGCAAAACATTCGTACCCGTTGAATCACTATTTTAGACAATTTTTAAACTATTATTATAAGATATGCTATTTCTTTCAATTAAAACGTGAAGAAGTCGATATTACAGTTAATTGATTGAGTCGCCAATATCGCTGTCAGTCATGAACAATTACCTTCCCGAATAATGTTTTTTTACTAAAAATTAAATACTTAATTATTGCTAACTGAATCCTTAAATAGAGAACTGAATGAAATAAAAGGAAAATTTATAGCACTTGCCGGTTTTTTCCCTTAATCAGAGAGTAGCTGCTCAATTTTCTTCTATGATTCCCATTTCCATTTTGAATGCTTTTTGAAGATTGTGCCAATGAGGGTAGAAACTGTTAATAATTTTCTTGACCGTAATATCCGGTTTTCCGAAACACTATCGCACAATACTACCGACTGCGTCACTTACCTTTGTTAGACGGACATGTTTTGGATTTAATACTTATTTACCATTATTATCATTATTATTTTAATTTGTCGTGAGGTAGGCCAGGGTGATATACACCCCTGGCCAAATTTTAGTGTACAATTAAAATATTTGCAAAATTTAGTCATTTTAATATGTTATTCAAGTTTTTTCGGTTTAATACTTCGTTTACACACTTTTAAGAAAAATATATAATGCCCATCACTTATTTGTGTGTTAACCTTTGACAATTCAAATGAGAATTGGATTAATAAATAAACAATAATAGATTCTTGGCCAAATTAAAGTGTACATCGCATATTTTATATGTAAACATGAGATTATTTTTTAAATCAGTCTAGTTCTTTCCTTTTATGTGAAAAGAACAAATTAAAAATGTATTCTTTCGATTTAATCACTAGAGTTAAAAAAGATGTTGAGCGTGGTATGAGTTATCGTGCTGTTGCTGAAAAATTTCATCTGTCTCATTCTACAGTTGCAAAAATGTATAAAACGGATTACAATCGAGTGAAAAAGAAGAGAGGACCCAAATCAAAGTTAATTATGTGAAGCCAAACGCGTATTAAAAGAGAAATTCGCCCGTTAGCAGGAGAAGGTGAGTTGGTGACTTCTCGGAAATTAAAAGAAAACTTGCAATTGGTCGCATCTGCAAGAACCATAAGGAGAACTCTTCCTCAAATGGGTGTTAAATGGAAAAAAATTCACAAAAAAATTCCTCTCACCAAAGCCCACCGTGAGTTTCGAGTGGCAAAAGCTCGAGAGTGGTTATCTTTAGGGGACTTTATCTGGACAAAGACAGTATTCACCGATAAAAAAAAATTCTCAAAGGATGGTCCTAATAATGAGTATAGTTACATGGAAGATAGATCAACAACATCGTTTTATCGCCCAAAACGCCAAATGAGAGGTGGAGGGGAGATGATTTGGGGAGCAATAACTGCTTCAGGACACTTTCTGCTGGAAAGAATCTCTGGAAGAATCAATAGCCAAGGTTATTTAACTCTTTTACGGGAGAAAGTTTATCCGTGGATGGCATCATTGTTTCCAGATGGAGATTTTTACTTTTTACAGGACAACGCACACGTTCACTCTTCCAGAGACACAAAAGAAGGGTTATCACAAATGGGATTGAAGGTTTTTGATTGGGCCGGCGCGCTCTCCAGACTTGAACCCAATAGAAAATTATTGGCAAGCACTCTCTGGGGAAGTGTACAAAAAAGGAGCATACAACTCTGAATCGGAACTATGGGAAGAAATTTTAAAAGCAGCGCAGAAAGTTAAAATAAATAAACCCAACCTTTTGAAAACTTTGTGTTGTTCTATGAACCGTAGATTGTTGACAGTTATTGAATCTAAAGGAGACTCAATTAATTACTGATTTGTTTTAAAAATTCATGAAATTGGATATTTTTTAATTTGAAAAAAATGCATATTTTGTTGCTGTGCACTTTAATTTGGACAACTATCACTTTCTATGTAATTAAAATGTATGACTGATTTGTTAATAAAGAAATAAAACAATTAACGAATCAAATTTTTGTTTCCGTCCTTAATATAGATATTACACAGCAGTAACCGTCTCATTTTTCTATTTCTTTTTGTAAAGAAATCAGCTGTACACTTAAATTTGACCAGGAGTGTATTCCCTGTGTTACGCCAATGACTAGCATTATCATACAGGATAGAATCATAATGCTGCTTTTGAAGATTAAGCATAAGGTGTCCTATCGGCAGAAATTTTCCCAGCGGTATTCCTTTTGACTTTAAAAGAGCAGTGTTTGCGTCTGGTGTCAGAACCTTTTACAAGGAATGAAATCCTGCACGATAACTGCGTTTATGCTATGCTAAACAGTTTTTATTGTTCTCTAGTCAGGGTACGCCCATGGATAGTGCCCGGTTTTTTTTATACTTAAGGTTGGAAAGACAATTGATCCCTCTCTTTCTTTAGTGTCGTCACAATCAAGTTGTACGTGTGCGACTCTGTTAATAAGCAATAAAATATATACAAGTTTTAAGAAAAGAAGCAACTAGTTTATACTAAAAAAAAAGGGAAAATAATTAAAAGTAACTAACCCTTTTTTACAGGACAAACTCTGTTAAGACTTGAGGGGCCAAAACTTCATACATTGGTTGTTGATGTAAGCCCCAAAGCTACGCCCCTGCACATCTTGTATTTGCTTGCTTCCCAAATGTCACGACCCGTCATAGATAACACAAATGGTTTATTCGTCAAAATTCCTCGGCTTTGTGTTCTTCCAAAGAAATTATATTGCGAGATAGTCCAGTTATAAATGTGTATCGGACGTGGTTCTTGGGTGTCGGAATTCCCCATCGTTACCTTTGACGGTGGGTGAAATTGGGGGTACCGTTACGTTTCGTTCCGAACGACAGCAATATTCCGATCACGGGATAACCTGATCATTGGCCGTCGTTCTGGGCATAACGGGCCTTCTTCAAGCGAAAGTCATCCCGAGTAATAGTACGCCTATGTCGGTTGGCCATCATCTCTCAGTACTTAAGGGCTGGGAGAGGATTGGATTTATCATTACTGTATCCGATAATAAACAGAAGGTCGAAATTGCCAGTGAAGAACAAAATCACACTAATCAAAACTGTGATTCAACCTCAGCTAACGTATGCATCAACCGCATGGGGTTATGCAGCGAAGTCTCACTTACAGACTCTCCAGGCAGTGGAAAACATTGCTCTGAGAACGGCGATAAACACGCCTTGGTACGTTAGCAACGGGGCGATAAAAAGAGATCTAAAGTACAAGACCATGACGGACGTCATAAAAGAACGTGCAATCAAGACATTCCAAGCAACGGAGCAACACCAAAACGACCTAATCCGGAAAGCAACAGATTACACTCTGGAGAGAGCCGTTCCGCATAAGAGACCAAGAAACCAGTTACTAGATAACGGATGACAATAAGGAACAGATCTACACATGACAAAGCAAGCAAATGCAGGCTAGAAGAAACAACAGCCGCAAGGCTTCCACGGAAATGGTGGGAAAACGAAAACCAGGGCAGCCTTCCTGGATTTTCTGACCCATCGTTTGCAAACAGAAGAAACGCAAGAATCAAAGCCGACGAAGAAAGAAGCGTCCGATGGACAGAAGAGGGCAGAAGAACCCCATGTCGGCGGGGTAACTCAGTCAAAAGGAACGAGAGGTACCAAACGCCTCCTTGGACAGGCAGGAAAAGCCTAGAGCGACAGCAGAATGAAAGGCGATAATTCCGCTCAACTCTACTAGCTCCCAGAAGAACAACAAAAGCGCGATCAAGGAAATCGAGCACCAAAACTCGAGATCCTTTGCAACACTGGGTTTTTTAGTGGGTGAAACCCCACACAGGCTGGTTGCACGGGCACCAGTATTGTCTTCCGGCAAGATTTTTTATCACCGGGGTCGCGTCCCCCAAAAAAAAACAAAAAGGGATTTATCATTCATTTCTTCTCGTTGTCATAGTCACTACTCTGACCAGTGTCGCTGACGGTTCAACACCTCGAATACCCCACAAAATCACAACTCGTACTAATACTCGGCCTCGCAATCAATCAATCTCGTGTTTGCTTCAATTAAGTTTAGTAATAACTATTTACGAATCAGTTAATAAATAGTGCAATAATTTGACGGGTTGTCCTAATTCCAAGACTGTCGGGAGATCCCACGTTTTTACCTTGCTAAGCAGGTATCTAGTCCGTCCTGGACTCTCGTAACTAGACGTGCAACGTCGGTACTTTGAACCGACAAGTACTACAAGTAGTACTCACGTGAAAGCGCTCTCGTACAATAATTCGCGGGTGGTATCTCCAACCTCCAAGGAAGGAACCCCTGCATATCGTTCAACAAACTCATTTTTTTAAAAACTGGAATATAATTCTTGATAAAACATACATTGATACAGAGCAAAGCATCAGTTAATAATAATAATAATAATAATATAAATAATAATAATAATAATAATAATAATCATAATCCTCCTCACATCCTACTTATTTATACTCTACAACTACATAGCAAGCATAAGCAATTAAAACTGTTGCAATTTCTATACAATGTATGCACATTGTAATTCTATACTTTCCGAGATATGACGTCATTGGTCATTTTTTTAAATGACATACTCCGTTTTTTATTGAAAATAGTAAAGAGTATATTTTTTTAAGTAAAAATTGCAAAAAAATCAGGGAGTTACATAAAAGATTTTTTGAGAATAATAGCATTGAAATGCTCGAATCAATCTTTGTTATTATTAATACTGCAATAGATAATGTTGGATAATGCTTTCTTTCATAAGGCAAAATTAATGAAGGTATGACTTCCATCAGACACATAAACTATTCGATAGATGTGTTTGGTCTAGACTTTTTGGGATGATATGTAAACACACAGGTTCGACGTATGTGTTTTTAGAGCGATGCTTAATTATTCTATTCATTCTTTTTCTACGTCCTGATATAATAAGACACTCTTAAACTCTATCGGACCGCGCATATCAGAAAATAGAAAATCATTAAGAATTAGTGTGTTTTCTTTAATCCTCATAACTCAACAGATAAAAAAAGACCAAACAAAAAACAAGTATTCACGACAATAGAATGGTTGTGGTTAAGTCAAAATTATTTTACATGATGTGTACATATTTATTTGTGTGGTACTTACCACTTAAAGTTGTTTAAAAATGGACAAGCTAGACGAAAGCTAAAAAATTTAAATCCGCTATATGATCGGATTTAGAAAGAAGGTGCGTACGCAAACAGAAGAAGCAAAATTATTTAATACAATTTATCCTGATTAGCAGCCAATTAACCAAAGCACAATTGCAAAAGTCGAAAAAAAAATTTAGAGAGATTGGCATGTCCTAGATATACCTTAAACTGATCGATATCCGAAGACGAAAAAAAATTTAATGGCAAGAAGATCAATATTCCACATTCAACTATGTTTCATTTCTGTTTAATTGGGGCGCTTTCACTGTACGCAAAACACTAAAAACGAAAAAGTACCATTGGTATAAAGGGCAATTAATTCATTAGCTTTCTAACGATTGTTTCGATTATGAAGATCAGTTTTGCAAACAAATGCAACAATGATGAAACCTTTATAAAGAGAATAGTTTTTTCTGAAGAAGCGATACAATACTTTAAATGGCCAAGTCAACCAGTAAAACTGTCGTTATTGGGCAATAAAGCAATGGCTTTTCATAGCCAACACCCTCCAAAAGTGAGTGTTCGGTGTGCCATAATACGCGATAGAATCCTGAGTCGTTATTTTTTCAACGGTGTTTTAATTGGAGAACCATATTTAAGTTTTCTTTAAGAAGATTTAGCCCCAATCTTAGTTACTTGACATTTCGATCCAGAAGAACTCGATCTGCCAAATAAAAATTTACTTAATAATTTCTACAATATGGAACGCCTCTCTCTTATACAGCACATGTACGAGCATATTGAAGTGGTTGTTTTTTAAATCATTGGATATTACAAAGAGGAGAAATAGAGTGGCCGGCTTGTTTACCTGAACTGACGCCTCTCAACTATTTTTTGTGGGGATATTTAAAAAGCAAAGTGTATTCCACCAAAACTCTTAAGTTTAGACAATTTAAAAAGATTCGAAAAGAAATATGACATAAATCTACATATCATCGACATTGTTCAAAAGGAATATATTTACCGTCTTGCTTATTGTCAGGTACCAAATGAAGCACAGTTTGACCATCGTATTTGATAATTCGTTTTTTTTTTTTGTAAATTGTGTATTTAAAAAATTTGCTCTTTAATATTTTGAATGAAAAACTAGGGTTGTCATTTAAGAAAATGTATCTATGTTTTCAAGTAATTTGTAACCTATTTTAAAGTTTTAATTTTTTCGATCCAACTGTAAGAATAGATATGTAGTACATGAAAATTATTGTTCAAGACATGCAGCGAACTTTAAGCTTCAAATATCTCAAGTAGGAAGCCTCGTAGAGATTTTTAACAAGAGACGTTTTTTCCTTAAAAAATGTAGGAAAACACAAGATTAGTCATAAATAAATTTTATACTAGGTGATGAAAAAGTTATGTCCTTTTAAAGAGGATACATCGAGCGCAGACAACGCCCTCTACATTGTGCATCGAAAATGTAAACGGATTCTGATTTCTTATCCCCAAAAACCGCCCGATACGACATTACCGACCAAGAAATTAATTTTTTTGCTTTTTTTTGTTTTCACTTTGACGACCTGTATTTTGAAAACCGTCCACTTTTGGACTAAGGTAAATTGAGTTAAATCGTCATGTTTTGACCTCAGAAATCTGTGGTAGAATTTTGTACAGACCTTTTAGAGACACCCTGTATAAAAAAATTGTTTTTTTAAAAACTAAATCTGCCTATTACTAAAATAATAAGTATGAGAATTTTTTCTAAAATATATTAGTTTTAATACTAATGACTTTATTCCCTACTTTAGGAAGTCACTGTATAAACTAGGGGCGATTTCATCGTAATAAAATTTTGAAGAAATAATTTTATCAAAACTGATATTTTCTTGAAATTACATTGGTAGTTGGTGCCAATAGGGAAATATTTTTTAAAAATTTAATAATCCAAAACAAGTCCTTTAGCAAAATAAAAATGAACATATGTAATAAATAAATAAAAAACTTAATCATTTTTAGACACTGGGACTGTAAAATCACTTTTTGCAGATGTGTAACTGTTTGATCGTACCCTTTCTCTGACTACATTTCAACAACAAAATTTTAAATTAGGTGAATTTATTTTTCGAGAAATCAGATGCATTTACGTACCTGCAACAAGTAATTTTACATCCAGTATGACCGAAAGTGGATACATTGTTTATCAATTTATTTCATATGTGATTTGTATCTTATCATAACTGAATTATTTTTAACTATTCATGCCCAATTTAATTCTATATATATATCAAAATAATTAATCGTGTCGATCAGTGAAATGGTTGCTAAGCAGATTTATTGACAAATTTCCATTTTTTAATTTTATTATATACTTCAAATTCATAGTATCAGTAAATCAGAACAATATACATACATAAAATAATATTATTTCGTCACAGTTTAATTGTTAATATTATTTAGAAATTTCAGCCTAACACCACCTTAATCCCCAATCGACTATTGCCTTTGCAGAGGTTCGGCACTAACTTTCAAATGGGGGCATAAAAGTTAAGTTTCACATAATTACTACAAAAATATACAGGATGTTTCTTAAGTATGGTACATAACTTCGAGAGTGTATTCTACAGCAAAATTTTTTTTTTTTTTTTTTTTTTTTTTTTTTTTATTTACAATCTGTCACTAACAGAACATTTAGTAAGTTAGGTGTGTGAAAAAGGGCTTTAAGATAGACTCGAGTCTGGAACAACATTATGAACCCGACGTTAAAGAATGTATTTTGTATTTTGTCTTGGGTTTTCCTATTTTTTTTTTTCAGTTGAAGCGTTCTAGTAGGTCGTGCGGCTTGGTTCTTTTCAATCTTCGTGTGATAAACTGGGTGTTGAGAAGATCATTGGCCGGTGGTTGGGGTGGGCATCCAGTCGGTCATGGTATTTCAGCGAGAATTGGTATATTTCCTCGCGAACTCTTGGGGTGTTAAGGTCCCTGTGGATCGTGTCGTTGCAGACAAACCATGGACTTCTGCTGAGAGAGCGCAGTGTCTTAGATTGGAATCTTTGCAGGATTTCAATGTTCGACTGGCTGGCAGTGCCCCACAGTTGGATGCCGTACGTCCATACTGGTTTCAGTATTATTTTATAAATCAGTATTCTGTTGGAGAGACTTAGTTGTGATTTATGTCCAATAAGCCACCACATTTTCTTGACCTACAGCTAAAATAAAGGTAATTTTGTTATATGAACTATATCCCAAAAATGCTTCGTTGCGGAAATACAGGGTGTGAAAATTTCTTTAAATTTATTAACATTTTTTATATATAATTAACATTTTTTAAATATTTCCGAAACTACTTGAGACATTTGAATGAAATTTTAATAAAACAGGCAAGCACACAATAAAAAAAATTCATATCTTCATACAAGTATTTTTTCTCTTAAGAATAATAAAAAAAAATGAAAAAATTTAGCTACAATATTTTTTATTTATTTACTCGAAAACGGTGAGTTCTACGGAAAAAAGTCAAGAAACTTTTTTCTTCCAAATCGAACACATAATTAAAAAAAGAACAAAATATTGGAAAAGAACAGTGGCGTACCACATTTTTCTTTTGATGAAATAACCAGCAATTATCCTACCCACACGCCACTGATTACACAAAAGCCACTGTTTTAGCATAAAATACGCACCGTTGCTAACTCTCAAATCCCGCAAAATTTCATTGATATGTCTCAAGCAGTTTCGGAAATATTTAAAAAATTGTAATTTTTTAAAGAAATTTTCACACCCTGTATTTTCGCAACGAAGCATTTTTGGGATATTGTTCATATAACAAAATTACCTTTATTTTAGCTGTAGGATCCGCTCCTGAAGTTATGTACCGTACTTAGAAAACACCCTGTATTAAATTTCTATTGCGAAGTAATTTTCAAATAATGGACTATTGGCAGTGGTCGTCGTTTGCGCTGCCAACCATAGCACAGGACATTCGCCATGCAAAAACGAAATACCCGCATACGAAACCTCCAATCACAGCTATACAAAGCCACCCATTGTAAGTCATAAATATTAACATTAAAAAATAGCCGAGGATGCCTTGAACTCCGTGAAGTAGAGTCTGGATGAGATGCGATTTAGACATTATTGTTGGCCTAAGAAAAACGAAGAATAAAGGATTTATTAACAGTAAAGACTTGATGCTTACTGCGAGACTTTTTCGCCACCAGAACATTTGTTGGCCCGCTTAATACTGACTGCAGCTGCAAGCAGGTAAGCCCTAAAATATTCTCTTATATTAGAGTTAAAGCCGCAAAGACTATATAAACCTTAAAAACTTTAAAGCTTCATACAAGAAGGCCATCACGTAAATAGCGAACACTGACGCAATTAGGCCACCAACAGAATCGAAATTCCATTGTTTAAACAAGACCGTAGCACTTTTTGAAAAGATAAACTGTAAAATAAAAAAGTATGTGATTTAAAATAATATTTTGAATTTCAAATGTATACTTACGTAGGTGTTCATTTCATGGCCATCATGACCGCTATGGTCATGATGATCGTCATGACCGTCATGACTCATTGTGACCTAGATAAGCGGTAATATAACTTACTTTGTTAAAGGTTTTGTGAATTGTGCTACGGATTTCTGGCGTTTTAAAAAGTATCGTTATCTCCCGATAACGAACAGATTAGAAAGCATCCAAAGATTTAAATCCTTTAAGTAATCCATTGACAGTGGAACAATTTAAATGTAAAGTAATTTATCCTAAAATAATAAAATGGATTCAACGGATGGGTTAACTCCAAATATTATTTTATGCGCTAGTTTACAGTCGTATGAGTCCCTGATGGCACATTTTGCAATAAATACTAATTATGCTAAAAATAAAGTGTAAAACATTTTTTTTTGTAGGGGGTGTTTAGGCCAGGGGCTTTTAGTCACTGCCTAACAGAACCGACTGCCTCACAAGGCACCCGAAGAGGTATCTCCTATTTTGCTGGTGTGAGTTATTGATTCGAAGGACCAGATGCTGATGCGTCAATTGATTGTAAACGGGGTTCAAGGGTTCGGGGAAGACAAACTCCGTAGCACGAATTAAGTAATTTACTTTACACTACAGATATCAATCTAAGTTACACTACGATTTACAACTTTATATACACTTTTTATACATATATTTTACCGAGTTGATAGTGGGTTGCCCGAGATCTGAGAATGATACGTATAAAGGTTGAAGGATGACTTGTAGAAGAGTTACAGAGTAGAGATTGAGGTAATGTTGTGAGAGAGGTTTGATGGTGTTCCGCTTCAGGGATCGAGAAGTGTCCAAGAAACGGGAAGAAGAGCTTTTGCGAGTACTGTCTTGGAGAGAATGTTTTTTGGGAGTCCTAGATTTTTTGCGTCCCAGGGATGGTGGGGCTGGAGGGAGATCACCACGATAAGATCTTGACCAATCCCAACCGACACCGCCCCCTAGTTCTGAGGAAAGTTTTTTCCCAAGAATCTCCACGGTCAAAGCCCAGATGTGGCTCTCTGGTTCCCTTGACAGATTTATTTGGTACCCCCCATAAATCGGGACAGTGATAAATCAAAAAACCAGTGCCATCACGGTGACCGGGTTTAAGCACGTGAGGGTAAGTGCTGCATCGAGGGGTACGACGCAGCAGATGTGAATTGGGATTGTTCCAACGTCTTTAGGGCCTAATTGGAGCCCAGCGATAACGCTGATTTATGTTGGGTTTTTTCCCAACAGAGGGGGAAAACCTTCTAAAGGTACCCGGTCTGATGGACTGGCGACCGGGTTATGTGAGATTCACCCCGTGAAGGGAGCCGCCTACCCACTAAAAGACCCACCTCTCTTCACCGTTGTTCCCCCCCGGAACCGCCTAAAGGCATTACTTCAGGGGGTGGTGGCATCGGGCCTACTAATCCGGCCTAGACCGGTCCGCTTCGCGGAGGACTTCTCCCCGTAGCACTCGTCTTCCATTCCCTCTCGTACGTTTCGCATTCATGATTTTCTCTACCATTCTTGCAAACGCATTCCACTTACATTCTGATTCCAGAATTTCACTGCCGATCACATTTCGGTCCAGTCTGAGTCCGCTCAGCCGGGCCTCCGCGCGATCGGCCTCCCATGCCTGACACTCCCACAGCGTGTGCTCGGGAGTGTCGTTCACACCATTCTCTTCGTTCCCGCAGAACCAGCAGTAGTCACTGCGCTCAACCCCTATTCGTCGCAGGTATTTTCCGAACACACCGTGCCCGGTGAAAACCTGCGACAGGGCGTAATTGGGCTTAGCCCATTCGCATTCGGACCACCGTCTGACTCTGGGGACGAACACTTTCATCCACCCGTCATAGACGGCCCATTCTTTCTCCCACTCGGACATAACCCATTCTGCCGCTTCGCTCTTACTCTCTTTCCCTCTTTCCCATATAATTCTCCTTTCTTGCACTCTCAATCGCACAGGAGGGATTTTGGCCAGTGCAAGTGTAAAAAACATTTTAGGTTGTGGTCAACTAATAAATCACTTTCACAGCATGTTTAATGTGGATAAGGAATTAGTTGCTTAATAAGTTTACCATTTCAACGTTCTAAACCTTTATAAAACACAATAATAGCAAGGTTCTAACATCTTACTCTATGAATCGCTTTACGGCATTACCGTTACATAAAGAATTACAGATTATACCTCATTTTAAAAATGTACTTGAGCTGTTAACGTCTGAAAATTTAGACGTCACATACCGTTACAGTTGAATTCCGCTGTGTCCCCATAAAGAGACCTTATAGACCCTCAACATTTTTCACCACCAAATAGTCCTATAACAGCACCTTTATTTTGATTATACAAAGTGTCCCAGGAAAAAGTCTCAACCCTAAATATCTTTTCTGTTGTTTGTTAAAAAAAAGGATAAAACACGTCAATTTTGATAGGAAGGGGGACACCGTTTGGTGAAAAAGTTGTTTTCGAAATGTCATTTCCCTACCCCTGAAAACCACCCCTTAGGAATTTTCAAATTAGAAGTGGGATTGTGTTGTATTTCGTTTGGAAGGTAATTTTACTCTATACATGGTGAAGCTTTTATTTTTTATTTTTGTACCTCTATCTGGTAGAAGTTAAACAAAAACCAAATAACTGGATTGTAACTATTAATGTTATTGGAATGAAAGCTAAATCTGTACAGTTAGACTCAAAACGTTTCAACGTCCCAAATTCATCCATAATAATCTCATTTCTAACATTCCATGTAAAATTGATAAACCCAAATTTTTTTGGAAGAAAAATTTATTAATATTTTTCTCCACTCTTTTGTGGTTTTAGGACTTCGTGGCAAAACATCACTTAGCAATTTCTTCAATTTTTAATTTAATTAAAATGGTTTATACGTTACAATAGAGAATCAAAATCTCGAGTCTGCATTACAAAAATTATTTTTCTGCAAGAGCGGCAATTCCTGTCTTCAATTTAAATCATCCCGGCACAATAGTATGCAATCCATATGGATCTAAATTACTAATGAAATGAAATAAAACTGGTTCCATCCAAAACAAAAAAAAACGAAGTTAACCACCCAATGAGAAGTGATGAAGTCCAAATTGCGATTATGGAACATTTTCAAGTTAAAAACAGAACGTGTGTACGAAGAATTGCTGAAGAATTCGACATTTTAAAAAGTACTATTTATGAAATTTTAAAGCAGATAAAATCCATAGTTATGTCATAAAACTAGTATAGAAATTAAATGAGGATGATTTTATTTGTTGCATAATACAATATTTTCTGACGAATGATCATTCTACGAAGAATCAAGTATCAATTCATTAAGTATCAAAACGAATTGATATAACTAAAAAACGGTTTCATGAATCAATCCAAAAGTTTCAAGACTTTGAGTTGACATCCTTGCGATGACTTTTGATTAGCTCATTAATAATATTTTGCAGATATAATCTACAAATCCATCAGTTCAAAATGTCAATTCCGATTGAGGATTGCACCACTGAAAAACAACGTAATGTTATAAATTTTTTTGTCGCAGATGATGTTAAAGATAGTGAAATTCATGTAACGATGTTAAGAGTGTTTGGGAATAATTATTTAAACCATTCCAACATTAGCAAGTGTGTTGAACAATTTAAAAATGACCTCGCAAGTATCGTTGACCAGCAACGAAGTGGACAATCGGTCGAAGTTGCTACCTGCCTCCTTTGAATCTTGCATTGGCGTGAGAATACGTGACAACAGGCGAATCACGGTTGAAATGATTTCCGAAACAGTATCTGCTAGTTTTGGAGTTATCCATAACAGCATTGAGAATAAACCACAGTGCAAGAAAAGGTGCGAAATGGGTGCCAAGACAATTTAGAGATACACACAAAAAAATGAGGCTTCAAATCAGTGAGCAGTTGAACGTCTGATGTTTGATGGAAAAAGAAACTTTTTGTGAAAGAATTGTAACCTGTGATGAGACGTAGATGCATCTGAACATCTGCACTAGAAATCGGAATCGAAGAAACAAAGCTTTAAATGGAAACAGACAAGTTCTTCAATGCGCACAAAAATTCAAGTTGCAGGTATCAGAGCTCAAAGTGATACATTACTCTGGTACCCACAAGACCCTATTTTGTACGATTTTCTAGAAGGATAATGAACAATCAACAGCCAATGTTACACTGTGTTGAAATGTTAAAAAACAAATTAAACCTTCCCATTTGCACTAAATGTCGTGGACTTTTGACAAAAGATGTAATTTTGCATCACAATAATACAAAACCGCGTATGGCCCAATTAACTCAAGAATGCATTCAAATCTGGTGTGAAAGATTCTTTCGCACTCCTCTTACAGCCGATATCTTGCCCCTTCAGACTTCCATCTGTCCTTGGTTCCCTCAATGAGGCTCCACATGGAAAAAAATACGGCTCTAGCGAAGAAATCACGATTCAAGTACAAATGTAGCTCTGACAACTAACAAAAAAATTATCTGCCAGGGGCATTAAAAAGCTAGAGAAACGATGGGATAAGTGTATCAGTGTTGGGAGATTATGTTGCAAATTAGTCAAAATTTTGAATTGATTAAATAAATAGTTTTGGAGCTATATCAATTTATCTCGTTACTTATTGAATGACTCTCGTATTTAAATGGTAAAGTTAACAGACGTAACTGTCATCACTGAAGGAACGAAAACCCTTATCTGCTCCGAGAGACCCATACCCAACACCTTCAAAAATTTAAAGTTTGCGCAGGGACTTTGGATGATCATATTGTTGGACCATTTTTCATTCCCAGAGACTTAAATGGAGAAAACTATCAAGAACTTCCACAAGACTCAATAACCCCCAAAATAATTGAAATACTTAAACAAAATCCCCGTCTCTTATAACAAAAATTAGTTTTCTAACAGGATGGAGCGCCTGCATACTACACTACTACCATCTAATAATTTTTAGATACAGAATTCTCTTGAAGATGGATTGACAGCAGAAGTGCAATGGAATGAACTACGAAATCCCCTGATCTTAGTCTCCTGGATTTTTTCTTATGGGGACATTTGAAGACCAAAATCTATGACATACAATCTGCATCCCTCAATACACTCACTCTCACATGAAATGCACCATCCAGTAATACTTATAATTAAGTCTTGTAATTTTGGAAAAATAATGCTTCATAATGGAATATCAAATGATCAGACTTTCAGTAAAAAAGGAAGAACACTAGTAGTTTTTTTGTCATTGCCCTTTTAGATTTTTTATTCAATTGTAAATAAATAAAATAATATTTACATGAAAATATCAGTTTATTTTGTTGTTGAACTGGGAACAAGACATCTCAAAATGCCCCCAGTGAGACAGCGTCGAAATTTTTCCCACGTTTCGGATTTCGATAGAGGGCGAATTATCAGCATGAAGGAGGGTGGACTTTCTTTCCGTGAGATTGCCCAAAGAATGAATCGGAACCGCACCACGATTGCGAGAATATGGTCTTCATGGTCTGAAGAAAGGGTTCAGCAACATCGTCCAGTTGGACGTCCTCCCCGTAGCAGCAATGCACATGAAAATCGACTTCTTAGACGGATGACCACTGGTGATCGATTTCAAACAACAATGTCTGTTGCAATAGATTAGATGGGAGCTCTAAATCGTCGGGTGTCGATGGCGACAGTTTACAGAAGAATTTCGTCTTTTGACCTGCATTCATACCGCCCAAATCTACGACTGCCACTAACCGCCCAACACCATGCTTCTAGATTGTTCTGGTGTCAAGAAAGAGTTGATTGGAGTCATGAGTGGAACAATATCGTCTTTAGTGACGAGTCGCGATTTTGTTTATGGATCAATGATGGTCGTAGAAGAGTCAGACGATACCGAGGTGAAAGAAGAAATTTGCAATTTTGTGAAAGGCACCACACAGCTTTAACACCTGATGTTATGGTCTGGGGTGCGATATATGTTGGTCGAAGATCTTCTCTTGTGGTCATTCCAAACTCCCTAAACACACGTCGCTACATTAACAATGTTCTGATGCCAGTATTAGTACCCTTCATGCAAACTTTACCATGTAACATTTTCCAACAGGATAATGCAAGACCACATAGTGCAAACATTACTCGACAATACCTGTGTCAGGACCAACGGTAATTGTTCATAATCCTATATATTGGTGGGCTTGGCTAATTCCCACCTGTTCTATGTTATATGCGTGGGTTGTCAAACTTTATTTAGTTTATGAGACTTGAGGGCTGTATGGACGCCACCGCGAAGGAACCGTAGGCAGATTTCGCACATGGCCCCAGGGCGTGAGAAATCCTTGTTACATTGGCCAAGCCTCACGAAAATCACTGGTTTTAGATAGTGATTGCAAAAACCTTTTAAGGTTTTGTGTTTCCATAACTTGGTATAAAACAGGCACACCGTACCGTGGGAATCGGTCTACGGCAGTTCTGATTGGCGTGTACGTAGGCGGAGGGAGGCTGAAAATTATGAACTTGGTCGTCACCACCGCCGAAACAAAAAGTCTCAAGAATTTTCCAGGATAGTTTTTTCCGAATTCTCTTGCCAACCACACGCAAATAACCTCATTCTATTTATTTCGTTATATTCTTCAATTTTTTTATAAGCCAGTGCGGTTCTGAGTAATATCCGATAATCAAAATAAAGTGCATATGTTACCGAATTACCAGGCCTTTGTTTTGTGAACCTTTGCTTCAGGGTATAAACGGGTAGTTGTATTCCGGGGCAAAATAACCTGGAAGAAGCACAATTGGAAATACTGCCTTGGCCTGCACAGTCACCGGACCTATCGCCCATCGAATATCTTTGGGACATGATGAGTCGCCGTCTTCGAAATTTACCGAGGCCTCCAAACAATGTGGATGATCTACGACTTCATCCTGAGGTAGCATGGAATGAAATACCCCAGGAGGATATTGATCATTTGTTGCAAGCATGTCGCGAAGAGTACGAGGCTTGTATTGCCGAACGAGGCGATGTCACTCATTATTAATTTTTTAATTAACAAATGTTGTATCTTTTGAAAAGACTGATCATTTGATACTCCATTATGAAGCATTATTTTGCCAAAGTTACAAGACTTAATTATTAGTTTTACTGGTTGGTGTATTTCTTGTGAAAGTGAGTGTATTTAAGTGCCCAAAGCGTCAAATGGTGCAGGTCAATAACACCGAAAATATTAAATAATGTGTAACGACGTTTTAAGAAAGAATTGTAGATATGCGTAAAACTCAATAAAGATTACTTTTAACATTTCTTATCATAAAATAAATAATATATCAGTAAAAATAGTTAATATCAAGTTATTTGGTTTTTGTTTAATTTCTGCAACACCAACGGACAAACATAAAAAATAAAAACTTCATCATATAGAAAATAAAATTACCTTTCAAACAAGGTACAACACAACCCCTCTTCCAATTTGAAAATTTGGAATAAGTAGTTTTCTGTGCTAGAGGGATGACATTTCGAAAACAACTTTTTCACCAAATGATGTCTCCCCCTTGAACAAAGTTAGCGTGTCTTAGCGTTTCTTGTTTTTTAACAAATAGAAAAGATATTCAAGATAGACATTTTTTCATAAGACACCCTGTATTGACATTTAGATTAAAACTCTTTATTTGTTTATGGTCCTTCAAGGAAACAACTATGACATAAAAATAGTTTTCTTGGTTATCATTTTATTCAAGGAAAAATATGCCAAATTTCCATGAACCACTGCAGAATTACTGTATACATTGTATGTGTATTGATACGAACTACGTAGTGTTTTTCACTGCTCAAACTAAGGTGGTGTAGAAGTATTGCTAATATATGAAAACTCAAGGATGGATTCCATCGAAAACTTTCCACCACATTTGTTTTGGATAATTGTAAAAATATTGTACAACCTCAAAACACATCGATTCTGTTTTTAAAGGGAACACATGATGGCGCGGTTTTCAAAAATTTATTGAAACAACCCTCTATGTGGGGCTGCAATGAGCGTTAGAGTTTCAAACGAAACCATGAGTTGACTGTCCTTCATTTTAAAGGTAACAAAATTCTCTTTAACATAAAATCCTTTTTTTACTACTAGTTCTGGGAAAAATAACGCTCAAAGTATGCAGAAGACACGACGAAATACACTGGCTCAAAGTGAAAATGATACATCGTATAAATTAACGGGATTTTATTGAAAAATGTGCTTTCGCAAGTTAACAAATAACTCTAAATATTTTCATATTTTATCATGACGTCTATTAATTCTAACTAATGCCCTAAATTAAGAAATTAACTGCTTTTATTCAATAAAAAAAAACATGAACAAATTGACTACCTAAACTAACGTCAAAGTTTAAATGATACATTTATTAATAATCAGGTTATTTCTTTTTTAAATTTATTTTAATACTTGGTTGGTAGACCTTTATGTAATATTATTTGACGTAGACGATTTGATGAAATCGATTCCACTAATTTTTTAGTATAATTGAAAGGTATTTTTTCCCATTCTTCCAAGAGCGCTCGTTTTAATTCTTCCTTATTCGATATGTTGTGTTTCCTAAATTCGGTTTCCAACTTGGCCCATAAATTTTCAATAACATTTATGTCTGGTGATTGTGATGGTGTTTTAAGAACATGAGGGCAGTTATATAACAGCCATTCTTTAACTATATAGGCTGAATGTTTCGGGTCATTGTCTTGATAAAATACAAAATTATTAGCAATATTTAATTTTTCTACACTAGGTCTTAAATTTTCTCGTAATATGGTAATATACTTGTGTTTGTCCATTATTCCATCAATAAAATAGAGGTTCTCTGTGCCAGCACTAGACATACACCCCCAAACCATTATATTCCCTCCTCCGTGTTTTATTGTAGCTCTTAAATTTTGTTTTTCTAGTTCTTCACCAGGTTTTCTCCACACATATCCACGTCCATCTGAGCCAGATAAATTATATATTTACTTTCATTAGTAAATAGCACCCTGTTCCAAAACTCCATATCTTTATTTAAATTTTTTTTTGCAAATGCTAATGTGACTTTTTGATTCTTTGCACTGACAAATGGTTTTTTTCTGGCAATTCGACCATTGAGATTATGCTTTCTCAATACTATTCTAATTGTTTCGGGATTAACTGTCTTATGTAAATATTTTTCTACTTCAACAGCTAATTTAGAAGCACTTAATCTGGGATTTTCTGTTACTTTTCGTACAATCCACTTTTCATTTGCTTCACTAAATATTTTCCGTGGGCTTTTTTTTGGTGTTTCGAATCCTGCCCTCGTCCTTAAATCTTTCTATAGTGTGTTGCACGATCGACGCACTTTTTTCCACAATTTCAGTAGTGGCCCTAATAGATTCCCCTTTTTTATAATGAGAAATAATTAGTTCGCGTTCTCTTAGTGTGGTATGTCTTCCCATATTGACGCTAAACTAAATTCTAACAAATATCAAATAAACCAGAACAAGCCAAACCAAGAATTGTTTATTGTTTGCTTTTTTGAACATTTTTTGCATTTACAAACGTTTTATTTCCATAAAATTGAGCTGTATCATTTAAACTTTGAAATTCGTTTTACAAGCAAATAAAATTTAATTTTCTTTCCTTTTGTGGGAATTAGTTTTTCTCTTCTTTATTGTGGATATTATACACCAAATGTAGGATAACATTTTTAAAATGTTGTACCTAGTTTATTGCTAAGTAAATGAAAATTAATTAATAAATAGTGATTTCAATACAGGTGTATCATTTTCACTTTGAGCCACTGTATGCATAAAATCCCTTTAAGGAACTCAAATAAACAAACATTTTTCTTTATCATGACAACAATGTTTTGCTTTAATAAAAAAATGCACGCAAAGAACTGCTTAAGATGGTATTTACATTTAACTCAACAATTTAAAATTTATTTAGTACTTGTTTATTCCTTTGAGCTCCAACTAATGACCTTAAATAAATTATACATTATAATTGTATTTCTGAAAATAGTATACTTTACGGCAGAAAGCGTTGGACTAATTTCGCGGCATTTCAAGAACAACAATTACACTCGTGTGACAGAACAAATTTTCAGTGAAAAGCACCCTAATAAGAGTACATCCTATGTACAGTGGATGACAAAAATATTCGGACACCTACTAGAATTCATATATTATAGGATTTAATAGACTGTGTACTGAACGGGGAAGAAAAATTTAATTGCCAAAAAATAGATTCAATCTTACATGCTAATATTTAATAAATTCATAAACAAAAAAACATATACAGCTAGAGAAATAATAACAAATCTGTTTAAATAACATTTTTATCAAATCAAAAAAATATTCGGACGCCGATTTAAACATGACAAAAAACGGTAATAGTTGCAATTATTCTAAAAATTTATATTTCGTATGACTTCCATTTCGGTTCCGAACCCTTTACAATCAGCTTGGCATGGAAGAAATGAATTTTTTTATAAATTGTGTGTTAAGGGTGCTCCTTCGATAAATGAAACACGACAAAGACAATTTGTTTTATGTAAAAATGGACTGTATTAACTATGCACTTATCTCAAAAGAATGTAAGAATCTTGGTCTAAGTAACGAAGAATAGGGAGAATGCTTATTGGGCGGGTACACGATATGATGCGGATCACATCCCGTCACCGACGTAGCTTTCACCCGACCAGACCACAGGAAGAGCAGAAAAAAGAGAGCGAAAATTGCTCCGATTATCCCTTAAATACTAACCCCGAAGAATTCCAACCAGGGGCGCACAACCACCAAGAACCATTATAAGCTATGGCTACAACGCATCCCATAACTCGTGGCCATCTGGGGAATATCTATACTAATCGCTTTTCTGGGAATATTGCGGGTCCAACAAATTGACCATCAAAGCAATAGTCCCTTAGAGAAAGCTTCTTCGACTAGTAGCACATTCCCCAACCACAGCGTATCCTTAGCTTTGGCCTGATGGGCCATGTGGTCTGGCACCCAGATGGTATTCTCCGAATAAGTATCGCAGTACATAGGCGTAACTTAAGGGAGTAAATGACAGTATACAATAAACCTAACATTAACAACAATAAAAAATAAATAGAAAACAAAAAACCAATAACTTAGAGTCCCTAACATTGTGTATCAATTTTAAGCCATTCTTCAGTTAATACTCTTTTTACTCTGATCGACCAGTACCGACAGGACAAATGGATAGAAACTTGTCAAGAAATTGAGAACGAGCAAGGAAAAGCATATTGGCAAAACATCAAAAAAATATCTAGATACAAAAGGACTACCTCAGTTGGAACAATCAACGAAAACGGAACCGAACATCATACAGACAAAGACAAAGCTGATGCATTTGCGAGACACTTCCAGGAAGCCTTCAGCACGAAGGAACATCCACTATTTGACAAAGATAACTGGAACAGAGTAAACCACTGGTATGACAATTACTTCACCGAACAAACTAACTCTAGACACGAGATAATTACGAACGAAGAATATGCTAAAGCCTTAGATAAAATTAAAAACACAGCGCCTGGAAAAGTCAAAATAAAGAGCAAAGTACTAAAAAGTCTGACGCCAGAAACGCACACTGAAATCCGGAATCAATTAAATAATTGTCTTATGAACAACACGATACCGCAATCATGGAAGAATGGAATAATAATCCCCATTCCAAAAAATGGGATGGACAACATTAAAACCCAAAGTTACAGACCAATCACCCTACTATCTACTATCAGCAAACTTTTCGAACACATCATATAAGACAGACTTGAAAAACGAATCGGACAACACATTCCAATATATCAATTCGGATTCAAACCAAGACACTCGACAATCCACCCACTTCTGGTCCTAAAGAATAACATACAGACGACACAATTAACGGAGAAAAATCAGCAAGTCTATTCCTGGATATCAACAAAGCCTTCGATACGGTTTGGCATAAAGGACTATTGTACAAACTCTTCGAACTACAAACACCAAAATGCTTGATAACAACTATAAAAAACATCCTTGAAAACAGACAACTAGAAGTTCGTATAGACAATACTCTATCGTTCTCTTTTTCCCCACAACAAGGCCTACCGCAGGGCTCTCCACTTTCTCCTCTACTCTACAACATATACTGCCCTGACATATACAATTATAACCTTCAGGACAAAGGCCACATAGACAAAGCGGCATACATTTTACAATACGCGGATGACACGGCGCTTATAGTACATGACAAAAACACCAAGAAGGCTGTAGAAAGACTCCAAACACTTATTAACCAAACAATGAAGTGGTTTTACGTATGGAGGCTGATGCCAAATGCTGGCAAGAACCAGCTTCTATTGTTAAACCACCGAATTAAACCAAACTCCCCAACAATAACAGCGGACGGACGAGTAACAGAACCAAAGAATGACATAAAATACTTAGGAATGATACTCGATTCCAAACTGAAGTTCACTAAACATGTAAAGACCATGAGAACAGAAACAATCAAAAGGGCAAAGCATTTCCGGTCACTAACATACAAAGACAAAGGGATCAGCACAAAGACTGCAATAAAAATATACCAATCCATATGCAGACCGCTCCTGGACTACGGACACATCCTAAGAGCAAACGCACCGGAAAAGACCATAAAACACAAACAAACAACGGAACATATCGCCCTACGAACTATCACAAAAATAAGAAACCCCAAACACCCACTACACAACCCATCTAACCAACTACTATACGAACGCACGCACATAACAAGAAAAACGGAACGACTACAACACATCCAAACAAAATGGAAAAACAATCCTCACAATCTAGCACTACTGACCCCACTGTGCCTAACAAGACAAACTAGACAATCACGCTTCCATTCTCCCACAAACACCCTCTTAGGACACTTCCAAACATAAACCCTACCCTAACATCTTATTCCCTTACCCCCTGCATTAGTCCCTCTTACACAACACCTAGTGTTCAGGCCAGGGGCTTTTAGTCACTGCCTAACAGTAACGACTGCCTCACAAGGCACCCGAAGAGGTATCTCCTATTTTGCTGGTGTGAGTTATTAATTCGAAGGACCAGACGCTGATGCGTCAATTGATTGTAAACGGGGTTCAAGGGTTCAGGGAATACAAACTCCGTAGCACGAATTAAGTAATTTACTTTTACTATGGATATCACTTTAACTTACACTACGATTTACAACTTTATATACACTTTTTATACATATATTTACAAAGTCGGTATTGGGTCGCCCGAGATCTGAGAATGATACGTATAAAGGTTGAAGGGTGTCTTGTAAAAGAGTTATGGAGTAGAGATTGAGGTACAGTAGTGAGAGAGGTTTGATGGTATTCCGCTTCAGGGATCGAGCAGTGTCCAAGAAACGGGAGAGAGAGAGAGAGAGAGATTTCGCGAGCACTGGTTTAGAGTTAAGTCATGTGAGAGAGATTTTGAGGGAGTCCGCGTTCAAGGAGCGAGAGTGTCCATAAACGGGAAGAAGCTTTCGCGAGTGTTGTCTTTGAGAGAATGGATTTTTGGGAGTCCTAAATTATTTGCGTCCCAGGGATGGTGGGGCTGGAGGGAGATTACCACGAAAAGATCTTAACCAATCCCAACTGACACCGCCCCCTAGTTCTGTGGGAAAGTTTTTTCCTAAGAATCTTCACGGTCAAAACCCAGATGTGGCTCTCTGGTTCCCTTGACAGATTTATCTGGTGCCCCCCATAAATCGGGACAACGATAATTCAAGGAACCAGTGCCATCACGGTGGCCGGGTTTAAACACGTGAGGTAAGTGCTGCATCGCGGGGTGCAATGCAGTAGATGTTTTAGGGATTGTTCCAACGTCTTTAGGGCCTAATTGGTACCCAGCGATAACGCTGATTTATGTTGGGTTTTTTCCCAACACCTAGTTTGAGAAAAATTGCATATGGTGAGACTCCAAAATGAAATGTATACACTCAAGGGCAGAAAGACCAAAAGGTCGATAGCCTATTTCGTGCGAAATAAAAATTTTGTATACAGGGTGTTTGGTTCACCGATACATATCCGAAAGGGGGTGGTAGGTGCGATGATTTGGAATGTATTGAACCATATATACTATTATACAAAGTGTTACGCATTTCGAGATATCGTCATTTTTCCAAATTTTACCATTTTCGCTGTTTACTTCCATATA
Source organism: Euwallacea fornicatus (assembly GCF_040115645.1). Lineage (NCBI taxonomy): Eukaryota > Metazoa > Arthropoda > Insecta > Coleoptera > Curculionidae > Euwallacea > Euwallacea fornicatus. The sequence goes on along the minus strand of NC_089567.1, from coordinate 3,057,411 downwards.
AGTTAAAATAAAAATTTAGCTGAATGTTCGATCTGGCTCTACCTTTTTTCACATAAACTTGAATATGTATTTTATTGATATCAAACATCTAATGAAGTCTACATATTAAAAAAAAAATAATGTAGCCTTTTAAAGTTCGAAAAAGAAATTTCTTAAATATCAAACCTTGACTTTGTAAGCGAATACAAGAAAAGGTGCAAATGAAAGAGACGTTCAAATATCTCTAAAAACTTATTGAACTAATGCTCTTTCGAATGATATATTGAAAGACTCAGATTTAATGTCGCATAAGATATTTAATTAAAAAAAAATTAAAAATGCGGATATGGCGATTTAACAATATGAATAAAAATTAATTAGTAATTATTATTTATACATTAATTATACTATTTATTTAAGATTAATTATTATGCTCGAAATGAGATCCACCATTTCTGATACAACATCGGCATCTTCGTCGCATCTCTGTGGTGGTTACTCCTAGCTTCATTTCAACCTTCATGACTTTTGCTGCCCTATTAATTTTTTGAATGAGATGGTCTCGATCGTGAATTTCTTCATTGTATACCAGTTCCTTCATTCTTCCCCAGATATGATAATCTACTGGGGTCAGATCCGGAGATCTAGCAGGCCATAATATTGGTCCGTAAAAAAAATAATATAAAAATAAAATAAAATATCTGGTAAGCCATGATACTGGGTTGCTTAGTAACGAGATATGACAGACAGTGTTTTATTCAAAATTTTTTTAGTGGTCAATCGATGTATTTTATTTCGTATAATACTGTGATATTTCATTTTTAACGATTTAGATTAATGGCTGCATATTCAAATGTTGAATATGCTGATATACTTTTTATGTATGGCAGAGCTGACGGTAACGCAGCTGCCGCTCAGCGTTTATATCGTGAAAGATTTCCTCAAAGAAGAGTACCTAACGTAAAAGTATTCGCTAATACATATCGTAGAATGAGTGAAACTGGGAATTTATATCATCAAGATCCTAGACCGAATAACCAAAAATATCACGCTGAGGTGGACGTACAAATTTTTAATACGTTTGAAGCAGAGCCCACTACAAGCGTTAGGAAAGTAGCTGAACAACTCAACGTATCTACGTGGAAGGTGTGGTCAGTTCTACACTCTGAGAAATTGCACCCTTTTCATTACACACCCGTGCAAGGACTTGAGGAGGGAGATCCAATCCGAAGAACACATTTTTGTCGATTTATCTTACATGCGGATATTGAAGATGGAAGATTTCTTCGCAGGATTTTATGGACGGATGAATCTAAATTTTCCCGTGAAGGAGTTACCAACTTTCATAATTTGCATTATTGGGCTGAAGAAAATCCGCATATGAAAAAAGAAACTTCGTTTCAACATAAATTTAGTGTGAACGTATGGGCTGGTATAATAGGCAGGCTTTTGATTGGCCCATATTTTTTGCCAGACAATTTAAATGGCGAAAATTACCTAGAATTTTTAAGAAATCATTTACCAGATATTTTGGACGATATACCTTTAGATGTAAGAACGGAAATCATATTTCAAAACGATGGATGTCCTGCCCATTATCGGAAAACAATAAGGGAGTTTTTAAATAATCAGTTTCCCGAAAGATGGATAGGGCGAAACGGACCAATATTATGGCCTGCTAGATCTCCGGATCTGACCCCAGTAGATTATCATATCTGGGGAAGAATGAAGGAACTGGTATACAATGAAGAAATTCACGATCGAGACCATCTCATTCAAAAAATTAATAGGGCAGCAAAAGTCATGAAGGTTGAAATGAAGCTAGGAGTAACCACCACAGAGATGCGACGAAGATGCCGATGTTGTATCAGAAATGGTGGATCTCATTTCGAGCATAATAATTAATCTTAAATAAATAGTATAATTAATGTATAAATAATAATTACTAATTAATTTTTATTCATATTGTTAAATCGCCATATCCGCATTTTTAATTTTTTTTTAATTAAATATCTTATGCGACATTAAATCTGAGTCTTTCAATATATCATTCGAAAGAGCATTAGTTCAATAAGTTTTTAGAGATATTTGAACGTCTCTTTCATTTGCACCTTTTCTTGTATTCGCTTACAAAGTCAAGGTTTGATATTTAAGAAATTTCTTTTTCGAACTTTAAAAGGCTACATTATTTTTTTTTTAATATGTAGACTTCATTAGATGTTTGATATCAATAAAATACATATTCAAGTTTATGTGAAAAAAGGTAGAGCCAGATCGAACATTCAGCTAAATTTTTATTTTAACTTATATGGAAGTAAACAGCGAAAATGGTAAAATTTGGAAAAATGACGATATCTCGAAATGCGTAACACTTTGTATAATAGTATATATGGTTCAATACATTCCAAATCATCGCACCTACCACCCCCTTTCGGATATGTATCGGTGAACCAAACACCCTGTATATACAGGGTGGCGCAATAGTGTGACAAAGTACCATATCTTCCTTATTCTACAAAATTAAAAAAAACTGTTCGTATAAAAGTTATACGTGGACATACAGCCTCCATTTTAAATATATTTTTTATCATATAGGGTGTTGAATAAAGACAGGTCAAAATATTTATTCATTTTATTTAACGGAACCCCCTATATATTATTGTATATTTGGATTCCTCGTAAAATTCTCTCCATGGTAGGATAATTAGTTTTAAATTAAATTGGAACGTTGTCTGCTTATGTCGAAAAATGTTTAAATTTGAAGCAAAACAGGGTTCCATAACATGCGCTATAACTTTCAAAGCACGTTAATTATTTTAACAAAAATTGACACAACAGAAGACAAAGGGATGCTCAAGTGCCTTGTTCAACGAATAAGTCGGTTTCTTATTCAGAATACTTTCTACACGCCCTGCAACTTGAGAATATTCAAATTCATTTTTTTTGGAATTTTTAAATGGGACACCCTGTATTTACGAATCCTATATTGTAGAGATTTGAATCCTCTTCAACTTTTGTTAAGGTAACATTATACGTATTCCCTTTAGTTTTGGTGGAATTCTCATTTCTTTAATACATTTGCAAATAGAACATGCTACGTCTATTAATAGTTTAATTTTTTAGTTTGCCACGAAAGCTATTGACAAATTTTGTTAGGGACTCTAAGTTATTGGTTTTTGTTTCTATTTATTTTTATTGTTGTTAATGTTAGGTTTATTGTATATTGTCATTCACTCCCTTAAGTTACGCCTATGTACTGCGATACTTATTCGGAGAATACCATCTGGGTGCCAGACCACATGGCCCATCAGGCCAAAGCTAAGGGTACGCTTTGGTTGGGGAATGTGCTACTAGGTCCATACTTTTTTGAGCAAAGAGTAACAGGAGAAGTGTATTTGGACTTTTTACAGAATCATCTGCCTGGCCTCTTTGCTCAAAAAACAATTGAATTTTCACAGGAAATGTGGTTTCTTCATGATGGGGCCCCGGTCCATCATACAAGGCCAATCATCAATTTTTTAACTGCAATATACCACAATTGTTGGATTGGAAGGGGAGGACCTACCGCTTGGCCGCCTAGATCACCAGATTTGACGAAAATGGATTTTTCTATATGGGGATTTGTTAAAGAACAAGTTTATAAAATACCTCCGACTACAAGAGAAGACATGAAAATTCGAATTAGAAATTGTTTTCGCAGTATAACTGTTGAAATATGTCGAAATTTAAGTGATGCTTTTGAGAGACATCTTGAACTTTGCATTCAAGAAAATGGCAGACACTTTGAACATTTAATTAGGTAAATGTCTATATTACACAGTGTATAATATTAATAAATTTAAATTAAACTATTAATAGACGTAGCATGTTTTATTTGCAAATGTATTAAAGAAATGGGAATTCCACCAAAACTAAAGGGAATACGTATAATGTTACCTTAACAAAAGTTGAAGAGGATTCAAATCTCTACAATATAGGATTCGTAAATACAGGGTGTCCCGTTTAAAAATTCCAAGAAAAATGAATTTGAATATTCTCAAGTTGCAGGGCCTGTAGAAAGTATTCTGAATAAGAAACCGACTTATTCGTTGAACAAGGCACTTGAGCATCCCTTTGTCTTCTGTTGTGTCAATTTTTGTTAAAATAATTAACGTGCTTTGAAAGTTATAGCGCAAGTTGTGGAACCCTGTTTTGCTTCAAATTTAAACATTTTTTGACATAAGCAGATAACGTTCCAATTTAATTTAAAACTAATTATCCTACCATGGAGAGAATTTTACGAGGAATCCAAATATACAATAATATATAGGGGGTTCCGTTAAATAAAATGAATAAATATTTTGACCTGTCTTTATGCAACACCCTATATGATAAAAAATATTTTTAAAATGTAGACTGTATGTACACGTATAACTTTTATACGAACAGTTTTTTTTAATTTTGTAGAATAAGGAAGATATGGTACTTTGTCACACTATTGCGTCACCCTGTATATACAGGGTTATTCATATTCGACGCTGATAATTGAGATCTCAGTAACTGTAAGAGATACGAGATGGGTTAAATTGGAGTGAAGTTGTACAATTTGGAGCTCAATAAAATGCCCTTTCAAAATTTGGAAACTTCCGATTACTTCCGGAGATATCCGTAAAAAACCGAAATTTTGAAAAAGCGTTTCATTTCTTTTCTGATGTTATTTGAAAAGATAATTAAAAACGAATGGCACATTATAATTTCCACCTTTTATCTTCTACAAAATAGTGAAATCATATTTGAAATTTGACGTTTAGATTTCCTGCAACCTGCAATTTGATGAAAATATTTAAAAAAATTATTGTGCTTTGGAAAACAAGAACAAGGATACTATGGAAACAATTACTGTCACAAATATAATTGATACATTAGTTATCCGAGATATTTGAACTGTGATATCCCTATACTGTGTTTAAATAAAAATGAGTTTTATGAATGAAGAATATCGGGATATGTTAAGACTTTATTTCATTAATCACCAAAATTCCATGCGAACAACTGAAGCATACTTTCAAGAATTTCCGGACAGGCGACAACCACATTACTCCTATTTTTCCAGGTTGGAACGAAATTTAGTTGAATATGTTTCTTTTCAAAAGTCAAGAAACAATTATGGTACAAAAATTAGCGAAAAAGATGCTGATCGCGTTTTGGAATAGATTTATTTTTAAAACAAAAGCATAAATTTACATATTAGTATTAAAAACAATTTCAGGTTAACGCCCATCCGAGAAAATCTAAAAATGAAATAGCATTTGAACTACATTTACCACAGACTAAAGTTTGGAAAATACTGAATAGAAATAACTACAAGCCTTACAAAATACATGTTTCACATAGATTGTTACTTGGTGATTTTGAACGGCGATTAGCTTGGTGTAATTGGCTTAGACAACAAATTAATGTAAATTGTAGTTATCTGAATTCTATAATTTGGACAGACGAAAGCAAGTTCAAGAAATTGTGGAATGTTTAATAGGAACAATGAGCATATCTGGGCCGTTCAGAACTTACACCAAAACAGACCAATTAGACACCAAGTACGTTTTGGTTTAAATGTATGGGCGGGTATTTTAAACGGTAACATAGTAGGCCCCTTTGTTTACGAATATAATTTAAATGGAGCTGCCTATTTGAATATTTTATAAAATTACTTGGCGAATTACTTAGAAAATTTGCCACTTGGGCAACTTCGCACTATTTGGTTTCAACAAGATGGAGCACCTCCCCACAACTTAAAGGGGGTAAGGAATTTCCTTAACAACGAATTTCTTGGTCGATTGATTGGAAATCGTGGTGTAATAGAGTGGCCCGCGAGGTCACCTGACCTATCGCCCCTTGATTTTTACTTATAGGGAACGTTAAAAAATAAAATTTACTCCGAACCCATACAAGATTTAGAAGACTTGCGGACAAAGATTATAAATGCGGGACATCAGTCGTGCTATTAATAATATTGAACGACGTGTTAATTTGTGTATTGAACAAGATGGAGGCATATTTGAACATTTGTTGTGACGTTTTATTTATTTATACGTTTAAAATAATTTTTAAGTTTATAAATTTAAGAAAACATTTATGTTTGATACATCATTTCATTAAAATTCAAAAAAAGTGACAATTATGATGTGCCATTCGTTTTTAATTATCTTTTCAAATAACATCAGAAAAGAAATGAAACGCTTTTTCAAAATTTCGGTTTTTTACGGATATCTCCGGAAGTAATTGGAATTTTCCATATTTTGAAAGGGCATTTTATTGAGCTCCAAATTGTACAACTTCACCATAATTTAACCCACCTCGTATCTCTTATGGTTACTGAAATCTCAATGATGAGCGTCGAATCTGAATAACCCTGTATATACTCTTTTTAATATTTCTTTATTTGTAATCTGATGTCGAATTTGAACGTCTAATTGACTCCACACAATCTCAATAGGGTTGAGATCCGGGGATTGTGGTGGTATTTTTATCACATTTGGACAATTATACAACAACTATTCTTTCCCTATACGAGCACTGTGCTTAGGATCATTGTCTTGATAAAATTTAAACCAATCCAGTAATCCCATTTTTCCAGCACTTATTTAAAGATTTTGCTTTAATAAGTTAAGGTAATATATCTTATCCATTATTCCCTCAATAAAAACTAATTCGCCCACACCTTGCGATGATATACACCCCCAAACCATTACAGAACCTCCTCCGTGTTTAATCGTGGGACATAAATTGTTGTTATTTAGCTCAGTATTTGCTTTTCTTCAGATCATTTGCCTACCATCCGATCCAAAAATATTAAATTTTGATTCATCGCAAAAACTAACGTTATTCCAGAAGTCCTCATCCTTAGAAATGTGTTCAGTGGCAAATTCAAATCGAACTTTTTGATTTTTCTTACTTAACCAGATCTTTTTCCTGGCTACACGACCATGAAAACCATAATCACGAATACATCTTCAAATGGTCTTCGCTGACACTTTTTTTTCATGAAATTTTTCCATTTCCATTTGCAACTTAGGGGCACTTATTTTAGGATTTTCTCTCACTTTGCGCATAATAAGTCGGTAATATTGTTCGTTAAGAATTCGTGGACGGCCTGACTGTTTCGATGGCATAATTCGATCTTCATTTTTATGCTTCGATATTATGTCTCCTACCGAGCTTTTATTTAGATTTACCCTAGCACCTATTTTTTGGTATGAATAACCTTTTTCATAATTGAAAATCACTAACTGTCTAATTTCGAAACTAATGTTCTTCTTATTTGTGATACGACCCATTTTTCAGATGATAATAAATTGCACTTCGATAGCATACTATATGGATGTGTACGAAAGTGATTCATGATATAAAAATGTGTTAGACAATAGTAAAAAAACTGTTGCCTTGCAAGCAGATAAACAGCATCCGAATATTTTTGTAAGATTAAAAATATGCGATAATTTTCTTTCAATTTCGATGGCTTTATTTGAAGATTAAGGTTATTTTATGGTATGAAAAATATCTTAGAAATTCATTATTGAATATTTTTTGTCTAATTCTTTCAAATATCCATTTAAAACGATAAGTATAATTAATTAGATTTTCTGTCCGAATATTTTTGTGATCCACTGTATATGTCGAGGAAACACACGGGTTATTCAGTTTTTTCATTATTCTTTTAATCGGTTATTATTTAGATACTAAACTAACACAAAGCACTAGACTATAACTAATTATAAGATACCGACAAATTCACGGGCTCCCCTTGTTCCCTGACCAACCCCTCTCTTGCCCTTTTTGTGGCTTTCCCGTGACTACGTCCTGCAATCGAAGAGTTATCCCGATTACGGTATCTTCACCCCTTTTTATATAAACAAATGGCCCTAAAGACTAAATATAAACATTATCATTCAGCAACATGTACATAATTTTTTTGGTACGAAAAATTCGAGAAACATGGTCTATACATAATAAAAAGCAGTAATCTGAAAATGCGGGCAGAAATAAAGCACTGAAATAGCTATAGTTGACCAAATGAAAGCAAATCACGTCTTGAGAATACGCAAACTATCAGAAGCTTCAGGTGTATCTACAAAGAATTACTGACGAACTTTGAAAGCTTACAAGTACAACCCTTATGTGATTAAATTGATCCATGGACTCAACGAGGACGATTCCAATAGTAGTCTTTAATTTTATGAAATATTGGCTGGCAGACTTGTGGTTAAGTCCAATTTATTTTACTCGATTTGTTTTTCGGACAAATGTATATTTTTCGTAAATAGTTTGGTTAATCGCCAAAAGAACACACTCAATGCACTCAAAAACTGAATGTTTTGGCTCGAATTCCCGGTGATCAAGAAATAGAACCACTTTTTCTTCCGGAACATCTCAATGAAATTTTGTACTTATATCTACTGAAACTCACATCTCTGTGAAACTTACATCTACCCGACGATTGTGAAAGCCATCGAAAATTTCGACAAGATGGGATGCATCCGCATTTTAACCAACAGTATGTCAATTTCTGCTGAAAATTTACCCAATCGCTGGATAGGTCATCGAAGATACATTGAGTGGCCACCTAGACAACCAGATTTAACACTCCTGAAATTATCTTGTGGGGCTACTTAAAATAAAAAAGTATTTAATATAACCGGATTCCTTGGAAGAATTAAGGAGATGGATAGTTGAAAAGTGTCGTTTAATCGCCCGTGAAATTCTTTGAAATGTTCGAAAAAATATGGTGGAACGTTTATTTTATTGCATGTAGGTGGAGGTAAATTATTTTGAAAATTTTATTACTTAATGTTATCTAAGTGTGTGGATAAGTATAATTCACTTTAGGTTTTTGGGTGCGGCTTAAAGGAAGGTACAAGTAATCAATAAAATTTAAACTGTTAAGTGAAATGTAAATAACACTTTAAATATTTTTTGCGTGAATTCCTTTATTAAAGCAAAAATTATTGTCATTGTAATAAAAAAAAGTTTTTTATTCGAGACCGTTAAAGGTAGTTTCTAAATATTTCGTTGCATCTCCTGTATACTTTTGGCGTTATTTTTCTTAGAAATGGTAAAAAATAAAAAACTTGAGTATCACATTAAAGAGAATTTTATTACCTTTAAAAGGAGGGGTTACTCGACCTATGGTCTCATTTGGCATTCCAAAGTTGATTGTACTCCTACAGAGGAGGTTGTAATCCGTAAATTTAAAATTCGCGCTATCATATGTCCGCCATGAAAACAGTACCTTCGTCTCTTAGCGTTTTATAGTGTTTTTGCAATTATCCAAAATAACTGTGGGGCAAAGTTTTCGATGTAAGACCCTATATGGAGTTAGGGTTTTCATGGTAGTGGGTTAGTACAGTCAATGGAAAACTTTATAAACACACCTTTCATCTAAACAGTTAGGTAGAAAGTATTATAAGATTTAGTAAAATTTTTTATTACGATTTATTTAAAAAATTACAAAAGCTTAATAAAAAGTGAAGAACAATAGACGGATGATATACAGGTTGTTTCTGAATAAATGGGGAAATCTTAAACCAAATTTAAGACGAAAAGTTCATTTAAAGAGATATCCAAAAATAGTTTGAATTCGATCTACAGGATGTTAAAAAACACTTTGCTGTTTTTATAAATACCGCCAAAAAACATTGTTTTTTGGAAGTTTCAGGCAATTAACTGCCACTAGTTGTCAAACCTGACAACAAACAAATGTAGCAAAAAATCGTGGCCAACATCACCAAGTGTTGCTTTATTATTTAAATTAAATAGTCGATATGAACATCCTTGACTATTATCGCGAATATTACCTAAACCATCGATTTAAGCGAAATTATGCAAGAGCCTAAAAATTAGAAAATTCAATGCGGTTTTCAGAAATTTGTCTAAAAGGTTCAAAATATTCACAGAAAAAAATGTGATAAATGAGAGACCAAGATCCATCAATCCGCATCACCTCGTATATAAATATCAAAGTCCGGAACTTTCCGTTTGTAGGAAACACTCGGCATTTCATATGTACAAATTTTTAGCAAGTTTCGATAAAAATTGAACAAGTATTTTTTTTTTTAATTAAGAAAAGTGTATTTTAATACTCTGTAGATCGAAGGCAAAGCATTTTTAGATATATCTTTATATTAATTTTTCATCTTAAATTTGGCTCAGGATTTACTCGTTCAATTTTTCACCATATATTCAGAAACACTCTGTATAAATAACCTATTAGGATTGATTACAAACCTCAGCAACGCATCGGTTTAAAAACTTCAATCCCACGTATTATTTAATAATATAACCATTTTTTTCTAATGAATAGATAAAGGCAAATACTTCCTTCAATATCTAAGTGTTTTAGCGCATTCACGATTTATCATATTATGTATAGACATATGTATACAGGTTGTCCAATAAATATGAACCACTATCCGTATCTTGGAAACTATGACTAGGAAAATTTGAAACTTGGGCATCATACTAAAGTGGAAGTGACCTATTGATTAAATATATATAAACAATCTTTATTTCCTCAGAAATAGGCTATCGACCTGTTAGGTCTTTCTGCCTGTGATACAATGGTAATCTTTTGGTGACTAACTACTATCACATTACATCTGGAAGTGCTCCCAAAGGGTGCTCGAAGGGAAAAGAAGGCGGGATTGTCTTGTCTGTCTTGTTAAGCACAGTGGGCTCAGTATAGTTGAGTTATTGGTGTTCTTTTTCCATCTGTTCTGTAGTTGTTGTAGTCTTTCTGTTATTCTTATCATGTTTGTGCGTTCATACAGTAATTGATTGGGTGGGTTGTGTAACGAGTTTTCGGGGTGTCTTAGTTTTCTGATTAGTCTTAGTGCAATCTGTTCTGTAGTCTGTATGTGTTTGCTTGTTTTTTCTGTTGCATTTGCACTCAGTACGTACCCGTAGTCCAATAGTAGTCTGCATATGATTTTGTATATTTTTATGGCGGTTTCCATATTAATCCCTTTGTCTTTGTATGTCAGTGTTCGGAAGTGTTTTGCCCTTTTTATGATTTCTACTCGAATATTTCGTACGTGTTTCGTAAATTTTAGTGTATTGTCTATAGTGATTAAATATATTTTCATGAAAATACCACTTTTGGTTATACCGGAAATGAATGTCACTTCGCTTTTTTAAATGGAACACCCTATATATTATAAGAAATTTCGATTCTGTGAAACGTTATGAATATTTTTCGTGTGTAATGTTCTATACTTAATATTTACGGTTTTCGAGATATTTAGAATTTTCCAAAAAAAATTAGAGTTTCGGCCATGAATGTATTTTCTCATAATTCGAAAACGGCTAAGTATTTTGCAATGAAATTCTGCGCTATTGTACAAAATGATTTATGGTCCATGGATCAGTGAATTAAATGAAGTTTTTTCATACAGGGTATTCAAAAAGAGAGTCCAAAATTATCATTCAAGAATTGTAAAAAATCTTTTCAACGAATACATATTTAACACCAAAAATAACTACTATTTTCAATTCAATTGTCTATATCTAAATCTTACCGTTTTAATTTTACTAAAAAAAATACTTCAATGTTCAGTATTTAACAATTTATTTTAAATAACGTCTAGAGTTACAAGATGGCGCTGCTCGTCAGAATTTAAGAATGGCGGCACTCGTAAATAATTCAAACGAAGATTATCTCAATATGTTTATTATTTATGGTGAATGTAACAAAGTGTTAACCAGAACATGTCATACATTTGGTATTCGATATCCAAAAAAGCCGAAGCCATCACGAAAACTCCGCAAAAGCATTATAAATCATTTTAAAACGAGTGGGTCTGTGAAAGAATCTTACAGAAAAAAGAAGATTATTGTTGATGACGAAATAATTAAAATTGCAATTTTGAGATATTTGCGAGCATATCCGACAACATCCTTAAGATAAATTGTTCTGCAATCAAATTTATCAAAAAACAATATTCTTCTCAAACATAAATTTCATCCATATTCAATTAGCTTGGTGCAACACTTGAAAGAAACCAATTACTCCAAACGAATAGTTTTTTGTGAATTTCTTTTAACACGTTATTACGAAGATCCAATATTTTTGAACTATATTATTTGGACAGATGAGGCAAAATTCAGCAAAAATGGTATTTTAAATAGGTACAATTCACATTATTGGAGGTATACCAATTCATATGTATTTCGTTCCGCTGAAGTAATGCCTTTAGGCGGTTCCGGGGGGGAACAACGGTGAAGAGAGGTGGGTTTTTTAGTGGGTAGACGCCTCCCTTCAGGGGGTGAATCCTACATAACCCGGTCGCCAGTCCATCAGACCGGGTACCTTTAGAAGGTTTTCCCACTCTATAAAAAAAAAAAAAAAAAAAAATGTATTCCGTTACCGCAACTTCCAAAAACATTGGCAGTTCAATGGTTTTTGTGCCATTAGAAACAATAGAGTGGTCGAATTGCAATTTTATCAAGAAAACTTAACGGTAAATAGTATTTTTTATTGCAATTAAATTACTTTTTCGATCATTGTTATTTTCTGTAGGTGATAGATATTTTAATATTTTTAGAAATTTTGAACAAACCTACGTTGAAAATTTGCCATTAGCAGAACTTCGACGATTATTTTACCAACACGATGGAGTATCGCCTCATAATGGTTATTTGGTTAGTAAATTTTTACAAGAGGTGTTTTATGACGAACGGATAGCGCATAATGGACCTCATTTATGGCCCCCCGATCACCTGACCTATCAATTCTCGATTATTTTATTTGGGGAACTATTAAAAATAGTGTCTATAATACAACATTAACAACTATGGAAGACTGCATGGAAAGGATTAGAACTGCCTTTTTAGATCCTTTTTCAATAAGGAGAGCTATCCATGGAAAATTCATCCTAAGATGTCAAAAATGTTTAGCAGTTCAAGGGCGAAATTTTGAACATTTATTGAAATGACTATTTCCTGATATTGATGGTTTATACTCCGTATTAATATTATTAATTAAAATGATCTATTATGCATTTGAGGAGTTTTCGTGATAGCTTCAGCTTTTCTGGATATCGAATACCAAATGTATGACATGTTCTGGTTAACACTTTGTTACATTCACCATAAACAATAAACATATTGAGATAATCTTCGTTTGAATTATTTACGAGTGCCGCCATTCTTAAATTCTGACGAGCAGCGCCATCTAGTAACTCTAGACGTTATTTAAAATAAATTGTTAAATACTGAACATTGAAGTATTTTTTTTTAGTAAAATTAAAACGGTAAGATTTAGATATAGACAAATGAATTGAAAATGGTAGTTATTTTTGGTGTTAAATATGTATTCGTTGAAAAGATTTTTTACAATTCTTGAATGATAATTTTGGACTCTCTTTTTGAATACCCTGTATGAAAGAACTTCATTTAATTCACTGATCCATGGACCATAAAGCATTTTGTACAATAGCGCATAATTTCATTGCAAAATACTTAGCCGTTTTCGAATTATGAGAAAATACATTCATGGCCGAAACTCTAATTTTTTTTGGAAAATTCTAAATATCTCGAAAACCGTAAATATTAAGTATAGAACATTACACACGAAAAATATTCATAACGTTTCACAGAATCGAAATTTCTTATAATATATAGGGTGTTCCATTTAAAAAAGCGAAGTGACATTCATTTCCGGTATAACCAAAAGTGGTATTTTCATGAAAGTATTTTTAATCAATAGATTACCTCCACTTTAGTATAATGCCCAAGTTTCAACTTTTTCCCAGTCATAGTTTCCAAGATACGGATAGTGGCCCATATTCGTTGGAGCCCCTATATACGCAAATCAATAGTGTTAGTAGTCAGTTATTAAGCGTTCTGTGTTGCAACTTTAACTTTTGTTACTTATATTTTAAACTCAATATTAAAAAAAAATTAAGTTGCTAAAAGAATAATAAAATTATTTACAGATTATTTAAACGATAAAAGTACTTGTCGAATCATCAATAGGGAAATTTTTCACGATGGTATAAACTATTAAGTTCCCTTTTAATAGCAAGAATAGAAAAGGGAAAAACCAACGAATTCGGTATCACACGAGCGCTTCTCTTCACTTACCAATCTAATCTACCTGTCCCTTTTTGGTTCCTGGTTTTCCATATATGGCGAGTCGTTCAAATCCGAGGGACAAGGTACCTGCTAGTCCCTGTTTCCCTCGAAAGCTCGCACACAAGGCCTCTCGGTGACGTCCTTGGTGATAGCGTCCTCCTTCGACAGTGCTTTTCCTTAAGATGGACCTGTCAGCCTGCCCTTCGTCATATTATCAGTTAGTAATGTTACACTTTATCACTTAAGGACTAATAAATCTCCTACATACTTATATTGTTACGTCAGGAGGAAAGTCGCGGGAATGGAATTTTACTGTATAGAATATTGCGACGAAAGCGATCTTATCATATTTAAGTTTCTTCCATTGATTATAATAATTAGGTTGATAATTAAAATTAGAAATCAGTAATTTCATTGCACATCCCCCTTTCTATGAAAAAATAGTTTATATAAAATGAGGTTATGTTATACGTATACTAAGTGAATACACTAAGTGAAGTATATTATTATGGCTAATTCGTTAAGTGTGACCTCACAGCATAGGTCCTTTAGTCATGGTTCCTTTATTTCATTCATTTGTAAGATTCCTTGTATGAAGTAAAACTCCCGGTGTTGAGTTATTACTTTTATTTTCATTGGAATGTTTTTGAGCGAGTCTGACCTTAATCGAAATGGGATTTAGACGCCTATTACTGATTACATATTATTTTCGTCAATAACAACCATAAATATATCCACTTTAAGATAAGTTATGCGACATCATTCATTTTGGGATGTAAAGAAAATCTGTCGCCCACTGGTAAAATATCTACAGCAAGCGTGTATCATGATGAAATTTTTCATTTCAAAACAGTACGTCAGATATCAAGCCAACAAATCGATATTTAATGAAGAGTTGCAATCATTCATTCGTAACAATCATCGATTGGTGTTGTTTGAAATATAAGACACGAAGAGATGATAAAATGTATAACGACGAAGGGTTATGATCTAAGGTTACTCTTATCGTATGTGACTTGAAAGTAAAGCGTATGCAAACGACATAGCAGTGCTCGTAAGAAATCCATCAAAGAGTTGCTCATTTGAGTCTGTTATGTTTTTCATTTAATTTCGTTATCTAATTAAATTGTCAGATCATTGTTAAATACGGCATTTTGGTGAATAATACTACATATTACAGTTAAAGGCAATAGCTTTTTTACATTAAAAAAAATTGGTCGTCTCTAACATGCCGGATCTTGTCCTTACTCGTGTTATTTATTATATTTAAACAACTTAAATCATAGCAATACGTGGCAGTTTACCTTATTTAGAATTTTAGCTAGAGGTTTCTATACTCACAAAAATTAGATTAGATTAGGTCAGGTAATA
This sequence comes from Euwallacea fornicatus, assembly GCF_040115645.1. Classification (NCBI taxonomy): domain Eukaryota; kingdom Metazoa; phylum Arthropoda; class Insecta; order Coleoptera; family Curculionidae; genus Euwallacea; species Euwallacea fornicatus. The sequence continues at coordinate 3,041,955 of NC_089567.1, read as the reverse complement.
CCCACGTCAATATCACAGTGCACATTATCTTTTGATATTGTTGCGTATCGTAAATTATGTTTTGTGTGAGCAATTTTTTTAGAATTCAGCATGGCTTTAGCTACATTATCGTATCGCTCACAGTTTAGATCTCTGCAATGTTAACCATTGTTGGATTCCCATCCACATCGCCATGTTATTTATGGTGGGTCTGTTATATACTAACTTTCAAAAAAACCGCAACACCAACAGGAACACATCGTACACGTTTGAAATTCTGGCATTACGTTGGGTCGGGTAATAGATAAAAACGATCAAAATATCAAAAGAAAATTATTGTGAATAAGTGAAAAAATTTAATAATAATTTAATAATGGGTGGTATCTCTTAAATTAATACATTCCTGTAAGCGACGTGGCATGCTTAAAATTAAATTGTCATTATCTTCTTGTGGTATTGTATCCCGGGCAATCTGCACCTGCTCGCGGAGTTCATCTATGGTCTCTGGAGGGCGAGCTAACGTTGAAGTCTCCGATCCATTATATCCCATACATGCTCTATTAGGGACAAATCTGGAGACCGAGCTGACCAAGGCAAAGTATCCAAATTTTCAACTTTCAAATACCTCAAAGTATCGTTGGCTACATGTGGCCGAGTATTATCCTGTTGAAATGTGCTTCCAGGATGGTCGAGCATGTATGATACAGGAACCGGTTCTAAGACACTATTAATGTACCTCTGAGCATTTAATCTATCATAAATGAAAACAAGAGGAGACTGACTACCATACTGGATGGCACCCCAAACGATGACACCTGGTGTTAAACCAGAATGACGCCTTTCCAAAAAGTCCAAATTTAATCGTTCTCCACTGCGCCTTCTAACACGTAACCGTCCATCAGATCGCCATAAACGAAATCGGCTCTCATCACTGAACACGATTCTTCTCCACTCATCCACCCATTGCATTCTCAGACGACACCACTCCAGTCGGGCCACCCTGTGGTTTCGTGATAATGGAAGCCTACGCATAGGACGATATGAATTTAGTCCAAAACTTCGAATTCTGCGATACATCGTACTAAGGGAGATCCTTCGATTTAGGGTAGCTACCCAGTTAGCACCAAGAGACGGAATTGTTTCAAACGGAGCGCCTGTCGCTGAACGACGAAGTCGCCGGTCTTCGCGTTGATTCGTCATTCTTGGACGGCCACTACCACGATTACGATTTACTGACCCTTCCTTAGACCAATCTCTCCAAGCTCTTAGCACTGTTGTTGCGTCTCGATCCAATCTACGTGCAATTTCGCGGAAAGGTAAACCTGCCTCATGCATACCAACAATTCTTCCCCTTTCAAAGGGAATTAACTGCCGATAAACTGCATTTTGGCGCACACGAGGCATTTTTCACTACCACACATTCCATATGGTACTAACAATAATACCTTTATCGCTATCCGCCTGTAAAAAAATTTGCAAAAAGAACGATCGTCACAGATAAAAAAGTAAAGAAAAACTTCATATCGCATTAAAATACGAACTTGAAATTTTTATCATTTTTTTTCTCTTTACAAGTCTAAAATCATACCAAAATTTCAAATACATACAATGCGTTCTTCTCGATGTTGCGATTTTTTTGAAAATCAGTGTATGTTGAACGTCAAAAAGTCAAACTCATAAATTACTGAACTCAAAGGGCAGTTCTGGGTTTATTGGAAGAAACATAAAACAGATTCACCATATGTACCATCTAGGCTATTGTGAATATTCTCCGCCTATAGACCAATATCAGCGATTTGACCATTCGCAGAACCCATGAGATGACACATTAATGGCAAAATCCCATTAAGGTACATGTTTGGATCACTTTCATCCTGAAAACTTTGACCCATGAAAAACTGTCCAACCAGAGCCCGGATTGGTCAACGAAGGAAAAGAAGGGTGATCCAAACTTTACGAGATCGGAAAACCAAAAAGACGAGGTCAGTTCGTTTTTACAAAAACACACGAAAAGTATTTTCTCATTTTCATAACCATTTTTGTACGATTCGACCTTTAAACCTAACAGAGACATTTTGTTTACGTTAAGTAGGAGTGTTTGTCTCTCCAATTGTCCTGCTTTTTCATAGCGGTATCCACGTATAAAATAATACCTGGTGTCAGTGGTTTTTTCTCTGGGACTCCAACACCATCTTGATCCATTGAACCATCCAATGTACACAAATATTTATCCTCAATTTTTTTTACTATGTATCTCTAATATTCAATTACAAAAAGTGAATTGAAAAAATTTCAAGAGAGTTTTTTGTGAAAAATTTGCAAAATACTTCAAGAAAAAAAAATTTGTCCTTGGAAATACCTATCCATATCATTGGTTGGTACACCATCCATTGCTACAATTAAAAGCATTTTTGTATAGCAAATTATGGGCGTTTTATAATCATGTATATGTTAATAAAATGAATAAATTAAAATTTTTAGATAAAACTTTCAAACCCGCAGTCTTTTTATTGATGCTGCTGTTGTAACACGAGCCGGTATTTTATACGTGGTAGACAACACGATGTAGATTTGTCAGGATTGAGACGACTTGTTAACTCACTAACAACTCTTTATTTTATTACTGAGGTTCTATACTTTTACTCTGGACTATTTGAAGGAATTTAAGAGCTTCTAGCATCATGCACTCTGAAGAAAAAATCATAATAATTCATTTTGGGACTGAAAACTATTTATATATGTGTGGGACAACTTATCTAAATTACACTGCTAAGGGCAAACGTCCGGGGACTTGAGACTTAGGTCGCATTTAATTGTCCAAGTATAGACGAAAGGGCAGTCTGGTGATAGTCCAATTGCTCTAAATTATTCCTATAATAACCCCATATTATTAGGAAATGTTCATGTTGTCTGGGATAATAAGTTATATGACAGATGTTGAATTTGAGGATAAGAAGGTATATACAGTAATGGACAAAAGTATATAGACAAATGAAACTGTTTATAAATATTTACTAGATAATTTAATTTTACCTTCTTTATTTGGTAAATAATATGGGCAGGTAAAACTAATAATACTTTCAGAATGTTTATATTTTTTTATATAGCAATAAACATTTAATACAATAATATAGTTTTTTGCTTGGACAAAAGTATATAGACTGGCAGTTCAAGTCGTTTATTTGTTGAATAAAAAATATTAAAATTGTCTCAATTTTTCAAAAAGTTAAGTTCCACAATGCCCCGCGGTTCTCATGTGCCTTTTGAAATCAGAACAAAAATTATAGAGCTGTCTAATAATGGTTTGCGACAAATAGACATCGCAAAAAGCTTAAACTTGAAGCGGAAGACAGTTTGGGCTATTATCAATAAATTTAAACAAACGGGATCCGTAGAAGTTGCTCCTCGAACTGGTCGACCTAGGAAACTTCAACCTAGGACCATTCGTTTGATTAAAATAATTTCTTCGAAAGATCCATTTAAAACACCAAGGCAAATTAAAAATGAATTTACCGCTGAAGGCGTACCCAGTGTTTCAACTAAGACCATAAAACGAAGGTTGAACGATCTTAATTTATTTGCACGTCATCCCATCAAAAAGCCATTGCTTAGTAAGAAGAACCGGAAGGCCCGACTCGAATTTGCACGCAATCATCTGTACTGGACCTTCCATGATTGGAAAAGAGTGTGCTTTTCCGATGAATCCAAGTTTAATTTGCATGGAACTGATGGGATCAATTATGTGCGGCGTCCATGTGGCAAGAGAATGGATCCCAAATACATGTTGTCCACTGTTAAGCATGGAGGTGGGTCTGTTATGGTGTGGGGATGTTTCTCGGGATTTGGGATGGGTCCGTTGCATCGCATTGAGGGCATCATGGATAGATTTATGTATAGGGATATACTAAAAGATGTCTTGTTACCTTATATGGAAGATTATATGCCTCTACGATCCACCTTCCAATAAAATAATAACCCGAAACACACTTCTAGGTTGGCAAAACAATACTTGTTAGATAAAAAAATTCGCATTTTACAATGGCCATCGCAGTCTCCGGATTTAAATCCGATTGAGAATATGTGGGAGCATCTTAAAAGACTGGTTGGAAGCAAACACTGCCCCAATAAGAATGAACTTTATACGCAATTGGAGGAAACGTGGAAAAATATCGATGTGGACTACATAAACAAACTTTTGGAGTCAATGCCTAGACGATGCCAAGCGGTAATTTCCAATAATGGGTATTACACGAAATATTAGGATGAACTTTAAGAAAAAACAATGTTTTGTTAATATATGAATTAAGAATAACCTTTTATTTAAGAAATTTCCAGTTTGTAATACTTTTGTCCGTTTAATATTGAATAAATAGATTTTATGTTATTAAATTGAAATGATTGAAAAATTAGGGATTGTGTTTCAAGACGAACCCATTGCCAGGCAACTTTATAAATAACCCGGTTTTAATAAGAATCCTGGAAATAAGAATTTTTCCCAAAATTTATTTGTCTATATACTTTTGTCCAGTACTATAGCACTACCAACCATCATAGTGCTAAGAGAACTTTAGAAATGATTCTAAATCAAGTTTAGGGTTTCTTGGTTTTTAACTTGTTGCAATATTGACAGTTATACCCCTATGTTATACAAACTCCTACTATTTTCTTCTTTTTATATAAAAAATATATGATATTCCATCGAAAAAACGTAAGTTTGCATTGTATTTTTTTGCGTACTCTGTATAAGTGAGAATATTTTTTAAATTTACCTTATAGAGTCCTACATATACCAGGTCTACCAGTATGGAATGAGCGCTATTTTGTGAAAATAAAACACCAGTTTTAATAAGGAAAGAAAAAAAATATATTCAAAATATTGACCATTGCTTTCTACACATTTTTACCACCTTTCTAGCAATTTATGGATACCACGCCAATAGAAATGTGCCTCCTTGGCATCAAACCAATTAAACACCGAATTTTCTACTTCTTCGTAGGAATCGAAGTGCTGCTCAGCCAATGCGTGTCCCATCGATGAAAACAATGGTAGTCCGAAGGAGCCAAGTCTGGTGAATACGGCGAACGGGGTAGCAACTCCCAGCCAAGTGTTTTCATGGTATCCTGAACCGGTGTTGTTTTGTGTGCAGGTGCGTTGTCATGGAGCAAAATTACCTTCCCGTGTCTTCTAGCCCATTCTAATCGTTTTTCGATCAATGCATTGTTTAAATTAATAAATTGTTATCAGTAGCGAACAGTATTAACGGTGTCACCAGATTTTAAAAGCTCGTGGTGCACCACACCTTTCTGATCCCACCAAACACACAGCATTACCTTCTTGCCGAATCAATCAGGTTTTGCAGCCGATGTTGATGGTTGTCCCGAATCAACCCATGATTTTTTCCGTTTAGGATTTTGAAAATAAATCCATTTTTCATCTCCAGTAACAATTCGATGCAAAACTGATTTTCTTTCGTGCCTTTGAAGCAAAATTTCACAGTTGTTTTTCCGGTTCTCCATCTGTCTTTCATTCAATTCATGCAGCACCCATTTTCCACACTTTTGGATCTTTCCCATAGCTTTTAAACGATCAGAAATTGTTCGTTGTGCAACATTTAACATTTCTGCCATTTGCTTTTGACTTAAAGTGGCATCTTCATCCAATACTGATTGCAGTTCGGCGTCTTCAAACTTTTTTGGTGGTCTGCCACGTTTTTTATTTTGCACATAAAAATTGTTATTTCTGAATCGTTGAAACCATCTTTTGCATGTTGCTTCTGATAAAGCATAATCACCATATGCCTCGACAAGCATTCGATGCGACTCTGCAGCACTTTTCTTCAAATGAAAGCAAAAATTAATGCTTTCCGCAAATCATCATTTTGTGGTACAAAATGCGACATTTTTGGCACTATGAAATAATATACTGTTATTTGTTCAAGAACTTGATTTGTACTAAATATGTTTGTCAGTTTGCATACCAACCAAGCAAACAAAAAAAAAGGTTTGTTTACAACAAATGCCCTATATCGAGACATTTATATCCTGACGCTTACTTCATACCGGTATGCCTGTTTAAGTGTAAAAACAATTTTTGATCAGAACCATTAATAAAGTTGTAACCATCCGAGACGCTCTTATTGGGCCACCCTGTGCATTTAAAAGCCTAAATAACTTCTGCATTATAATTTTTAAAGTGCATCATTCAAATTTTCTTTATATCTCTGAGGATCATTAAGAATCTACATCAATGAACTCTAAAAAAATTAATAAATAAATTATCTTTATCGAAATATTTACAATATTGTTGATCGTCTAGGACTGAGTTCTGCTTTGTACATCCTTAAATTATTTAAGTTTAATGATGAAGCATAAAGTTCTAACTCCTACTATCCGGGTAAGCCTGTTTACCCTGCCGCACTATAAGGAGTTGTGGCTGGTAACTTGAAAATTACAGCCCTTTATACCGGAAAGTTTGGTAACGTAACCTGACCGAACTCGTATTAGGAACCCATCATCAGAAAATTTTCAATTGCTTGCAACACTACAATCTTACTTATTTAAATTATTATTATTTAATTTTTAATCTAAAGATAATTTGAAACTTTACAATATTCACCTTATTGAGCGTAATTTATCCTTGAAAAATAAATTCCGAATATATATGACAATGATAGTAAATAAATTTGACCCCATTTGACAAAAGTAAATATAATAAAAGACTAAAAATTAACTCCACTTTATCTAGATCTGATATCTACATACATACAGTGCCACAGAAAAGTATGCGTACCCCCGTCGAAAACGGCTTTTTTTACATAAGGAATTGGATAATAAAGAAAATCCTTTTGGAAAAATTATATATGTCTAAACATATAGTAAATTTGTTGTTAACTGAGCAACAAAAAAATCCCTAATTTAACAAAATTGAGAAAACTGATAATTGCAACTCAAAAAAGTATGCGTATGAGAGAACTCATCAACGAATAACAAATAAAAAACCATTCTTAATATATTGTTGGTCCTCCTTTGGCCTCAATAACTGCCTTTCGCCTATTCTTCATAGAAAAAACCAAATTTCTAGTAACCACTATTGAAATATCATTCCACTCTTGCGATAGAGCATCTCTTAAATCCTGTTTGTTGTGAATTCTCCTCTTTCTTATGCGTCGCTCCAGTTCATCCCATAAATGTTCGATGGGGCTCAAGTCCGGAGATTCGGGTGGTGAATGGAGTTGTTTTGGGATATTATAAATTAACCATTCTTTTACAATGGCAGATGTATGTTTCGGATCGTTGTCCTGTTGGAAGCACCATCCGCTTGAAAGGCCCAGTTTTTCCGCAGACTGTTTCAAATTGTTTTTGAGTACGTTCAAATAAACAAATCGATCCATTGTCGTATCTGCAAACACCAAATTACCCACCCCACCAGCAGACATACACCCCCAAACCATCACGGACCCTCCTCCGTGTTTTACGGTAGGAATAATATTTTTAGGATTTAGCTCTTCATTTACCTTTCTCCAGACTCTTTGGTTTCCATCCCTACCAAATAAATTAAATTTGCTCTCATCACTAAATATGACAGAACTCCAAAAATCATTGGTTTTATCAATGTGTAGATGAGCAAAGTGAAGCCGCTTTTGTTTATTAGTATCTGTTATAAAAGGTTTCTTCCTGGGAACTCTACTATGAAAACCCTTGTTGCGAAGAACTGCCCTTACTGTTTCTGAATGAACATGTATTTTATGATCGTCTTCCAATGTATTTCGAATTTCCACTGCCGTTGTTCTGGGGTTTTTTGTAACTAAACGGTCAATAGAGCGCTTAATGCGGGGAGTTATTTTTGGCGGAGGGCCACTTCGAGGTCTACTATGAAGTGAATTGGTGGTTGAAAAATTTTCTAAAACTCTTTGAATACTAGATTTGGCCCGTCCAACAATTTTGGTAATACTGTTTAATGAATTTCCTTCATTCCTCAATCTAATAATTTGTTCACGCAATTCAGTGCTAATCTCTTTACTTTTTGGCGCCATATCGATCAATTATTCTGTCTAACTAGTGAGAAACCCATGCACAAGCTGGTCAAATTACAACTATTGCAGAAACCAGACGTTAACTTGTAGCAACATGTCAGATCTTAGAGGAATATCGCAAAATCTATTGCCCGTACGCATACCTTTTTGTCCTGCAATTATGTGTTTTTTAAATTTTGTTAAAAAAGGATTTTTTTTATGTTTTGTTAATAATAAAATTTAATATATTTTTGGGCATAAATAATTTTTCGAAAAGATGTTTTTCCTTCTCTGATCCGTTCTGTCCAAACAGCCATTTTTGATGGGGGTACGCATACTTTTCTGTAGCACTGTATGTATGTTCTTTTAAAACTATTGCTATCAGATAAATATAATGTTACATCCAGATCCAGTACATGTTGTTATCGTACTCGTTGATACTTTCGAGAAACGATTTCAACAAAATATCCATACTGTAACAAGTCCTACTCTACCTACTGGACTTATAACACTTCTTATTTCCGTTAGCTCCGTTATTATCAACTTTTGTACTAAGGCAAATCTAGTTAAATCGACTTATTATGAGTTGTACTATATCTGATAGAGCGTTGTACACGGAGTATCCGGACACCCTGTATAAGTGGAATTCATAAAAAAATACGTTTCCGAAAAACGCGAAGTCCACTTTCTTCAAAATTCTATCTTTAACATTAATTAAATCATTTATAAAATTTGAACGAATATCCCTCACATTTCGAGGTCGCTGCCTTCAATAATTGCGATCGTGTTAGAAATGGAAGAGGAATTCATGAAGCAATTGAATCCACCAACTCAACATCTGAAAAACCGGAAAAAACATTTCTTGGGAGACCCTTCAAAGGCCAGAAAGGGAAATGTATTTTGCACAAAACACAATTTATGTGTATGTTGCCAGCACAAAGTAGTGCTATATGTAAAATGTGTAAACAGTTATTTTAATGATGACGAAACAAAATTGTTATACTTTTCAAATAACCTATATGATTTTATATTTCATACCTATCTATTTTGTTTATAAGGATCTATGCCACTGTTCCGTCTAAACCACCATAATGATTCTTATGATAATGATATGATGTGAAATGAAACCAACGTATAATTTGTTTGGAAGAGCATGATTGATTAGATAATAATTTTTTGCAGAAATAAATAGAATTTAATTTTTGATTATTGATAAACTCCGCATATGTGCATGTATCTAAAGTTAATGTTTTGTTTTGATTCTAAGTTATTTTTATTATTTAATTTTCTTCGGTTTTTAATATTTTTGAACGTACAATATGGTCAATTTTTCGAAAAAAAAAATTCATTTGGCGTAAATAAAAGCCTGAAAATGATAATGTATATTTGACCCATTCTCAATGTGCATTTATTCTTTCAAAAATATCAAACACTTTCCTAAAATTAGGCTGCGTCCAATCCGACCGTATCCTCTATTTCTCTAAAAACTACCGTACTTCGAGAGAGTTAAACCATTTCCCTCCTGGAAATGTTGAATCATCAATATTTTTTGTCTGATACTTAATTGTTTCATTTTTTTCAAATGACCTTTTACAAATCGTTTATCGTTTAAACTTTCTGATAACAAGTCCCAAATAAATTAGCAAATAGTAGTAGATATAGGTACAAAATACTTCAATTTTTAGTGACAAGAAAAACCTATTTTCTGGGAAGATGAAAAAAAAATGATGTAGATGTCACAGGCTCGATTTTTCAAAAATGTCTAGTGCCAAAAACCGTTTCCCGATATTATCACAGCCCACTAAGGCATAGGTTTTTCAATTTTTTTGGCATTTTGAAAATCTGCAATATTTTTCTTAATAATAATAATAACAATCTTTATTCACCCGGTAAATGAGCTATCGGCTCCTTGGCCTTTCTGCCCGATTGACATGTATAATTCTTAAAAAAAAAAAAAAAAAAAAAACACGAGGAAACCATAAGTCTAATAAGGATGAGAGAGGAGTGACCGTTCGTCATTGTCGTCCGTCCGCAGTCCGTTCATGGTTGTTGGTAGTGTTCGAGTAGGGTTTCGGAGGGATAAAGGAATTGGAAATGTCTAGTTTGCCGTGTCAAGCAGAGGGGGTTGAGTATTGTCCAGTTATGAGGTTTGTCCTTCCATTTTTTCCGAAGTTTCAGTAGTCTTTCCGTTATTTTCGTCATATTTGTGCGTTCGTATAGCATTTGGGTGGGTGGGTTATGTAAGGGGTTGTCGGGAAGTCTTATTTTTGTGATCAGTCTTAAGGCAATTTGTTCAGTTGTTTGTATGTATTTTTTGTTTTGTCTGTTGCATTCGCCATCAGTACGTGGCCGTGGTCTAATAGAGGTCTGCATATAGATTTGTATATTTTTGTTGCCGTTTTGATATTTATGGCTCTATCTTTGTATGTCAGTGTTCGAAAATGTTTTGTTCGTCGAATGATTTCTGTCCTCATGTTTCGAAGGTGTTTGGTGAATTTTAGTTTTTTGTCTATTGTTACCCCTAAGTATTCAATTTCGTCAGTTGGTTCTATTGTGTGTCTGTCTGCCTGTAATGTTGGGGAGTTGTGTTTAATTTTATGGTTAGAGAGTAGCAGTTGGTTCTTTGTTGCGTTTGGTGTCAGTCTCCATTTGTAGAACCATGTCATTGTGTTGTCCATTAGAATTTGTAGTCTCTCTGCGGCTTTTTTTGTTATTGTATCATGTACAATGAGTGCAGTGTCGTCGGCTTATTGTAATATGTAAGCTGTTTCGTTCATTGCGTGTTTGTCTTGCAAGTTGTGGTTGTATATGTCATGGCAGTACACATTGTATAGAAAAGGGGAAAGTGGCGAACCCTGGAGAAGTCCTTGCTCGGGGGAGAAAGAAAAAGAAAGGGTGTTGTCCATTCGTACTTCCAGTCATCTGTTCTCCAGTAGGTTTCTAAGAATGTTTAGTAAGTATTTTGGTGTGTGAAGTTTGTACAGTTTGTAAAGAAGCCCGTTGTACCAGACAATGTCGAAAGCCTTGTTGATGTCCACAAACAGACTTGCGGTTTTCCTGCCGTTTAGGTGTGTTGTTTGTATATTGTTTGTCAGGACAAAAAGTGGGTGAATGGTCGAATGTCTGGATTTAAAGCCAAACTGGTAATTCGGTATGTTGTTCCCAATAAGTTTTTCAAGTCTGCTCTTAATTATGTGTTCGAATAATTTACACAACACCGGTAGTAATGTGATTGGTCGATAGTTTTTAGTTTGTGAGTTGTCTAGTCCGTTTTTTGCAATGGGAATTATTATTCCATTTTTCCACGTCGTAGGTATGGTGTTGTGAGTTATGCAGTTATTTAGTTGGTTGTGTATGTGTTCGTGTGTTTCGGGGGTTAAATTTTTCAAAATTTTGCATTTAATTTTGTCTTTTCCCGGTGCTGTGTTTTTTAAACTTTTAAGGGCTTCGTCATATTCCGTGTCCGTGATTGGTTCGAATGGATGGTTTGAGGGGTCGCTAAAGTAGTTGTTGTCCAGTGGTTTACGTCATTCCAGTTGTTGTTATCAAAGTTTGGGTTGGTCGATGCGCTGAAGGCTCTTCGAAAGTGTCTGGCAAATGCGTCTGCTTTGTCTTTGTCTGTGTAGTGTTCCGTTCCGTTTTCGCTAATCGTACCAATATTGTTGTTTTTTTTGTAACGTGTTAGTTTTTTTATTTTTTTCCAGTACGATTTCCCGCTGTCGTTTTCGATTTCTTGGCATGCCTCTAGCCATTTGTCCTGTCGGTATTCGTATATTAATGTCTTTACGTTTCGGTTGAGGTTATTAAGTGTTCTTTTTAATTCGCTGTGAGTATTGTCTGCATATTTCTCGCTTTCGTTTAATCAGCCTTAAAATGAATTTTGGTAGAGTGTGTTAAAAAAATGATTTTTTAAGTCGAAGTGTGAATAATTCGATAGCTGATGATATTTTTTGTTGTAGTGTTTCTATAGAAGTGGATTGTGACCGGGTGTGAATGTAATTGTGAACGTACTTTCTAAACTTTGTCCGTGTCAGTTTTTTCTAGGTTTAATTTCCCTTGGTTGTTTTTGTTAGAGAGCTGTTGTATATGTCCTGGGTTAAGGCCAAAGGTAATTGCCAGGTGATCAGATCCCAGTTCATTGGTCAACCCAACATTGGTTATGTTAGCAGTTAGGTTTGTAGTGTGCAGTAATACGTCCGGTGTTGTGTCTTGGTTTTCTGGCATAAGGAATGTCAGTGGGGCGAGTTGTCTTATAAAGTCCGGGTTTTCCAAGAATGTATTTAATTGTTTTGTTTTGGGGCTGTTGAGGTTTAGGTCGCCAATAATGATGGCGTATTTGTAGAGGCACGCCCTAGTTAGTATGTTTTGTTCAATGTCCGAAAATGTTTGTATGTATACCAGGAAAACGTGTATTTTGTCGTCCGGGTGTGGAATGGTAAAGTGAATGCAGTCATTTAGGGGGTTGTTCAGGGAGGGGGGGTTCGCCTTGCCGAGCTTTACTATCGGTTTTAACAAAGCTGCAGCACCTCCTCTGGCGTTGTTGATCATGTGACCATGCTTGCTAATGCACTGCCATTCTCTATACGCTGGTGTCTGTTCCTGTTTAGTCTTAGTTTCTACGAACGTGCATCCGTCCACGTCATTCCGTTCTATGTAATTGTAAATCAGCTGTTTTTTATGATTTAGTCCGTTGATGTTGGAGTATATTAGTTTATAAGTCATGTTCGTATGTTCGTCGATGTCTGCCTGATGTGGCTGATGGGGTTAGTTGGAGAGGGTGAATTGGGGTTAGTTAAGTCGAACATAAGTATATACATCTGATTCCCAAAGAAAGCTGCTGTTGTATCAATCCTTAGGTCTTCAATGAATCGCTGTCTCAGTTTTTTGAGTAGTTCTTCTCGGTTTACATCGCTGTTTTTGTTGATACTGCTTTTGTACATACTAATGATGAAATCGTGAGTTAATATTGGGGCGTGAATCCGATTGTTCGCAGTTATTGTTGGTGGAAGTTGGGTTGTAGTTTTGTTAGCGCATTTAATCCTTACATTTAGTATGTTTTGTATTGGTGCCGTGGGTCTGCGGGGACATTTAGTGCTCCACGCTGCATGATCCTCGGATCCGCAGGATGTACACTTGGAGGACAATGATGACTTGCATTGGTATGTGTTGTGGGGTCCCATACACTTGTTACATTTCACCCCATTCGGACATGTCTCAGTGGTGTGGTCAAATTTGGAGCATTTTCCGCATGGCGCAGGTATGGGGGTAGGGGGCTTGCTTTTTGTGATGCGATAAGATCTGTTAAAGCAGAATACACGCCGTTCCGTCATTAATTTTTCGTAGGTTCCCTGATCGCCCATAATTAGGCGAAGCATGAGGGTGGGCACTCTCCTTGCCCGTGATATTATCCGCTTGCAATATCTCACTTGGAGTCCCATTTTTTTCAGCTGGTTGTGGAACATTTCGTCCGATATTTCCGCTTCCACGCCAGTTATTACCGCCGAGTATGTTGGAGTAATTGTTTTAGTCAGAGTTGAGTTTGTTGTGGTTTGCTTATTGCCCTCAACCTTATGGAAGGCTGTGATTGAGCCTTGGCTTAAAAGAATTCTAAGAGCAGCTGAGGCGGTATCACTGATGTTGTTTTTTAGTAGATATTGATTTTCTTGTTTAATTATTAAATCTTGGTTCTTTGAATTGTGTTGTTCCCAACTTGTTACCAGCTTAATGCGTGATATATTTGGTGGTGTAGATATGGTAGAAGTGTGTTGATATCTGGTAAGCCCGGGCTTCTGAGTAGTCGTTGTTGTTTGTGATGATGTTGATTGATGAGACAAAGTTGAAGTCCTGCTGGGTGTTATTGTTTGTGGGTGTTCTACGTCAGCGTGTGCTTTTTTTTATCTACTGTCAGTTTGACTGTCCTGTCTTTTGGGTTTACCCCTTTTTTTCCGGTTGTGTGGGGTTACGAACCCGTCCATGCCAGGCTGGGAAGCGATATCTGATTCAGAGGTCTCCTCTGTCTCCATTTCCCCAACTATTATCTTGGGGCTGCATGTGTATACTTCACTGTTTGTATATATTTGCACGTCAGGCTAATAGATTTGTTTATTTACACTCGCACCGGGCACGTCTTGACTGTATCAAGGCTCGCTGCGAACTCCGTATTTTTCTTATTTGTTCAACATCTTTCTTATTCAGTTTTTATTTAAGGAAATTTTGGAATTGCATAAAAGCATTATTATAACACTTTTTTTGAGAAGAATCTAATGGAGTGCTCGATTTTTTTTGTTGTTCCACGTTTTCCAACAAATTGCTACAACTTCATTTTTTCAAATATGAATCATATGTGGCCATAGCTTAACAAAATAGACAATGTTAAACTCTTTTTCAATATTTATAATATTTATTATGGAAAATAACAGAAATATAATTCCTTATTTTTTTTTACATAAATTGTCTATGAAAATCACTATCAAGAGAATGAAGCAGCTATTTAGTATTTAGTTTTACTATCACTACTGTTTTACTAAAGTTTATTTTGAATTTTCTCTTGATACATTGACTCTTCACATTTAGTATTTAATATTTAGTTAGAATGTATGAAAATTGTCAAACAGAAAATGAACTTTACCTTAAACCATAACTTAAACTCCATCAACAAGAAAGGTGACTTTTTGAACAATAAAAAATATTTTTATAAATTATGGAAGCTTTAAAACAGCCCAGACCGAAATATTACAACATAAGCCAAGAAAAGTAAATTTAAGAATTAAATACAATTGCAGCAGTTTTAAAAGATCCGAATACATTCTCTGCGGACTTTGGCTGAAACAAGTGGTAATAATACAACAATCATTATAAGAACACTTAAAAAACACCATTATAAACTTTATCACACAAGAGGTATTCATCAACTTCGCGAAGGGGACGTTGCTAGAAAGTTAAAATTTTACCATTGGTTTTTGGAGAATTGCAACCAAGATATGAATTTTCCATTAAACACTATTTGAACAGATGTGGTGAGGGTGGGTTATTCTAGGATATTTAACAAATACAATTCTTACCACTGGAGCAAAGAAAATCCACATGCGGCTGTTCCATAAAATTGACGTCAGTTTAGATTTAACATATAGGTGGGGATATTTAGAGGGATATTTATCAGACCTTTATTTACCTATTGTTAAAGGTACATGTTGAAGGTTTGTGTTATCAGCAAGACGAATGTCTTCCTCAAAATGCTAGAATTACAACTAAGTTTTTAAATGGAGAGTTTCAGCTGCAATAGATCGGATCCCAGTAGTCCCATTATATCGTGGCCGGCAAGGTCGTTATTACCTCATTCCGATGGATTTCGTCTTGTGGGGGCAATTGAAAGATTTGATTTTCAAGGGAAGAAATATTCAAACACGAGCAGAATTAGCAAAAGCCACTTAATGTGCTTCTATGAAAATCAATCGTACATTAGTTTTAAAATTTATTACATTTTAATATGGATTGTTAAAATAATCTTTTCTTTAGTTTCCATTGTGGCTTTCAGTCATTTTTTACATTATATAAGCTCAATTTGAATACCTATGTTAAGTATATGTTTTAAAATTTATCTAATTTCATTATAAGCAATAAAATTATCTTTTTTTTAGGTGTTAACGCCTTTGACCGCAATTTTCATAGGCAACTTATGTAAAAAAAATTAATACGTCATATACAGGGTGTTAATTAAGTACGTGCAGATATTTCAAGGAATGAATCTCTAACCTATTCCTATACAAAAAGTTCCTATTAACATATGGTTGTAGCGGCTCTGTTTAAGACATACATAGTGTTGAAATTTTAATTTTAATTTGGTTTTCTGTGAATATTTTTGGACACAGATGAGCCAATCGGATGAAATTTAATATTCGCGGGTTTTTTATGATGCAAAACCCAAATGTTATCTTAGTTTTTTGATTACTGATAGAAGGCGCCACGTACAGGGTTTTATCACGTTTACATTGTCCCTAACTTTTTTGCCCCATACTGTAGGTCACTTTTGTATTAAGGGCATTATTGTACATTTAGTTTTATTCAAAAAAGTACTCTTGGGGAATATCTATTAAATTTCATCCGATTGGCTCATCTGTGTCCGAAAATATTCACAGGAAACCAAATTTAAATTTAAATTTAAAACTCTGTATCTCTTAAACGGAGCCGTTGCGACCATATATTAATAGAAACTTTTTGTATTGGAATCGGTCAGAGATTCATCCCTTGAAATATCTGCACGTACTTAATTAACACCCTGTATAGTATAAGTAATTTCCGATAATAAATATTTAAGTTATATACATCGTGGAAAAAGGTTAAACATTGTCAATTTTGTTAAGCCATAACCATCCATATTCATATTTGAAAAAATGAAGTTGTGACAATTGATAGGAAAACTATGAATAGCAGAAAATTTTGATTAATTATATTCCTTTCAAAGAAGTGCTGAAATAATATTTTATGCAATTTCAATATTTTATGAAATTATAAAGGTATTGGCGATTTTCAAAATGGCCAAAAATCCAAAAACCTATACTTTAGTAAGCTATAATGATATCGAAAAACGGTTTTTGACATTAAATATTTCTCAAAAATCTAACCGGTCACCTAAACCAATTTTCTTTTATCTTGTCAGGAAATAATATTTTCCTGTTAAAACACTCTAAATTGAAACTCTCTGTGCATGCAACTGAAATAGGGAATTCCCCGAACGAAACAACTATTTCAAGTGAGGCAATCTTTCGGCTATACGATTTTGGCTGTTGTCTAAATTTTGTTTGTTTAGTATTCAATCAGCTGCCATATTTTATCATTTAGATATAAAATCGCTTTAAGTTTTGTGATAAGAAAAATGAATAAACAGTGATTTTTGCCTTCAAAGATTTTTTTGTTAAGTTTTCAATTTCACCAAAAAAATAACATTATAGCGTGAAATTTTAAGGTGAACGGTTTTGGTTGTGATATACAGTAGTGGCCATAAGTGTGGAAACTTTAAATATTCCTACAGATTTTCTTTCTCTGTTACTTTTATAAGATTGTCTTCATAGTATTATTAGATAAGAATGTACGCTATCAAAATATACAATAGGGGACGCTCTGAGATATTCTCAAAAAATAATCAACAGGAATAAAAATTTTAAGGTGGACAAAAATATGGAAACCTATATATTTTATTTAAATAACTAAAGCAAAATAACATTTATTTCGATTTTTATTTAATATTTGGTGGCATAGCCATTTGCTTTAATAACAGCACGACACCTCTCGTTCATAGAACAAACTAGTTTTTACATATTTCCGCGGAAATTAATTTCCACTCTCACTCTATAATACTAAACAAATGATTGACATTGTGAATTTTTTCTTTTCCAATTTGTCTTCCCAGATGTTCCCAAAGATGTTCGATCGGATTCAGGTCCAGACTCTGGGAAGGCCATTCCATTATCGGCACACAGTTGACTTCAAACCAATTTTTAACGAGCTTAGATGTGTGCTTTGGGTCGTTATCTTGTTGGAAACTTCAAGATAACGGCATTTCCCACTCAGCAAACGGAAGCATATGGTTTATCAGTATATCTTTATAAGCGAATCGGTCCATATGCCGTTTATTTTAACTAATGGACCAACGCCAGATGCCGAAAAACATCCCCACACCATGACGCTTTCATCGCTCCACAAGATGGTTTTCCATTTTTCTGGCGACCAGTTGATGTGCTCCCAAGCGAATGAAAGTCGCGCCTTCCTATTTTTTTTTTTAATAAGCGGTTTCTTTACAGGAACCCTACCAAATAAACCTTCATTCACTAAAATTCTCCGCACTGTTCTATTTGGAACCACGATGTTTTGTTCTTCGGCAAGGCGCCTTGAAATATCCACCAAAGTCAACTATGGGTTTTTTCTCCGACATCCTTTTTATTAATTTTACGGTACTTTTAGAATATTTTTTGGGCCTACCCGGTCGTGGAGCATTGCTTGTTCTTTGACGTTCATGGAAGCTTTTTAATATTTTGGAGATAGTGCCTTTGGGGATATTTAGAGTACTAGAAATATCGCACTGCCTGTTCCCATTTCTGTATAAGGTGTTTCCTAACTACGTGTAAAAAATTTAAAGGCGTAATCCTCGACTGATTTTGAGTCAAAAATGTCTAATAAACATATGTCCGCAAATGCCTTGTTTCCAAGATACAGGGTGTTGAAATGTGACAAGAAAAAGAGATTTTATTTCCAAAATGTCTCAATTTGGGTGTTTGAATTTTAGAAAAACACTTAACAACAGCAAGGCCGTAAACAAAAACCATATTGGCCATTTCTTGATTAGTGTAATTAGGCATTTGAAAAATGTTCAAAACTGAAGTATAATTTGATTTTTGGGACACAGAACTAAATTCTTTCACTTTAGAGAGTAAAACACCAAAATAACACTGACTATCTTGTTTATAGTAGTGGAAGTAGCAAAAAAAAACTAACAATAAACAAGTTAGTAAATACCACCAAACCTTTAGAAACCTTTAAAACCTTTTTCAACGTCTTTCAGTCAACACTCTGTATCATGGAAACAAGGCATTTGCGGACATATGTTTATTAGACATTTTTGACTGAAAATCAGTCTAGGATTACGCCTTTAAATTTTTTACACGTAGTTAGGAAACACCCTGTATAGTTCAACAATACGCTGTTTTACTTCTTCAGACAAATGGCGTTTTTGCATTGTTACTACTATGAACTTTATCAGATACTATGCAAAATTCTATAAATTTACCAATTATTTGCGATTTTTATCAACAAAGGAAAAACTTTCCATACTTTGGTCCGCAGCAAATTTATTTTTTTATCTGCATTCTAAAGGCAATACCAATAAATACCAATATACCGAGGATATCGATAAAGTAAAAATTGTTGAATCTATCGTATATGTTCGATTTCAATTTATACCCGGTAGTTAAGAAAAAATGCAATATTAAAGAAGTTTCCATACTTATGGCCACTACTGTACATACTATGTTTATTTCTGCAGTAATTTCTAGAGCAGTTTTACATCTGTTTTTCTTAGTAATCAATGCCATTGCATGATCAACTGCAGATGCAGTCGCTCTTGGTCTCCCAATCCTTTCTTTATTTACAAAACTACCGGTTTTTTTATTAGTTTTTTGTAATGTAGTCAACAGTGGAGTGAGCTACATGCAATTCTATGCAATTTCCTGGTTGCTTTTGCCACTCTTGAGGTAAGCCACTATAAAGGCACGTGTTTCAATATTTAATCCTCTCCTTCTAGACATTATTTTTTAGCATTTTATTGCATATGCGACCTTATCACTGCTAAAAGATAAGCATACTAACATTAATGTCTTTCAATTTAAAAAAAAATTAATCATTGCTACACGTGATTTTTTTAATGTTCCATGGCAGTTTTGTGTAAATTTATGGTTTCACAGATAATATAGTCCTCATGCTAATATTAATTGCTACATTTTTATACAAAAATACTATGCTGGAGAAAAGTCATGAAATGTATTCAAAGAGCATATTCACACTATTTTTTTTATTCAGATAAAACAACAAAATAAGCATGCTCAAATACATTTGGGCGATAGTGTACAAAATCTTCAACTCTCCCGTATTTCGGTGCAAGAAATATTTTGTAAAAAACAAATAATGATAAATGGGTTTTGTATTGATAATGTGAGGACTAAAAAATCATATTTTTATATTTACCACAAGGAGTAAACAGGTGAAAGGCCCAATGAAGTTTGTAGTTTTCTACTGGACTATTTTAACAATATGATCCCTACTAACATAAAAAAAAATTGAGACTTTTTTGTGACAATTGCTCGGGATAAAATGAAAACCATTCTATAATTAAATGTTGCTTAGCACTGGCAGATTCAAAACATTTTAATCGAATCAATCACTTTTATCCAATACGAGACCATTCTTTTTGACCCCATGATAGACTTCGGAGTCATAAAAAGATACTGAAAGAAATTTTATAAAGTGTTTTTAATACACGAATATACGGAAATCATTGTTAAATAAAGTGCCTAAAATTGCTGTTTAGTAAAAAAAAATTCAGTGAAAATATATTTTTAATTTTAAAAAGCAGTGGCCCCAATATTACAAAAAAAAACATGCCTAGCGCTTTAAATTCTAAAGACAAGCATGTCACGATGCGACAAAATATCTTTTACTATTTCGACTTTTAATCACTATGTCTGCAGTTCTGAATCCTCGGATGTGTGGCTGCCGTGGAATCCATGAATAAATTTTTTGAGCTATACCTTTTCAAACTAGCAACTCCAAAGCTAAAGAACAGCCTAGAATTTGGTATTCCGAAGCCTTCTGTATGTGTTGAAGGAATAATGTCAATTTTTGGAAAATAAAATAAAAAACATAAAGTAGCTGTACGATGGGTGTCCAAAGAACAACGACCTTTTTATTTCAAGATTGGTAAGAAATGGGTGACAAAGAAATCGAACTCCAAAAGGGACGATTAAATTGTGTATGTTTTACAAAATAATATCTACATTGCTATAAGTTTAGTTTAGAACGTTTAATTTATTTTTATGTTCATGTTTATTTGTAAGAGTTAACACAAGTTACACATGGGTAATTTAATAAATAATTTAAAAATTAAAGCTTAAACATGGTATTTTTTCCATGTAATTGACCTTTATTTCTTGAAGGACATACATTACGTCTTTTCTTTTAATATTTTTTGTAAAAATATTACAAAAATTATTATTTTTTACTACGTGTCATACTCTAATTATATAACGCAAAATTTAGAATTTTAGAAAGTTCTAAATCTGCCCTCTAATAGCGAAGTGAAAGTTTTTTTCGTTTTTTCTCAAAACACCAAATATCCACTTAAGTCCTTTCAAAAATAAACGATTAAATTAAATTCTTATTACTTTCAACACAATGAAAATTTACTTCTACTTACCGCTAATATTGTCGTAAAAAGTTTTACCGTAATAGACGACTTCTGTCTCACTCACTACCATATGATGCAAATTTCAATTTCAATCATAATCATGCATAATCAAAATCATGCTTTTACTAGCTTCAGCATTACAAAGATCACCAATATTTCAAGTAATACAAACGAAGTATTTTAGGTTTTTGAATCAAAGTTAACCAAGTTTGACAGTTACTGAAAGAGAGTCCTTTAACTAGTACATATGTTATTTACTAACCGATAGTCTAATTGCAAAAGAAACCCCGGACATTATTTTTACCATTACTTATCTTTTAGTTATTAATTTATCTTTTCAAGTAGATAAAAATTCCTACAGTAAGCCATCAGGTGACCGGTATACAATTTTCAATTTTCTATGAAAATATAAATTGATTATTATTTCATCTTGATTTATTATTATTTTCAGTTAATTATACTATTTAATCTAAATGTCAATTTTTAAATATGGTACATGGTTGTTGTTTATATTGTGTGTGTGTGTGTGTGTATCTTATTACGTCAATTCTAATAATCTATTCAGTTTAATCATGTTTAATAAAAATAATTTATATATCACAAAATTACGTATTCTTACTATTCTTGTACAAGCGAATATCAATGGTGAACTTAAAAAAATTAAAAATTACTATTAGAGACCTTGACTTGTGCTATCTCTTTTTTAAACCAATTATATTTATACTATTCCCCTTATCGTTTATTTATTAATACATATTTGCATTGACTATGTAATCTAAATATTACAGTAACAGAAAAATAAATAATTTTAAATCAATAGTGATTTAGAGAGTATCCGAAAAGATTATTTCATAAATTCTAGGACCTATAGAGAAGGCAAAAATAACGCTAGTACTATATATGTAAATATAGAAAAATTCTCAACAGCCTTGCAAGAAACTAAAAAAAAAGGTTTTTACAGCAACCTTTATACAACTATTATTGGTTGCAATGAAATTTGGACGATTTAGAAAACCCGTAATCGTGCTTATTTCCATATGTAAACAGATTTTTCATATGTCGTCCTCATACAACAAAAGTAAAAATTTCTCTTTTAACCCATTTATTTTTTTTTTAGTGAGGGTGACGAAATCTATTTTTTTTTCATAGTTTCAATTTTTCCTAATTTTCCTATAAAAAAGGTATATCTTGCTTTAATCGATATCTTGTGCTGTGTTTTTTAGAAAATTGCATTTTATTATCAACATGCATCATACTTGCCAAAAATTTGAAATAAAATAAAATAGCAGTTTATTATAAAAAAAATAGTATGTATTACAGTTAAAGTTATCAAAAATGTTCATGTCAACATTCATTGTTATTAACTTTAGTTATTTTAATAATATCTTCGAGTTTAGCGACAAGGAGTATGCAGATATAGGTGTAATGTTTGGACTTGCAAAAGGTAATGCTGTTAAACTACTGTCTTACAGTCTAACACACTCATATTAAACATTCTTGATAACGTTAGCTGTTTACATATTTTTTATAATAAAATGCTATTTTATTTTATTTCAAATTGTTGTTACCATATATCGTGCACATTGATAATAAAATACAATTTTCTCCAAAAATGATATAAAATATTCACTAATATAAAGTATAACTTTTTTATGGGAAAATTCTAAGGCAAACAAGCTATGAAAAAAAACTAATTTCGTTAACTCGCTAAAAAAACAAACGAGTTTAAATGAGAAATTTTGTCTTCTCCTATATAAGAAAGATATATGAAACATCTATTTACATATGAAAATAAGCATTACATTGACATCGCCCAACTTTCATTGTTACCATGA
Organism: Euwallacea fornicatus; assembly: GCF_040115645.1. NCBI lineage: Eukaryota > Metazoa > Arthropoda > Insecta > Coleoptera > Curculionidae > Euwallacea > Euwallacea fornicatus. The sequence continues at coordinate 3,019,177 of NC_089567.1, read as the reverse complement.
TAATTGTTCAAAATTACAGCAAAATATTATTTTTAGCTTCTTCCTTTGAGAGCGAATGACTTGATAACGAACGACAGTGGAATTTTGTTTATATGAAGTACTGGCATTATTATTGTCTTCTCTATACTCTAGAATTTATGACATGACTTTTCCGAACAACCTGTATAATTATAATATTATATGAGAGATCAAAATTTGGTAAAACTTGGATATCACGGAAACCACTTAGAGCGTTACTTTTTTTTTCGTAATCTACTCGCTTAGTAGTTCACCAATGTGTTTTTTTTTGGTGCAGAAATGCTTTGTTCAAAAGTTTGTTTTTCCACATTTATTTCAATACTTGATTCTCTTACGAGACCGTGGAGCGAACAGGGTTGCTGGGTGAGATAAATAAAAATAAATTGAGGTTAGTTGAGGTAAGCTGAAGTAAGTTGAGGCCGGATTCGCGACTGGTACGAGTGCGAGTGGACTAAGAGCGGGTACGTGTTGGTTCACGTTTTTACCGGACACGGAGTGTTCGGGAAATACCTGAAACGGATACGAGTGGAGAGAAGTGCCAAATGTTGGTTTTGTAGCGAAAGGGAGGACACACCGGAGCACACGCTGTGGATGTATCCGGAGTGGGAGAGCTATCGCGCTAAGGCAAGGGCGGGGGGACTCAACCTAAACCGAAGTACGATAGGGAACGAGCTGGTTGAAAGTAAGAGCAAGTGGGTAGCGTTTGAGGGCCTGATAGAGAAGATCTTGAGGGCCAAGATTGTAAAAGAGAACGAGAGGAAGAAGAGTGGGGTGCGGAGCCTTGTCCGTACCTAGTCCGAGGAAGCGAGGAAGCCCTGAAAAAATGCTGAGAGGCAGTCCCGGGGCAGAAGAGGGGAGGTGGGTTTAGTGGGTAGGCGGGCGACGTAATGGTCGGTAGAATCCCACACTACCCGACTGAGGACCAAGCCGGGTGTCTTAAGAAGATTCCCCCTCCACGGAAAAAAAAAGTAAGTTTAGGCAAATTTAGGTAAGTATATAGCAAAATAAACTTAGTTCTTTTGGATTAATCTATTTATTAACGGAAATCACCATATTCCAAACGAATTATATTTAATGAAGCTTCCATTGGGTCGATATTGATTTTCCGACAATAGCGACGCCAGAGTTCTTCACACAGAATATCAGCGAATTGACTTTCCGGTATAGATCGTCCTTTAAATTTTCGCTTCAATACGTTCCACTGAGATTCTATCCTTTGTGTATGTGGCCCATCCTCAGCAACTAACTCTTTGCTGTGATTTACCGTATGATGATTGTAGCCCAAATTCTTAAAGCCATCATACGCCTTCCAACAATCAGTCCACATATCGGATCCTTCAACTACATGTTTCTGAATGATGGGCAGCAGAACCTCCGCACTACGCCTGTTGTCAGGACATAGTACACAACGCAAATCTTCCAATTCTTCCGCTATTATGCCTAGAACCCAATGCCCATTAAGAATCCTTCGCCTGTTATATTTTCTATGACCAAACATAGACTCGTCAATCTAAAATGTAATACTATTTATTTACCAATGTATTTATGTAAAATTGAATCATAGATTCTGGAACTAACCCGAACTAACCTGAACTACAACACCTTGACCTCCAGTTTTAGGCATTTGTTCCCGCATTTTAGAGAAAGCTTCTGTTACCATTTCCCTACAATATCTTACACGGTTGGGCTAGTTTACGATTAAAATTAACTAATTACTTAACTCAAGGCACCAACAATACTACAACTTACCTAAACTTACCTCAATTTACTTTCATTTATCCCACCCAGCACCCCTGTTCGCTCCACGATCCCGTAAGAGAGGCAAGTATTGAAATAAATGTGGAAAAGCAAACTTTTGAACAAAGCATTTCCGCACCAAAAAAAACACATTGGTGAACTACTAAGCGAGTAGATTAGGGGAAAAAAAAGTAACGCTCTAAGTGGTTTCCGTGATATCCAAGTTGATCCCAAAATTTTTTCCGATAAATGTCAAAAAGAAGGGATGTACTCTTTTTTATCACTTTTCAAATTTTGAACCGCTATGACTCGGGTAGGCCTAGGACAAATTTGTAAATAAATAGTTCAAATATAATTGTCTCGAAGAGCTCCATAATAATAAAAGCCGCAAACCACTTGGTGAAATCTTTTAAAGTTTTCGAAATATAACATTATTTTGATACTGGAATTTTGCTATTTTTTTTGTGCTGAACATAACTGTTAAAAAAAGTGTCATTACGGGCCTGTACATTACATATATGTCGGAGAAGCACAAGGGTTGTTCAGCTTTTCCATTATTCTCTGATATTAATAATTAGACACTAACTAACAAAAGACACTAAGAACTAGACTATAATTAATTATATGATAGCGACGAATTCACAGACCACTCTTGTCCCTTTTGTGGGTTCCTCGTGACTACGTCTGCAATCGAAGAGTTATCCCGATTACGGTATCTTTACCCCTTTTTATATAAACAAATGCCCTAAAGACTAAATATAAACATAGACATAGACATAAACACTATTATTCACCGACATATACAATATACAGGGTGTCTGTAAAAGGTCTTTACAACGCTCTACCACAGATTCTTCAGATCAAAACAAGACGATTTAGCCATATTTAGTCTAGTCCAAAAGTTGATAATAACAGCGCTAGAGGGCGTTAAAGTTGAAAATTAAAAATCAATTTTTTAACATATTTTCCATACTGTACAACATAAAAACGTGAAAGTTGGTGTAGGGGAGTTTTTCAAGACGCCGAATTCATATCTGCTAATAAATTGCACTTACCCGGTAGAGGGCGCCACTTACGGCCCACCGCATGTATTAAATTGATTGAAACTTTTTTGCCTCCTGGTATAAATGATTTTCGAATACAGTAGCGTATTTGGTCATCGTTTATAAATAAAAGAGGTATACCTTGTTGATGTTGCTACGAGGAGCCGTTTACGAGATAAATGCATTTTAGTAATTCAGGTGTAAGATTTTAGATTAAACAACTTATTTACTACAAAAAGGTACTCTTGATAAGACCTTTAATAATTCGCAGTAGTTTTACAAGAAAACTTAATTACCAAATCATGAATACAAAGAAATAAGAATATCACAAAAACTGTTCAAAGAGTCCACCATTTGCATGTATACAAAGGTTTATACGCCGAAGAAAATTAAAATGTATTCTTTGCATAACTTCTTCGTCGTTTCTAATATTATTTATTGCATCTTGAATACGTTGCCACAGTTGTTCTTCGTTATCGACAGTTGTCATGTAAACCATGGACTTAAGGTGTCCCCATAAAAAATAATCCATTGGATTTAAGTCCGGAGAACGTGGTGGCCATTTTACAGGGGCGTCATTACCTCTGCCTATCCATTTATATGGGTACTGTTGATTTAAATGATTTCTAACATTTAGTGCAAAATGTGGTGGAGCTCCGTCATGCATAAACCACATATCTCTCCGAAGTTGTAAAGGTAAATCCTCTAACAAATTTGGCAACGAATTTTGTAGATGTTGCAAATTTTCTTCGGCGTATAAACCTTTGTATACGTGCAAATGGTGGACTCTTTGAACAGTTTTTGTGATATTCTTATTTCTTTGTATTCATGATTTGGTAATTAAGTTTTCTTGTAAAACTACTGCGAATTATTAAAGGTCTTATCAAGAGTACCTTTTTGTAGTAAATAAGTTGTTTAATCTAAAATCTTACACCTGAATTACTAAAATGCATTTATCTCGTAAACGGCTCCTCGTGGCAACATCAACAAGGTATACCTTTTTTATTTATAAACGATGACCAAATACGCTACTGTATTCGAAAATCATTTATACCAGGAGGCAAAAAAGTTTCAATCAATTTAATACATGCGGTGGGCCGTAAGTGGCGCCCTCTACCGGGTAAGTGCAATTTATTGGCAGATATGAATTCGGCGTCTTGAAAAACTCCCCTACACCAACTTTCACGTTTTTATGTTGTACAGTATGGAAAATATGTTAAAAAATTGATTTTTAATTTTCAACTTTGACGCCCTCTAGCGCTGTTATTATCAACTTTTGGACTAGACTAAATATGGCTAAATCGTCTTGTTTTGATCTGAAGAATCTGTGGTAGAGCGTTGTAAAGACCTTTTACAGACACCCTGTATAGTTCAATTTTAAATTAAACTGACAATGTTATAACGTGACACACAAATAACAACTTCAAAATTATTTGTCAGATTTGTACTAAAGATGAATATTCTATTGTCATTTATCGTGGGCGTTAAGTTGAAGTCCAACATAGTGGTCACGATCGTTACTTCACACGTTGAGTGATTTTAACCCTAGAATACTAATATGTTTTGTATACAGTGCTATTCACTTGAATAGACTCGGATCAAAATAAATGTAAATTAAAATCAGAAACAAAATTCCTTTGGAATATTATTGTTTATCGAACAGTTAAGTTCGCAAAAAGATAAACGCATAATATTTGTTTATTAAATTCCTTTAATTTCCTAAAAAAATTGTTTTCGTCAATATGAGGTTTATCACTTGAATAGCCTCAACGGTTTAGTCTTATTTCTCAAATGTTTATGGCTAGTTAGGAAAGAATAGTACAGTGAGAAATATTTTTATGATCATATCTTTAATAGTTAAAGAAAATAATTAGTATTACTGTGTAATATGGGACGCGGATCTTCATTAAATTCTGAAGAGATTGGTAAAATAAAAATTCCGAGGGAAGAAGGATATTCCAATCGAGAAATTGGAAGAAGAATTAAAAGAAGTGGAAAGGTAATCAATAATTTCTTTAAAAATTCCGAAAATTATGGAAGAAATTACAAAGGAAGAGTTACAAAAGCTACAACAGAGAAAGAGAGTAGATTAATTTTACGCAAAGTTTAAAATAGACAAATTTCCCTAAAAAAATTAAAAGAAGAAGTTGGTACACAAGCATCCATTTCCACTATTAGGCGAGTTATACAAAATGCTCCATACATCAAACTTTGTAAATTAAAAAGAAAACCTGCTCTAAAGAAAAGGCATATTGTAGCCCGATTAGAATTTGCGAAGGTACATATGAGCTGGTCTTACAAATGGTACAATGTGATTTTCTCAAATGAGAAAAAGTTCAATTTAGACGGGCCTGACGTAATTTCTTATTACCATAATTTGCGCAAGGAAGATCAAATTCTTTCTAAGCGACATTCGTGTATAAGCTCAGTTATGATATGGGGCGCAATTTCTTATAACGGAGTTATCGACTTGGTCATCATTGAAGGCAAACAAAATTCCAATAAGTATTTAAGAACTTTAACTAGCATGTTGGAAAAAATAAAAGATATCATGGGACAGGAAAAGTGGATTTTTCAACATGATAATGCACCAATACACACAGCACATGTAGTAAAGGATTGGTTACGAAAAAATAATATTGTTGTTCTTGATTGGCCAACATTATCGCCTGACTTAAATATTATCGAGAATGTTTGGGGATATCTTTCTAGAGAAGTTTATGCAGATAGAAAAAAATATGAAAATAAAACGGATTTATTAGGGGTATCAAAAAAGCTTGGTCTTCACTTAACAAATCCTAATTGCAATCTTTGTATAATTCTATGCCACATCGAATTTTCGAAATTATAAAAAGCAAAGGAAAATCTACTAAAAATTGAACAATTATATATTAAGAAATAAATCTGATTTTGTTTATTTTTTCAAATGAGGCTATTCATGTGAAAATCCTTTAGAATGAATTTGCTTATATTTTATTTATAATTTGATTTTGAGTAAGAATTTTGTATTTATTATTTTTGAACATATTAAGTAAAATAAAAAAATAAATAAACTGCTTAGTAACCTTATCTTATCTATGCGGCTTTACAAAAAAATCGATGAGTCTATTCAAGTGAACAGCACTGTATACTATAATACTAATACGTCGTAAAATTTACGACTTCACAATAATGTACAATTTTCAAAAAAAAAATTTATTTTCCAATAGAGATTAACAAAGTTCTGCTATAACAAAATACATATAGTTCAAAAAAAGTTTTAAATATTAAGAAAATGGACATTCCGGGCAACAATTTCTGTTGTGTTCTGCAAATTGCTCGTTTACATTGTACACAAAAGTTTGTTGTCATTTTTCTCAGACGACCAGGGCAAAAGAAACATACGGTTAGTTTCTTTTCAATAGGATCAACCGATTCGGGAACAGATTTTATGTCCAAAATTTCATGTATATTCTCCCGAATATTGCGACGTAAATTAGATACACTATCGGCCAAAAGTAAAGAAACATTTAAAAATTTGGTAAAACATTTTCTACAGTCAAGTAATTTCTTTTCAATAAATTTTAACAGATTAAGAATTTAGTACTGAACCTTGTACACTATAAATCTTCAAAAAAAAACTCTACGGGAATAAATGAAATTAAAAAAATTATTTCAAGCCGGACAAAAGTACAGAAACATAAGTTTTATTCAAATTAAAGTTAACAAAACAATCAATAATGAGTTGCGTAACCGTTATGTTTTATAACTTCAGCACATCTTTTTGGCATAGAAGCCAACAATTTATCAATATATTGCTGGGGAATGTTACACCATGCATTTCTTACAGCAGCAATCAACTCATCTTTTGAATTGTATCCTCTATGATCATCCTCCCTAATTTGACGGGCAATATGATCCCACATATTCTCAATAGGGTTGAGATCGGGACTTTGGGCAGGCCACTTTATAACAGTGACTTTTTCCCGTACAAACCACTCCTTAATTATTTTAGCGGTATGTTTGGGGTCATTGTCATACTGGAAACTCCACCTTAATGGCATGTTATCTTCGGCAAATGGAAGCATTTGTTCTTGTCAGATATCCAAATATTTAAATCGATCCATTATCCCATGAATAACACATAGTGGACCAACCCCGTGACCAGAGAAACAACCCAAAAACATGACTCCACCGCCTCCATGTTTAATGGTGCCCCTGGTGTATTTTGGATGAAACCTTTCGAGCTTTGGATGCCGTACCCATTGAATTCCATCTGAGTTATGAAGATTAAATTTGGATTCGTCCGAAAATAACACATTTTTCCACTGGGTTGGGGTCCACGACAGGTGTTCTCGTGCAAATTCTAGTCTAGACCTTCTATTTTTGGCCGAAATATACGGTTTCTTAGCTGATTTTTTCCCGTAAAGTCCTTGTTCGTTAAGTCTTCGTCTAACAGACCGTACCGAGAGACTCAAGTTCGGAATTTCTTGCTTTATTTGTGGCGCCGTCAAAAATGGATTCTTTGTAGATATTCTTTTAATCACCTTATCAGTCTGTTTATCAGTTTTGGGCGGCCTTCCACTTTTCGGGACATTTCTAAAGGTTCTTCGTTCGCGATATGACGTAATAGTTTTAGAAACAACGCACCTATTTAACCATAGCTGCTTGGCGATGTTTATTTGTTTCTCCCCGGATTTCAAATCGGATCAAATTTTTCAATTATTAATTTTCGAATTTCTTCCGATAAACTTTTACCTTTCGGCATATTGACTAACTCAATACTATTGAATTACTATAAATTTGCGATTCAAGTCCTTCGAATATCATATTTTTATAAATAATAAAAAAATGTTTCTTTACTTTTGTCCTCCTGACAATATCAAAAAATTCGCATAAAAATAACAAACTTCTCAGGTGGTTGTTTATATACAATCCTAAATTCTTTAGCAACAAAATAATCCACTGAAAACGTTTAGAGTATTTCGTACCGTTTGATTTCGGATTTGTAAGGAAAATGCATTTGTTTGTTTATTTCTGGCCGATAGTGTATATCTAATCTTTGACGCATCCTTGGTTTAGCAAGAATTTTTCTGTTTAGGTCAGGGGCTTTTAGTCGCTGCCTAACAGAATCGACTGCCTCACAAGGCACCCGAAGAGGTATCTCCTATTTTGCTGGTGTGAGTTATTGTGATTCGAAGGACCAGACGCTGATACGTCAATTGATGTAAACGGGGTTCAAGGGTTCGGGGAAGACAAACTCCGTAGCACGAATTAAGTAATTTACTTTACACTACAGATATCACTCTAATTTACACTACGGATCTACGACTTTATATACACTTCAAATACAGTACAGAGTCGGTACTGGGTTGCCCGAGATCTGAGAATGATACATATAAAGGTTGAAGGGTGACTTGTAAAAGAGTTACAGAGCAGAGATTGAGCTAATGTTGTGCGAGAGGTTTGATAGAGTTCCGCGTTCAGGGATCGAGAAGTGTCCGAGAAAAAGGGGGGGGAGGTAGAGAGAGAGAGAAACAGAAAGAGAAAGAGAAAGAGAAAGAGAGAGAGAGAGAGAGAGAGAGAGAGAAAGAGAAAGAGAAAGAGAAAGAGAAAAAGAAAGAGAAAGAGAAAGAGAGTTAAGGTACAGTCAGCGGCAAAAGTGAGTGCAGACCATAGAAATTGAAAGAATAATGTATTTAAGATAAACTAAATAATGAAAAAGATTTTTTAAACATTAAATATAGGTACATATGTGGTTACATAAAAACATGGTAATAACTGTAATTACCTAAATGGATTACAAATCGATTTATAGGTGATTGCCTTATAACAGAGCTTTAAAATAGAGACAAAAGTCAGTACACAATATTACAAATCGGCGTGTTCCAATGCATTTTGTTAACATTAACGATAAAAATTAATACTTTGTTGGTCCACCATTGGCCTTGATGATAGCTCTTAATCGTTTGGGCATAGACTAATTGAATTTTGTGTAACAGTAGGCAAAATTGTATCCCATGCTTCAAGTAGTGCAGTTTTGAGAGAAGTTGCGCTTGTAATTTGTTTAGAACGCACCTTCCTGTCTAATATTTCCCACAGATTCTCAATGGGATTGAGATCTGGAGACTGGGGTGGAATATGGAGTTGTTTTGGAACGTGGTATAACAACCATTCCTTGACCACATGGGCAGTGTGCTTGTGGTCATTATCTTGCTGAAATACCCATGACCCCTGTAAACCTAATTTGACAATACTGGGTTGTAAATTAGCTTTTAGGATATTCATATATATTGTTTTATCCATTATTTTGTCAATAAAAACCAACTGCCCCACACCAGAGGCTGCCATTGCACCCCAAACCATTACGGAACCACCCCTGTATTTGATAGTGCTTAAGAGATTTTTGGGATCCAGCTCAGAATTTTTCGTTTGCCATATTTTTGACCTCTTTTTTTGACCAAATATCTCAAATTTACTTTCATCTGTAAAAAGAATCGTGTTTCAAAATTCTTGTGGTTCTGATAAGTATTTTTTTGCAAAGGCCCCTCTGAGGGTTCGATTTTTAGCACTAATAGCTGGCTTTTTACGGGGTATACGACCATGGAAACCTTGCGAATTGAATGCTCGCCGAATAGTACTAACATTTATAGAAGTCCCCTTCTGTTCTGATATATCCGCGGCTAATTGAACTGCACTGGTTTTAGGATATTTTTTAACCGTCCTTGTTATATCGCGTATATCAAGAGGTGTTAATTTCCGTGGACGTCCAGAACGAGGTTTATTGCGCACACTACTCGTAGCTTCATACTTATCCCAATTTTTTTTTATAGTTCTGTAATGTCTCTTCACTATATTTCCAATTTTCCGAAAAGACTTGCCCTCTTGCCGCAATGTTACTGTAAGTTTGCGTAAATCTTCTGATATTTCAGTTCTTTTATGATTTTCATTACGTTTTGCCATGTTGTTACTTATTGGATATTGTATTAACAGCCAAACAATTAACAAATCGTACGGATTACTTCTTCACTGCATGCCACTTAGTTTTAACTGATCTTTAATAAACAGACTGCGTACTCATTTTTGCATCGTATTTTATGGGGTCCTGTGATTCCCCAAAGTCTACCTTGTTGCCAATTGTATATAAACGTGTTTTTAAGTGGTAAATATGAAGACAATAGAACGAAGATTTTACCGTATTCATAACTTTAAATAAGGTTTTTTAAATATTTTTTACTACGAGATAAATTGTACAACTTTTAAGTGTGTACTCACTTTTGCCGCTGACTGTATGTGAGAGAGATTTTTGATAGAGTTCCGCGTTCAGGGATCGAGAATGTCCGAAAAACGGGAAGAAGAGCGTTTGCGAGTACTGTCTTGGAGAGAATCTGTTTTGGAAGTCCTAGATTTTTTACGTCCCAGGGATGGTGGGGCTGGAAGGAGATCACCACGATAAGATCTTGACCAATCCCAACCGACACCGCCCCCTAGTTCTGAGGAAAGTTTTTTCCCAAGAATCTCCACGGTCAAAGCCCAGATGTGGCTCTCTGGTTCCCTTGACAAATTTATTTGGTGCCCCCCATAAATCGGGACAGTGATAAATCAAAGAACCAGTGCCATCACGGTGTCCGGGTTTAAGCACGTGAGGGTAAGTGCTGCATCGAGGGGTACGACGCAGCAGATGTGAATTGGGATTGTTCCAACGTCTTTAGAGCCTAATTGGAGCCCAGCGATACCGCTGATTTATGTTGGGTTTTTTCCCAACATTTTCCCAATTCAAACATATACTGGAATCGAGAAACGGGTTTGTTATTAGCTTTGTATGTATTATCACAGTATATCACAAATGAGTTGATAGTAGCTATGTTAATCATTCCATAAAAAACACAAAGAGGCCATCTTCGTGTCTTTCTGGAGCAGTTCATATTACTGCATAACTGATCGAAAGTATCTACTCCCACCTCGGTTTCATTATAATTTATAATTATGTCCGGTTTTCCATTTTCACTAATTGTGGCACCTTCATGCATTGTAGAAAGTAACATCACTATTTTATTAGGTTTTGGTAAATAGGAAACTAATGTTTTGTTTTTATCAAAGCAAAACATGGATGTTCCTCGTGGTCTATTGTCAGTGTTCAGTAGTTCTTTTTTATTTTTATTTTTTCTAAGAGTCCCTATAATTGTTCATTTATATGGCTGTTCCAGAAGTTCATCCGCCAGAGGAACTGACGTAAACCAGTTATCCATGGTAATATTACGATTACTACCATGGATCGATTTTGTTAATTCTTTCACATAAAAATTAGCAAGAGGCAGACCACCAGTATTGGTGCTTTTTCCCAAGTATGGATTGGCATCAATCATATACATATTTCGATGACGAATCGCATAACATGACTATCTTGATGCCGTACTTTGATGGCTTGTTGGATATATACATTAGAAATGGACACCTTCCTCTGAATCCTAACAGTTGTTCATCTATCGTCAGATAAGATGCTGGAGTATAGGAGCTTCTGCATATCTCCATAAGCATATTCCATATCTGATGAATATGAGTGAAGGAGTCACTTTTCTTTCGTTCCTCTCTGGTAATTTTATCGTCAAATCTGAGACAGTTTACTAGAAACGCAAAACGTTCTCTACTCATACAGGCACGATAGAAAGTTCCCGAAACTGTCCCTTCAAACATGTGTTTAGTATTTAGATGATTGTCTTTTTTGGCTGCAGAAAAAATCAGTATTCCAAGTAAGGCTAATAATTCATCTTTGCAAATGTTTGTCACAGTCGTGGAACTGGTAGCGTATTTGGAACTCTGTCTGCCAATCTCTTCGTTGGTGTGACGAATAATTATTTCAAGGATATTATCATGGAAGAAATGCAAAAAGCATTCCTTTATAGAAGAACGGTTACGAGATTCGCCTTTGTTGCCCGGTATAAAATGAATAATGTTCCTTGAACTGACTCTTTTTGACAAAATTGGCTGCTTAGATGTCCACTTATGACCATTCTTACCTTTTAAATTTACTTTTTTGAGGAAAACAATATTAGAATCTTTTCTACGTAATTTAGCTAAAGGTTGATAGTCTAATGATGACGATGAAGCTTCATTTTGAGGTTCTTCTATTGGAACGAGATATTCTTCCTCAATGACGTCAGATTCATCTAAACTGCTGTCAGAATGCAGCAATTCCTTCTCTAAGTGGTCTTCCTCCCAATCACTTCCACTATCTTCGTATGGCTCATTGTAGTCATCTTCTCCATTCATAATCCTTTCTATTCCTTGTTGCATTTGCAATGGAGTAAGTGGCTTATTTGACATTTTGCAATATACAAAATAAAAAAAAAGCTTAGCCTTATTATTTACATTGCAACTGGAACCGTAATAAACGTAATTTCATATGATCGCAACAATTCTCCTGTTTGTCTTATTGCTGACAAGACGATAACACTAAAGCGTCGTAATATTTACGACGAGATGGGTGATTCACAAAGTTGTGCACAAAATTTAATTGAATCGTATCTACCAACGTTTAGTACGGCAAAAATAAGGAAGCTACTGGCAAACCCATATCTACAAAATTTTCCGTTGTTGCCAAATTTGAGAGAAAATAATTGGGCGTCGTAAATTTTACGAGTATTAGTATTCTAGGATTAATTTTAATAGATTGTCCGAGACTAATTCAGAAGACACCGACGCCATAGCAAAGAGAATACGTGTTACACATTTGCACGCGATGCTTCTAACGGATATGTTCAAACTTGTCTCTAATTCGTCATAGCTTGCATTATTTTTGTCATACTTATATTTTGACATGTCATTGCATTGCATCTGTCAAGCTTCGCCATCTCTCCAAGACTGTTGTTATTATTATTTAATGTTTATTATTAAAACCCGACAGCAACGTCGCACCCAAAAATTCAAAAATATCGTCCATTGTGGACACCGCTCTTATTAACAAATGGTCAGAAATTTACATATATTCAAAAAGATATAAGGGATACTAATTAAGAAAAAAAAGGTGTGAAAACATATTCAATCGCATCAGAAGGTATTGGGGTATATTTACCCTCTGTCCCAAATACGCATGAACAGCATGAGGATCTCGGAAAGGGTAATAGATACAAAATCGCTTAAATTGGTAAAAAGTTGCGCAATTTAAAATAAATTAATAATCTGTTTTTATACCTGCTAAATTCCGAATGGTTACAAAGATATCCGAAAAAAACGAATTTGGCAGTTTTCATGTTTTGCAAATAACTCTTATACTGTTACAATTAGAGGAATTAAAGTTTTACGTTATCAAGACACTTTCTTGAGAACTTCTTAGTAGAATTGCCAATTTTCTTCTTAAATACTGATTTTAGGAGATAAATTGTTAAACTTTTGATTTTCAGATAGACACAACATCAACTATTTAATTTTTTTAAATCGTCATGAAATTTCTTATTCAGCCATTTATTACATTTGGTGCTTTTCTCGCAAATTCTATGAGGTATAGCCATTAAAACACTTTTTAATGAGTCGGCTATGTTTTCTACTTATATCAAGGATTCACAATGAATAAATCAATGCTATGAAAATAACTGGGAAGATTTCAGGAAAATTTGTCCGAACTCATAATGATATTTTGTGGCCCACACGACCCACGGCTATAACTCCATTGAATTTTTTCTGGGGTTACATAAAAAAAGTGTATCCTCAAAATATTGAAAACGAAGAACAATTATAAATAGGTATAAGAGACATTCAACACGATAACCCCAGACATACTAAACAGAATTTTAGATTCGACGATGAAAAGAACATTTTTATGTTTGAAAAATAATAATTGTTTATTTGAACATTTATTATAATTATAAACCTCTATTCAATCCAGTCAGCTGTATTGATGATGATGATGTTATTAAAGCATAATTTAATTTAATTTTTTTTATGCTGATTTGAAGAATATACACAAGTAAATGTAATTACGTACACGTACAACAAATTTAATGTTTTACACTTTTAAAATATTTTTGACAGTTCCAAGGCATATATTTATGCATCGTGTGCCATTGTTATAAGTAAAAATCATAACTGACTTATCAAAAAATGTTTTAATGGATATAACGTAGAATTTCTAAGAAACATACTAAATGTAATACATAGCGGAAAAAAGAATTTTATGATGATTTTAAAAATTAAAATATTCAATGTTGCACCTATATGAAAATCGAAAGTTTAACAATTTATCTCTGAAAGTAAAGACTTGACACAAAAACTGGCAACACTGCTAAGAAGTCTTCAAAAAAAAGTCATGATAATGTGAAACTTATTCCTCTAATTGTAACCATATGACATTATAAAAAAAAAATCGCTAAATTTGTTTTTTCGGAATATCTTCGTAATCTTTCGGAATTTAGTCGGTATAAAAACAGATTACTAATTTGTTTTAAATTGCACAACTTTTTCTTAATTTAAGTTATTTTGTATATGCTACCTTTTCTATGAATGTGCTTATACATGCTATTCATCCTTATCTAGAAAAGATTGTATATGCAGATAACGTCTCAGAAATCATATAAACTTCCTTGAAACTTCTGAATAATCCGAAACTCTTGCATAAGCAGCGCTCTTCGTATTTCCCTTGTACATTGACAGAATCAAAAATAAGAATTCATTGCAAAACTAGACTGGAGACTTCAATAAACAAGAACTACGTGGCCGAGAGGTTATCGAAAAGAGTGCGGGTCACCAAACCGTCTTTAGGAAATGTGAGGAGTTCGAATATTGAGAAAGTTTTACGAGTTCTGAAATTGTTTTTTTTTTTTTTTAGGAAAAATATTAGGTTATATGGTGACATCCGATACGCAATGCTTCTCATAAGGAAGTGGTACCACATTGGCTTTATTTCTTGTATAGATGCACTCAAGGGATTAAAAATTAGTTCTTTTTTAGGCATGATGCTGGACACATCATAGGAGCCTTAAAAGCTTCGAAGCTTTAAACTGGGGTTAAATATAGTTTCTAATTTGCATTTAAAGAAATACAAAGTTTCACTTATCGTATGTCCTTGATCATTGTCCACTATGGAAAGGATCTAATTCACACACCACAACAGAGCCCTAAATGATAATAATAGAAAGTTCTAAAAATGCATGATAAATCAAAGCGCATCATGTTACGACACTCATAATAAATAATTATACAGGGCATCTCAAAAGTAATTAGATAAACAGCAACGACATATTACTACCAACAAAATATTAAAATCAAACGCAATTGTTGCGTAACGAAAATTAATATTAATAAAGAAACAGGGTGGTAAAGATGAAATTTTATTTTTGATTTTATTTCATAGCTATACAGTCTTTGGAGCTATGATACTTGTTGGAAAAAACTCCAACATAAAGATCGCTCTCACGCATTGCCCTAACATCTGGGAAATAAATCTGGTAAAGAGAGAAACCAGAAACCAAAGCTCGACATACCACTGGGTGCCAAACCATGGGTACCACGCTAATCACCTCTCATCTGATGCACATCCACCCTGATTTATGAAGTGCACATTGCCCAAACAGATTAAGGGGAGCAGTAAATTAGGATGAAATGTAGCAACAAACTCGCAAGTGGACATGAACCAGAGGGTGTTAGCGATAAGGTAATGGTGTGAAAGCATCAAGGTGGTGATTTTCTCATGAAATCGTGGGAAACCAAACCCGGGAACCTGCGTTTTTCGGGAAGGGGCACGAACCCTCTTGGAGGAGACGAGTAGAACCGTTTTTCACCCCGTCGCGTAAACAGCAAACATCTCTCGCTCTCGTTGCCATAGAACCCTATACACGGGCATTATTGTTAATAAGTTAATCACAACTCACCCTGTAATTCAACTGGTCTGTGATTAAATTTAATGTAATTTGTGTAACAGAGTTTATATAGCTTCTCGAACCTTTGGAACCCCATTATTTTATGACGGTAGCCCGTCTGGTCCTTCGACTCAACTACAAAACCTCGCCAGTGTATTTGGATTCCTCTGGTGCCTAGTGAGGCACTCACTACTGTTAGGCAGGAACTCAAGAAGCCCCTGGCCTAAACAATACTGAAATTAGGTATCCAAGAGTTTTGGAACATGGCACACAAGGTAGCGCTGCCAGTTTTATTGTAGTAATTATGGAGCGCCACTTGAAACTGTCTTGGTTAGTTAATAGGGCTCTAATTGCTTTCTACGCAGCTCCAGAAGCTCTATTAATAAAAAATACTATTCTGTTTAACATTTTAGATTTTAAAAAAGTATATTTTTTAGTAGTCTCAAAGCTTAACCGTTTTTGAGATATATACCTCATGAATGTTCTTGTGTACATATTCTCAAATTGAGCCGAGAACTGGCGAAGTCAAATAAAGTGAAAAGGCATTTATTTTGTTCACATCGGTGCCAATTTAAAATTGAATATCAATTTGTCAATGACAGAGTAGTAGCTTATCAAAGTTGCTACCAAATTTTTATTTAAAATTAGTTGAAATTCATGTTTTTCAATATTATACGTAATGTACATTGTATAAACATCTCGGAAAAGGTTAAGTTTTGAGGCTACTAACAGCTACATATACTTTTTTTTTCTAGAATATTAACCAGAATAATATTTCTTTATTAAAACGGCTACTGGAACTGCATGAGAAAAAATGGTCTTCTTTTAACTAGCCATGTTTTGCCCCAGAATACAACTACCCGTTTATACCCTGAAGCAAAGGTTCACAAAACAAAGGCCTTGTAATTCGGTAATATATACACTTTATTTTGTTAACTGGATATTGCTCAGAACCGCACTGGCTTATAAAAACTGAAGAATATAACGAAAAAAAATGGAGTGAGGTTATCTGCGTGTGGTTGTAAAGAGAATTCGGAAAAAACTGATTGGAAAAATTCTTGAGACTTTTGGTTTCGGCAGTGGTAGCGACCAAGTTCATAATTTTCAGCTTCCCTCCGCCTACTTACTCGCCAATCAGAACTGCTGTAGACCGATTCCCACGGTCCGGTGTATCTGTTTTATACAAAATGATGGAAATACAAAACCTTAAAAGGTTTTTGCAATCATCATCCAGAATTAGTGATTTTCGTGAGGCCTGGCCAATGTTACAAAGATTTCTCACGCCCCGGGGCCATGCGCGAAATCTGCCTACAGTCCCTTCGCGGTGACGTCCATACAGCCCTCAAGTCTCATAAACTAGATAAAAGTTGACAACCCACGCATATAACATAGAACAGGTGGGAATTGACCAAGTCTACCAATATGTAGGCTTATGAGCAATTACCGTTGGCCCTGACAAGCCAAGATGGTTTCAAATGGCGTCCCCTATTTACTACAACAAAACCAAAAGCGCTAACTTACAGTGGATCACAAAAATATTCGGACACCTACTAGAATTCATATATTATAGGATTTAATAGACTGTGTACTGAACGGGGAAGAAAAATTTTATTGCCAGTAAATAGATTCAATCTTACATACTAATATTTAATAAATTCATAAACAAAAAAACATATACAACTAGAGAAATAATAACAAATCTGTTTAAATAACATTTTTATCAAATTACAAAAATATTCGGACGCCGATTTAAACATGACAAAAAACGGTAATAGTTGCAATTATTCTAAAAATTTATATTTCGTATGACTTCCATTTCGGTTCCGAACCCTTTGCAATCAGCTTGGCATGGAAGAAATGAATTTTTTTATAAATTGTGTATCAATTTTAAGCCATTCTTCAGTTAATACTCTTTTTAATGCTTCTTTATTTGTAATCTGATGTTGTCAAATTTGAACGTCTAATTGATGCCACACATTCTCAATAGGGTTGAAATCCGGGGATTATGGTGGTGTTTTATCACATTTGGACAATTATACAACAACCATTCTTTCACTATTCGAGCACTGTGCTTAGGATCATTGTCTTGATAAAATTTAAACCGATCCAGTAATCCCATTTTTTCAGGACCTTTTTTAAGATTTTGCTTTAATAAGTTAAGGTAATATATCTTATCCATTATTCCCTCAATAAAAACTAATTCGTCCACACCTTGCGATGATATACATCCCCAAACCATTACAGAAACTCCTCCGTTTTTAATCGTGGAACATAAATTGTTGTTATTTAGCTCAGTATTTGCTTTTCTTCAGACCATTTGCCTATCATCCGATCCAAAAATATTAAATTTAGATTCATCGCAAAAAATAACGTTATTCCAGAAATCCTCATCCTTAGAAATGTGTTCAGTGGCAAATTCAAATCGAACTTTTTGATTTTTCTTACTTAACCAGAGCTTTTTCCTGGCTACATGAAAACTATGATCATGAATACATCTTCGAATGGTCTCCGCTAACACTTTTTTTTCATGAAATTTTTCCATTTTCATTTGCAACTTAGGGGCACTCATTTTAGGATTTTCTCCTACTTTGCGCATAAGTCAGTAATCTTGTTCGTTAAGAATTCGTGGACGGCCTGATTACTTCAATGGCATAATTCGATCTTCATTTTTATACTTCGATATTATGTCTCCTACCGAGCTTTTATTTAGATTTACCCTAGCACCTATTTTTTGGTATGAATAACCTTTTTCATAATTGAAAATCACTAACTGTCTAATTTCGAAACTAATGTTCTTCTTATTTGCGATACGACCCATTTTTCAGATGATAATAAATTGCACTTCGATAGCATATTATATGGATGGGTACGAAAGTGATTCATGATATAAAAATCTGTTAGACAATAGTAAAAAAACTATTGCCTTGCAAGCAGATAAACAGCGTCCGAATATTTTTGTGAGATTAAAAATATGCGATAATTTTCTTTCAATTTCGATGGCTTTATTTGAAAATTAAGATTATTTTGTGGTAGGAAAAATATCTTAGAAATTCATTATTGAATATTTTTTGTCTAATTCTTTCAAATATCCATTTAAAACGGTAAGTGTAATTAATTAAATTTGCTGTCCGAATATTTTTGTGATCCACTGTATATGCAAAGTCCGAAAACCTCCGTATATCAAATTTCAATACTTTAAATTAAAAGACTGTGAAGATGTAAAATAAAATAAAAAATCAAATGTAAACCTTGTATCTTCATGTCAACAATTGTGCTGGATCTTAATATTTTAATGACAGAAATCTGCTGTTGCTTTTGGTCCAATTATTTTTGGGGCACCCTGTTCAATAATATGATTTTTAAGAAACGAAATCAAGTTCAACTGTTGAACACTTTAGCACCGCAAACTCGTTGAATGCGCCTATTGTTTTTTATGGCGAGACAAGATAAAAATAAATAAAAACCAGTTGTGTCATCTTTGTAAGTGTCATGTCAACTCGGCATTTGTCATTGCTTGGACCAGGAAAAAAAAATTGCGATAAGTTTTATTGAGGTTTGGGGCACGGACCATAATACATTAAAAAAATACCCCAATATTTGCTGATTGGCAGTATATAATTTTCTCACGATGCAGTCACAAATGCTAAATGTAATGGCCAATTCATTAAAGGTAAGTCCCTATGTCGTTTTTCCCTTTATGTTTGCCTGGACGTAAAAACTGCCGTTTACGTAATATAACCTTTTAAATGAAACAAAATTTCGAAATTTTTTAACATAATTTGTGGGCCCGTCTATTCAGATTTTCCACTTACTTTATCTAGCCTCAGAAATTTTTGGATAATCTATTCTAGAGCATTTACCTTAGTCACAGCAGTAACCTCAAGTTATTCAGCTCTATTTCACTAAGGCCAAATAAATCGATGTTCTAACTATTTCACCAAAAAGAAAATATTCATTAATACATCAAAATAAAGACAAAATAGTGGTCAGCTTCATGATTTCGATAGGAATCGTCTTCCAGGTAAAATTACCAATACATTAGTCCAGTAATCTTAAGAGCCAACAGGAATGCCTACAATTTAGAAGATAATTTCTATGGAAACCAAGAAATTAGGCAATGATGTATCGTTATTTTGTAGTCACTATATTAATAAAAATAAGAATTTCACCATAAGCAGTCTAAACAGGTTTGTTCTAATTGGTCAGAAAACTATCCCAGCATGGTTCAAGAATTCTTCTGAGCAACTTATCTTGCAGGTTTTAATTCAAAATGAACAAGCCGTGTGCCAAAAGTGTTCTGGAACTGTTCTGAGACAATTTCCTGATAGGTTAGAAGAAGCTTATTATGTACAAGTCAGGAAGACATGTATTTCAACAGACTTCAGAATAATTTGAAAATAATGTAGCTTCAGGACAATTTTATTGTTTTTCAGCCTTCTCTCAGATTTCACAGGAACATAGCTGCTAGTTTATGTCAGCGCTCATATTCATCATCAACAGATGCTGATATAGTGGTAATTGGCTCTGGGCCAGGAGGGTATGTTGCTGCTATTAAAGCTGCACAATTAGGAATGAAAGTAAGTGTGTAGTGAACAGTAAATTGGGGATTTTTATAGACAGCAATTTCTATCACGTATTCTTTGATTTTTGTTGGATACCTAAATTCTCAATAAAATAAACTCATAAACATTTTTACAACTTTGACACATGCAAAGTCAATTTTTATAATGAAAACTGGTGAAAAAATGTATTTCACAACGTGGCTCTTATACAGAGTGTCTCAGGTTCATTATCAGTGTTTCAGAAGTGTTTAGATAAGGATTTTTCAATGTGAGTTGGTTTTGTGAACATAAGTCTTATTTATTTTCTTAAATAAGTTAAAATCTGAATGTGGTATCCCATAAAACTGAGAGTTATATGGAAAATTAAAAAAAAATTACTGAAACAGGTATTTTGCATCTTAGACTGACAAAATCTAACACATATAATTTGGCTAATATTTACTTGTATTAGTTTTATTTCTGGTTAAACCAAATTTAATCTTATCATTGTTACAGACAGTATCCATTGAGAAAAATGTCACTTTAGGAGGCACCTGCTTGAATGTTGGTTGTATTCCATCAAAAGCTTTACTAAATAATTCACATTATTACCATATGGCACATTCAGGGGATTTAGCCAAAAGAGGAATCGAAACTGATAATATTCGTTTAAATATAGATTCGCTTATGGCCCAAAAGACCAATGCAGTTACTGCTTTAACTGGCGGTGAGTAAACCACCAAGTATAACTTCCAAAACATATGTATCAAACTCCACCACTGATTCCTGAGATTGAAATACAATAATTTTATACAATTATGAGAAACATGAGATATTACTTTAGTGGTATCATCATATATTTGACAAAAATCATAATAAAAAAAAAAAAAAATTTTTGTGTAGTGTATTTTTAATTTTGAAATAAGGCAAGTATTTTAGTTAAATCATGCTACTTTGACTGAGGCATCCATGGTAGGATTTTTAGAAACTATTTAGGGACACCAATGTAATGATTCATTGCCAATCACATATTATTCAGGCATTGCCCAACTTTTCAAGAAAAACAAGGTAGAACTAATCAAAGGCCATGGAAAAATAACTGGTGTAAATCAAGTGACAGCAATCAAAGATGATGGTTCTACTCAAGTTGTCAACACCAAAAACATTTTAATTGCCACTGGCTCTGAAGTTACGCCTTTCGCTGGAATTGATATTGATGAGGAACAAATAGTTTCTTCTACAGGAGCATTATCTCTAAGTCGGGTACCCGAACGACTAATTGTTATTGGAGCGGGTGTTATTGGCGTTGAGCTGGTATGGGATAAAAAGTTTGAGTGTCAATTTGCATTAAACTAAAAAGTTTGAAAATTGCAATAGGGATCTGTGTGGTCTAGATTGGGTTCTCAAGTCACTGCCATAGAGTTTATGCCAACTATTGGAGGAGTGGGAATCGACCAGGAAGTCTCCAAGACCTTCCAGAAAATTTTGACCAAACAAGGTTTAAATTTCAGACTGGGAACCAAAGTGACTGGGGCCTCCAAATCTGGAGGAGTTGTGAAAGTCAGTGTACAAGACGTTAAGGATAGCAGTAAAACAGAAGAGGTAATTACTAATTCGCCTCCTTAGTGAGTAAATATTTAAGTAAATTATAGTTCGTAATCGCATTCTGTAGGCACGACCCTTCACTTTAAGTGCTTGTTTGAATTAATTACAGCTTGAATGTGAAGTTCTGCTAGTGTGCGTCGGCAGAAGACCATATACCGAAAACTTGGGACTAGAAGAAATGGGAATTGAACGAGATCAGAAGGGGAGAATACCGGTAAACTCAGTATTTCAGACTGTTATTCCAAATATTTACGCGATTGGTGATTGTATTCACGGGCCTATGTTAGCACATAAAGCAGAGGATGAAGGTAAGATATTTGTGGTTAAATAGGGTGATTTCTGATGATTACAAAAAATGTCAACCAGGTATTCTATATTAATATGTAAAACTAATTTGCTATACAGGGTGTTTTTTTTAGGTGTATCCACTATTGCTATCTCCGAAACGGTGACAATTTACGAGGTGCGGAAGTCCAAGTTAGTCCACCGCGTGACTCTCACCAGTCCAGAGATAGCATTAGTGAGCACACTTGCACCTTAAAAAAAAACTATGTATGTGAATTAAAAAAATTCGGAGAGTTTTGTTTCACATTACACAAAGAACAACAAAACAAGAACTAATCTAGGCCCAAACAATGTAATATTATAAGAATACAAAAATATTGTAACATTTGAACATAGGAAGTATAAACCATAAAATTATGTAACCCATATATTTAAAGTGTTCCCTATGATTTATGGTAGAAAACTGTAAAATGAAAATTAAAGCTCTCTTTCACGCTATATATATATGTCTTAATATTTTTTCGCCAGGAATCATCTGTGTTGAGGGCATTTTGGGAGGTCCAGTCCACATAGACTATAACTGTGTGCCATCTGTGATTTATACTCATCCGGAAGTGGGATGGGTTGGAAAGTCTGAGGAAGACCTTAAGAGTGAAGGTAAATTTAAAATATACAAAGAGAATTTAAGGGTTAATATATCTTTTTCTTTCCTAACTATCTGTTTAGGTATCGACTATAAAGTAGGGAAATTTCCTTTCCTGGCCAATTCGAGAGCAAAAACGAATAACGAAACCGATGGATTTGTCAAAGTTCTATCAGATAAAGCTACTGATAGAATTTTGGGCACTCATATCATCGGCCCTAGTGCTGGGGAACTAATTAATGAAGCCGTGTTGGCTCAGGTAATGTTATTATTATCAACCAAAACAATTAACATAGCAAGGTGTAGACGGAGCAAATCGCATTCTGACTTGTTGAAAAGTTTCCAACATAAAAATGAATAAAAAATTAGCTGTAAAGAGTCACCTGCTATTTAATAAAAAAAAAGGTAATTTTAATTTGCCTAGTCGCTTTAGCAATTCTGTGACAAACTAATATAATTCAATTTTGCACCCATGTTCTGTGAAAATGTGGCACCAGTATAGTATAAAGGAACAATCCAAATTATAATTTCAATTAATAATCCAAATAATTTTTATTCCTATGAAACAGCAATATGGATGAGAAGTTGTTTTGAAAGCACATTACTGAAAATGATTGACATTATGGTTTAGAAGATCCCTTACATTTTAGCAAATTTGTAATAATTTTTATATCTCATTGCACCTTCAGCTTTTATATAAAAAACAATCATCCAAACGCATTTATTTTTCAGGAATACGGTGCATCTTCCGAAGACGTAGCTAGAGTATGCCATGCACATCCAACCTGCGCAGAAGCGCTCAGGGAAGCAAACTTAATGGCGTATTTTGGAAAACCTATCAACTTCTAAATAAATTTAAGCAATAAACGGTCTGCCTATTTATGAAAGCATTCAGCTAACGAACTTCGCTCATTTTGAATTTGCTTTTTAAACTGAATATCCTTCAAAGAACACATTATTAATATTATTATTAACTATCTTAAATTCAATATCAGTCCGATTGATAACACCACAGTATTTTTTAGTAATAATTGAACCAGAAAAATATAATAAGGAAATTAAACTATGCATATTTTAATAAATGCTTCATAAATAGGTGATCTAAGTCCCATACTCTTTTTTTTTTGTTATTTCTTTGTAAATATTTTATTTCCTCTTTAATTTTTGATCATATTGTGTTTTCGATCGGATAGGAAGTAATTCATAAGAGTCTTAAAAAATTGTTGGGTTTTAATTATAAAATAATTTATTTATTAACAGTTTTATTATTTAAGCCGATTAATGAAACTCGCAAGTTCTTTTTCACTTTGACAATGTTAAATCCAAAGATGATTAGTTCTATACAACATCGACATAAATTTTACAAACACTTTTTTATACCGTATTATAGGGAATTTCTATTTAAAATACATAGGTGAGAAATTATCTTTTCATGCACTTCGTGTGTAATGTCTTATCAGCATCATAAACACACACGTACCTACTAATAAAAAACCCAGATGTTTTTTAGATAAATTAAAATGCAGATTTAAACCTCAATCACATACTGGTAAGTTTTAATGTTTCAAGTTTATTCACAAAAGTACCAGTTACCAAATCCTTTCGATGATTAAATGTAAGCATTACAATTCTGTCAGTTTTAAACAACGCCCTAAAGTAAACATAACTGTAATTGGTATTTTCAGGTTGATAATCGATTTTTGAATTACAATTCAAATATTTAGGATGTTTGGTTTATTCATATGCATCCAAAAAAGGGTGATATAGATATACTATTATACAAAGTGTTGCGCATTTCTAGACCGTAATTTTTCAGAATTTTATCAAATTCGCTGCTTACTTTCATATAAATAAAAATAAAAATTTAGTGGGACATTTGATCTGACTATCTTTTTTGTATTAACTTGAATATGTATTTTATCGAAATCAAACATTTAATGGGATCTACAAATGAAAAAAAAATAGTAGATTTTAAAAATTCTTCCAATCAAAAAATGAACCATATGAATTTTGTCCGCATTTTTTTTCTTTTTTGATTAAATATCTAATGCAACATTAAATCCACATCTTCCAATACATCATTGGAAAGAACGATAATTAAAGAAAATTTTTTATTCACTGGCAAACTCAAGGTTTGATGTTCAAAAAATTAACTTTTGGAATTTGAAAGAGCCACATTTTTTTCCCATATGTAGATCCCATTATATGTTTGATTTCCATAAAATACATATCCTAATTTATACGAAACAAGACATCTTGACTTTGTTGAAAGATAGAGTCAAACCAAATTTTCCACTAAATATTGTAACCTATATGGAAGTAAGCAGTGAATTTGGTCAAATTCGAAAAAATGAAGATATCTGTAAATGCGTAACCTTTATATAATACTATATGTGGCCAAATACGTTCCAAATAATCTTATCTACCACTCTTGTCCAAAAATACATCAGTGAATCAAACACCGTCTATAGTTCAGTTGCTTTTCGAAAAATCTTATTTTTATGAAAGTGCATGTGTATCGTTTAATTCAGGAAATGGTATGAGTCAATCTATACGTAGAGCAGTTTTACTCTGCGAATATAAATATTCGGCAACCTACATTATTCACAACTTATTTATTTTGGCATAAGTAAATATTACCCATGAAAGCACTTATTCTTATCTCTATATATCACCCTGTAGGATTAACGTTAACTGATAAAATTTATTACCTGTAATCAAGCGTTATCTGATAAGTTTCTATTTCGCAGTAAATCACAAATCCTACAGAGTTCATTTTTATATACGTTACGTTGCATTTGAAGCAAAAGAAAATTTAAAATGTGTGGCGAAGCTTTAGCAAGAATTCTAGTTTTCCTCTTTAATTTTTGTTTCGTATTGGTGGGAGTTACATTACTCACTCTTGGTATAATCTACACAATAAATTTTTCGGATTTCGTAGAGACAATCCCGGATAATTACAAAATCGTTCAACATGTCCCAATAATTGCGATCGTAGTTGGTTCAATTATATTTGTCATTGCGTTTTTAGGTAAGTAAAATGACGTTATTTTACCTCATAACACATTTGTATGCTTTTATTACGATAAGTATCTACATACCGACTCTAAACTGATATGTGGCAATTACAATATTTTAAAAAGAATATAACTTCTTACGGAGATGTGTGTGTGGCAAGCAGTAACTTAACTATTTACTAATAATTCCTATTACCTAATGTAAAAAGAAAACTGACTCATCAAAGAAAGAATAAAAAACATGTGCTATCTTTGGATAAATTAACCGGTCTTCGCGCTAAAATCTCATGAAAATGGTTAACATAATAAAAATGGTGCTGTTCAGTACAAGCCGATGTTTTTTAAGTTAATTATTTCTTCTATTTTTAAATAGATAAATGATATAAAGAGATGTATATCTGTAAGTGAGAATCGTTATCAGGAGAGTCAATGGCGGATGAAAGGTTGGGCCTCGTTATAAAATAAACTCATATATTAGATATCCATCTTTATTTCAAAAATTATGCTTCGATAACATAAATAAAATAGCATTAAAAAATATATGTGATGATATAGGCCTGGAATTGCGTACAGTGCCCAAAAAACGCAGTACCGATTATTGGGCGGTTCAGAATTTTAGGACCCGGCAATCGTTCTAAATTATTTCTCCTGCTTTATTCTCATTCCTGATTATTATAACAAAATTGCTATTGCTTTCACTGCAGCGAAATGAAAAACTTCTCAAATTACAAGCAATCCTTACAGCTTTCATTGCAGGTAAACCAAATCATCGACGTATCAGTTTGAAAATTCCACAATTATCCAAATTAAATGTATTTACATCCTGTACAATTATATAATAATAATGAGTAATGGACCAATTTTAATATATTTATTTTCACTTTTATCGCTACTGTGCCGATTCGTCTGGATAATTTATCTTATGAACTTTGTTTACCTCTCTGGTGTTTCAAGGAAAGCCACGTCGGTTTAATTGCCGTATTTATTTTATAATATCGAAATACTCGATGTTCCGACAATTCAAAATTCTCAAATTAATTATTTATTAATGCTTAACTTTTTTCAGGTTGCTGTGGTACATTGAAGAGCAACACTTGTATGCTCACAACGTATGCGAGTATCTTGTTCGTCATATTTATCCTGCAAGTGTCTTTGGGAATATTCGGTTTACTAAAAATTAAAAATGCTGATGAATTAAAGAACGCTATATATAAACAAACTATCATTTTCTTCAACAACAGTTCTCACTCACCTGAGATATATGCAACTATTGACATTATTCAGAAAAACCTCAAATGCTGTGGGTCGTCAGGGCCTGCTTCTTACGACGACATACCTTCAAGTTGTTATGACAATCCTGCTGAGAAATTAGGTTTATATAAAGACTCATGTGCTTCTAAAATATTCGAAACGTTGACAAACTCTGTAAGAATTATAGCGATAGTGGCGCTAGTAATTTCAACAACTGAAATTATTGCCGCCTTTTTAGCTTTATATCTAGCCAACACAATCAAAGGCAAGTTTAGGAGGACTAATTATTAAAATAAAATTTTACTTTTAAACTGGCGAGTCAAAAATTTACTAATCGTACGAATTAAACCTGAACAGACTGACGCTTCTCAAATTATATATCACCAATGTCAATGAAAAAGGAACAAAGTTGAAAGTTTGTCATTGAAAAATCGGAGGACCCGCCAGTTAAGAATGTTTTGGATTATACCTTCATTTATTTCAGTCATGATTAAATTTAAAATGTATGAGTTATATATGAGATCAATTTAGACATAATAATTTCTGTATTATATATATAATTATAGTACATATAATAATTTCTAAGACACAATAAAATAACTAAAAAAATTTTCTGCTTAGAGTGTACATTATTGGTTATTCAAAAATCCTTTTACACTTTCAAAATTTGTCTAATGAAATTTCACGAAGTTATGACCGATTTATAGAAATTACGCATGCAATACTTCGGAATTGGGCTGAAAGAATCAATATGTCCTACTTTTTGCCTAAAGTAGACAAAATATTGTCAATGTATTGTCAACTTTTACTGCGGGATAATTTCCATAGAAACGTTGGAATTGAGCCAAGTATTGAACAATTTCTTGATTCAAGCTTGATTTTTGAAAATTAACAGTATATGAATAATTTTATCTATAAACTTAGGTGTAAAGTCGTGGTTAAAAATTCGGTCTCGCTGAACCAGAACTGTTATTATACCATAAGATTAGCATTAGTATTACCAAATGTGATAAATAAAAGTAATTTGGCTCTTACAAATAAGTCAAGTACTAGTTCTAGTTCAGGGATCAACCAAACTAATTTTTTACCCTAATTGTATAGTTGAATCTAACATATACAAATAAAACGTAAAACTAAATGTTATTTTCCAATTTGAAATGAATGTCACATAAAAGATATATCACTATTTTCAAAATCAGTCAGATTTGAATTTACATTTACACTTGAAGCCTCCATTTTTGTGCTGATATTGTCATGAACTGGGCTGCTGGGCAATTGACTTTGGTCGTTCCAGTTGATTTCATCAAAATCAATGACAATTTTTCGATTCTTTGGGGTAAACTGTCTGAAAAAATTAGAATAATTTATTTAATACATATATTATCGGTAATACATAATGAATACGTCTTAAAATATCGGGCACTGTCATAAAAATATTTCGCATTTAACTACTCATTAAAAGAGACGAAATGATACATTTTGCTTGTATTTCAGCAATGCCACATGAGGAAAAAAGATTCTAAAAATTAATTTTTTCAAGAGTTATTCAGAACATTGATCTGGAAAAAAATATGGTTTCTGAAAGTTTCTACACAAAAATAAATATAACCAAGCTTATGTCATTGGAATCGGCAAAAAGAGGATTATCAAATGAATCACTAATATTGAGTGAGTCCTATTTAAAAAAATCTTATTCCTCGCAATATTTCTAAAAATATTACTTTATACAAAATGAAAATTAGACTTATCAAAGAAAATCAAAATTTTAAAGAGGACAAGATTTGCAGCCACACAGAAAATGCAAGTTTTCGAAAAACATCTTCCAGCTTCGAGCCAGTGATAGATATCAATATGTGGTTTTTGCCATTAAAGACTCCTCAAAAAGTTTTTCTATATGTAACTAAAAAATAGGTTTCTCCTGTCGAAACTGTCTGAATGTGAATACCATTTATAATAAACAAATAACCCAAACTGTTTTTTGTTCACTTATTAAATGGATTTTTCTACTTTTACAAATTCTGATTTTTTTAGTATATGTTTTTAAGAGGTGCAAATGTAAGATGGATAGAAAAAATCAAGACAACCAAGATACATTCAACTCATGCCTACAATATATTATCAAATTTACCTATATTGAATACCAGCAGCATTAAACATGGTTTTCGCAGCCAACGTTGACAGTTTCCTTGCATGTTTATCTGACATATAAACAACTTCTTTTATTCCTGATTGGATTATAACTTTAGCACATTCATTACAAGGAAATAGTCCCACATATATAGTGCAATTTTTTACACTGGCACAATTTTTGTTTAATATTGCATTCAGTTCTGCGTGACACACTAAAATATAAAAAATAATGAAAAATGTAAGTAGGGCTTAAATTGTATACAGTAAAAATAAAAAAATTTACATAATTCATGATGTAATTTACTCATAAATTGAAAATTAATTTAATCTACATGTAAATATACTTCGACATTCATAAGCAATATATTATCTATATGACATCAATAAATATCTTATACAGGGTGAGTCGGGAGGATCGTGCCAAACTTCAGAAGCGTGTTGTACATGAAAAATAAATGTAAAAAAACTCAAATGTTATCCGATTTTCGTTTGTTTACAAGTTATAGCGTAAATAAAATTTAAAAAATTTATAAATTTCATAAGAAATTCCATAAATTAACGTTTAGATATCTTAGTAAATATTCAAAAATATTGCCATTAACTTCTAAACATTTTCGGCTTCGTCTATGAAAAGCATTCGTTGCGCTCCTGATTGTTTCATGTCTTTCTTTAATGGCAGCTACAGCATTTCTAATGCGTTGAATTAGTGCATCTTGAGTGTCCACTTTTACTCTGGACACTTCAATTTTAAACCAACCCTACAAACAATAGTCTAGTGATGTGAGATCTGGAGACCTTGGAGGCCAACTAATAGGGCCACCACGACCAATCCAACGTATTAATTTATGGAATTTCTTATTAAATTTATAAATTTTTTAAATTTTGTTTTAATTTTATTTACGCTATAACTTGTAAACAAACGAAATTCGGATAACAACATTTGAGTTTCTTTATATTTATTTTTCATGTACAACACGCTCCTGAAGTTTGGCACGATCCTGCCGACTCACACTGTATATAATAAATATTTATGAAGGTCCATGTTTGTAAAGTTTAGTTTCTTTATTTATAACAAAACAACTTGATGTATTTTTCACCTAAAAGTGAAATTTTTGTATTTAAATCTCTCAATATTTACATATGTTGTTCCATTGATACATTTTTTCTAAGCTATCTAAATATGTAATAATGTCGATTCCTAAAAAAGTTGTGCAAAGTGAAGCTTATTATGTTATATTTAGATGGGCTTATACAATACAAAATGCATAACACAGTCAATAAGAATTGTATAGAAAGTAAAAAAGATATGATTTTTTTATATTTTGTGGGATTTATGCTATTTTGTATAGACAGCAATAAGTATCACCATGAAACCAACTGTCTGTCTTATACTATGCTAAGCAATATGTGTTGCATATACCTAGCTTTATGTTACCTTTACTTTTCATTAGGTAAATCTCAAATCTGAACTAATTCACATGATTTGTGAAGTGCTGATTAATTATATTTAAAACATACCATATAAGTACTTGTTTTCGAGTTTATTTTTTGAGTTTTTGGCCCAAGGGAACTCATCATCATTGCATCCTAAGGGCATCCCATTATAGCCAACACCAACTATAATATTGTTCTCATTAACTATACAAGCCCCTACTTGAGAACACGGATCTTTGCTTCTTTGTGCAGCTAAAAAAGCCATTGCCATGAAGTAGTCTGGCCACTCCAGATACTCCTCCCTTTTTTTGTTAATGTTGATGCCAGTTCTATCCCTGAATTAATTCATATTTATGAGGCACACTGGTTTTTTGAGCTTGGATTTTGCTAAACTTACCTTTCATTTTTGTAATTCATGACGTGATATATTTGTCTAGTTCACAAAAAATCGAAAACCTTAATTATGGATTTATTACTTACGTAATTAATTATTTCAATCGTGAATACAAAACTGATGTTTAAATGTCGGGCGAACGCTTTGTAAAATGAATTTGTTATTTAATGTCAATTATTATCAAGTTTGTTTTGATGACATAATTTTTTACACATATTTTTTGGTTATTATGTCTGTCTCTGTTTTATAATTGAGACTTTATATGGTTCATCTCTCTTGGTTGTTGAAAAACGTTGCGGCGGAGCCAGCGGCGCGTCTGACTGTCAGACTATGACAGTTTGACGTGCACCAGAAAAACCTGTCGATTCCCTAGGCGATTTAAACAGCCGGCGGGAAAACGGCCTCCAGAACTTCCAACGGGACGTTCCAGAATATTCGGCCGGGAGGGTATAAAAGGCAGGGTTGCGCAACGACGCACCCTCTTACATCTGCGACGCTTTTTTTCTCTCGACACGGTGAAAACCTGGCTCCCACTATACCTGATGAACAAATTCTAACAGCATACATTTAGACATAAATTTATTGTGTACTACATAAATATATACATTCACAAGTACCGATAACCACTCTACATCCTGCGAACAATCTCAAGTCGGATAGTGAAAGCCCTACGAACCCTACACCGACAACGTCACCAATTTGTCAATACAAAGAAGTCGACTTTAAAATCGGACATATCGCCTATCTATATGGTTCACCCTTTTTTATCAGGTTGCAGAGTAAATAGTGTTAAGTCTAAAGAAGAAACGGGTGTGGCTTCATACATATAATATCAGTAGAGCTAACTGTAACCAGAACCGCGTGCAACACAGGAAAACGCTTTAATGTCGAGTAGACTGTCATTCGTTTTGTCAAATGTGAAAAAAAATTTCCAAAGACTGGCGGCGAGCAGCCGAAGTGAAGTCTAAACCAAAATTAAAGAAGTAGTCATTAGTCATAGTTGCAATATTTGTAATGGTTTAAGAACTTTTGAATTAAAACCCGACATTAAGATATCGGGGATAATTTAGAAAATCATGAGTGATCCTGGCAACTCCCATAATTCCAGCAGCGATTTGGCCAATCCAATGCCAGCCGTGGATAATGCTGCAAACCAAAATGTAAGTCAAGGTTCATACATGATTTATTTCTAGTTTAAAATTTTAGTGTTGGCTAAGACAAACATTTAATCCAACTCAATTTTGTACAAACATTAATGGTGGGTTTATACTCATCTATAATCTATGGTCTAACATTTAGATGTGTAAACTATTGAAATTAAAAACTTATCTATTATTTACTAGGAAACTAATTACAATGAGCTTTATTATCACGTGATTGCGACTCGTTCCTTCGATAGAAAAATGAATTTACCTGTATTTTGCATACTATTTCTACATTCATGTTAAACCAATATCTCCTAATCTCTTTATTATTATTCCAATTAAAATTTACAGAATTATCTAATTTTGACTCATTTGAAAGATAGAATGCATGTATAGGTCAGTGATGTCTTACATTTAAAGGCCCTAGTAGGAGACAATTTATATTAGAAACCAAATTGTCTTTATTGCCACTTCTGTGACACATTCTACAACTTAATTCTATAAAAAAAAATTGGTTTACAACTACAAATTAAAAAAATAGGTATATAAAAAATATCAGTCTTAGACAGGGATAATAGTATGTAACACATTTGGGGCAACACACAGGTATTACTAACATACAGGGAGTTACTAATTTGATCTTATAGCACTGATGTGTTTATAACTGTTTGATATATAATAATATATTCACACAAAGTTGTTTATTTCAATACTGAAAAATTGGCTTAAAAGAAATTCTAATTATTTAAACAAATATAACAATACCAGAAAAAAACAAATTTTGTTATTATTTTATGGTTTTATTTCTCATTATTTTTAAAAACTAACATCACTTAAATATTTCTTATTAGCTTCATTGGAAACCCATCTTTTAGTATATGAAATAAAGGGTAGTCATTATAAAAAGACATGATGTGGGCTTTGCAATATCAGATGAATGTCTTGGCTAAATTCATGTTTCAGCAATTGATTGGCAAATCTTTAGTAGCCAATAGTAAATTACTTAACCACCACCCTACATTTATGGCTCACTTATTGTAAAGGTTTGATTAATGTAATGACTGACAGGCCTTCAAGGCATGAATATACAAGGTGTCCCATTTGAAATTGTGATTTAAGAGTACTCAAAAAACGATACATTGTACGAAAAAAAGTTTCAAAAAAAAGTTGTCTAATAAAGAGAGGGACATGTCATGAAGATGCTGTTAAAAAGAACTTTTAGTCAAAACTTCATTTTAAGGTCATTTCAAGGGTAACTTTTTTTTTTGCAAATGGTAACCCCACATTTTTTTCACAGATCCTTGTAGATATTCAAAAAATAAATATCTTTTATTTGAACAATTTTTTTTTGACATTTTGCTGCAGAGTTATCCTTGATTTTTATCCAATTTTTGAGATAGTCAAAATTATTGCATTTTTTTTTTCTAGAAAAAAATTTTGCAATGCATATTCTCTTTAACATTCATAACAATCCTTCTATTTAATAAAATAATTATTTCTATTAAAAAAATGTTCTTAAATTTCCTATTGTGAGAATCTATCTTCTAACAAGATCTACAGAGAATTGATTTTTTCCAACAATGGATCTAATTGTTTTGTGTAAAATTGTTCAAAAATTGTTCTTTTCATTTCAAAATTCAATAATTGAAATAGATAACTACATTTTGGATGAAAAATTAAAAATGGTTTTTATTTGTGAAGAGACTGGAAGAAATGCTAGTTGGGCAGTAGGACTTTATGCTGAAAGAATTCTCTATTGGACGACTTAGAATAGTGTCATTAAAAATTTCAAAAAAACTAAAACATTGGAACAAAAGCGCAATTGTTCCCGAAGTATAACACATGAAGGCAATCAAATAGCAGTTATTGCAGCTGTTGCCTTCAATCCCTATGTAAGTTGTCATCAAATTACTGCTGACTCAGGAATATCAGACAAGTGTCTAAAGAATGTTGAAGGTGACTAAATACCATTCTTATAACATTCATCAGGAACCTCATGAAACTAATTTTGAAAACCAAGTCAATTCTTATAATTAGACAAGGCAACAATTAAATCAAAACGCAAATTTCTTCTCTAAAGTTTTATTTTTGGAAGAATCCACATTCACAAATCATGATGCAGTAAATCGCCCTAGTTAGCATTTTCGTAAATTCATTGTTCAGCATGCTGTAAATTCAAGTGTCAAGCTCATTTTTCTAGAATGTTTCATGAGGTTTTGGATAGAATCTATCCAGATTGATGGATTTGATAGGGCAATCCAGTGAACTGGCTTCCTAGATTGCCTGATGTGACCTAACTAGATTTATTTCTCCAGAGTTTTTTAAAGGACAAAGTTTATGCAGAAGTACCATCAACTGTAGACGACATGAAAAGAAGAATTGAAAATGCTTGTCAATTGATAAACGGGGAAATATTGCCCAGAGTAAATAATTCTTTTCAAATAACAGTTGATAGGTGTTGGTGCAGGAAGAACATTCTTTTGAAAACTTGCTTGCTCAAATTATGATTTTAAATTAATTTGCCAAATTAAAAAAATATATATTTTTTTAATAGATAGAAGGATTCTTATGAGTTTTAAACAGAATATGCTTTGCAAAATTTTTCTAGAATAAAAAAAGGAAACATTTTTACTATCTCAAGTTGAACAAAAATTAAGGATAATTCTGTAGCAAAACGTTTAATAAAAAATTATTAAAATAAAAGATATTCATTTTTTTTAAGCTCTACAAGAATCTGTAAACAAAATTCGTGATTGCCATTTGAAAAAAAAGTTGCCATTGAAATCACCTTAAAAAGACATTTTAACTAAAAGTCATTATATTCATGACATGTCCCTCTCTGTATTGAATAACTTTTATTTGAACCTTTTATTCATATAATATACTGTTTTTGAGTAGTTTTCAATCACAACTTTAAATGGAACATCCTGTATACACATTGGCTAAATCTGTCATATATGATAGCAGGATAATATTTAATATTAAAAACCATGCAAAAATGCACTCCCTAAAATAATGACATGCTATTATGCAACACTCTGTATAACCTAAAGCTTAAGCTTAGTCTTTTAATAAAATTTGGTAGGATAATACTAAATTTTGTTATTAAATATTATTATGAAATTATGTCAAGTTCCAGAAAATCATTTTCACAGAGTGAAATCCTATACTTTTTCTATCATCATACATAATATAAAATGTAATTAAATGAGTAAACAATTTAATTATTGCTAACATGGCCAATAATAATGGCCCACATTGTACTTAACAATAGATTTTATTAAACACAAAATCAACAAGATAGGGTAGTATTCAGTTCCATTGCTAAATAATTTCAACACAACAGTGTATTAGAGTTGTACTCGGCACTTATTTTGATTTGTATTATAATTCACTCATGGTTATCAGGCTTTAATTATTGAAAAGCTACTTGTACACTTTAAGCAATACTCTGACAAATAGTGTGCTGCATTCAAGCGGCACTGTCAAACTTCTTTCTCTAGAGACAAATGAAAAATATGGGATGTCATATCTTTAGAGACGTAAACTTGTTTTTCGTTATGTTGAGGTACTCAAACGATTTCACATAAGTGGATGGCGTAAAGAATTTAAATGACTTTGTACATAGGGTGTCCCAGAATGTGTGGGAAATCTCTCAGATCTAAATAGTAGATATAAAAATAAGTATACTAGGTCATGTAAACGTTTTTTGAAAAGTCGATACTGAAAAAGTTACAGGGTGTCAAACTTCCATTTCTAAATTCGTTTTTTTTGTGTTTTTTTTTTAATATGTCGAAAAGTAATTGATGCATTTTATTATAATTCGGTACAGACAAGTTTTTTAAATGAAAAATCATATTATGCTATCATTTATTCAATATCAAATAGAGGGCGCCGTCTACAGTGCATTTTGACCATTCAAACTCAATTTTTTTTTCGCTCGTTGATATTTCGACATTTTAAATGGCAAATGTTAATCTGTAGTCGATTTTGTGTAAAAAATGCATTCTTGTTTGAAGTCGTTAAAGTTGACGTTTTCTAGAAAAAATACAATTTATGAAGTAATACAGGTTTAAAGTACTATAAAACATATTTCATAAATATTGTTAAATTAATTGACAATTACGAACTTACAATATCTTTCGTAAAATCAAAGTTAATTTTCCTAATTTTATCATGGAATTTTTACATTAATTTACATTTACTGAATATGTGTAAATGCATTTAATGTACTGCCTTTTCAAAGGTAACGCTTGTAAAGCTCGACAACTTTATCAATAACGGTTTCCACATCAAATAATTCCGAACAGAAAAACTTTTGAAAGAGTTGGTCTTCATTTTAAAAAAACTGATAAGTAAAATTGTTTTTCTCATTTTTTGATTAAGGTTTCAGAATGGTATACCTTACTATGCTGTAATATCCTATTATAGGATGCTTTATAAAAGCGAGTGATAAATGTGGACGTCAACACACTCAATGAAGTTCTTGAAGAATGAGTTTTAAGTAATATAGAAAACGATCCTACTTCTAGTGTTCGCATAGTGATTACTGACTTAGCACGTACAGAATAAGAGTGGAATTTTAAAATTGGATTTTAGATCAGCATAGACACGACAATAGTTTTATAAGTCAAATTCTATTTATGGACTAAGCAGGGTTTTCAAGAGATGGGATAACTAACTTTCACAATTTGTACGAGTGGAGAATTGAAAATCCTCATGCTTCCATTACGGCTCAGCATCAACAACAATTTGAACTCGTTGACGTATGGGCAGTAATCATTTAGATCTTATGTACTGCCACGCAGATTAAACGGGCAATTTTATTTAGAATTTATCGAAATAATGTTGCCGATTTTTCGGGAATATGTACCTTTAATAACGCGTTAAAACATGTGATTCATACATGATGGAAACCCACCTCATTTTAATTTGGCAGTGCAAAATTATTTAAATTTAACATTTAAAAATCGATGGTTGGAAGAGGAGGGCTAGTCGCCAGACCAGCGCGATAACTGGATCTTAATCCATTGATTTTTTTTAATGGAAGCACGTAAAAAATTTGACATACTCGACACCAGTTGAACTTCGAGAAAATTTAATTGGCGGAATAGAAAATCATCGTAAAGGATATAGAATAATGTTGTATTGTAGAAGGTCCAACAACCCACGATTGCCCGAGCAAGGGAATGTCGGAGACTGTTCCAGTGCAAGTCGAACCGACATACAAAGTTTTTCGGTAAAGTGCAATATCTTTCATACTACTTTAAACCTGTATTAGAATAGAAATTAACATTTACTATTAAAAATGTCAAAATATCAACTAGCAAAAAAAAATAAGTTTAATGGTCAAAATGCACATTAGACAGCGCCCTCTAAGTGATATCACAAAAATAATGGCATATTATGATTTTTAATTGAAAAAACACGCCTGTTCCGAATTTCAATAAAAATCCATCATTTAGTTTTCGAGATATACAGGGTGTCCTCGAATTACGTGGCCAAAATAATACCGCAGATTGTTTGAGTGAAAATAAGTCGATTTAACTAAACTTCCCTCAGTCCAAAAGTTGATAATTATGGAGCTACAGGGTGTTAAAGTTGAAAAAAAAAATCACATTTTCTTTAATATCTTTCGATTTCTTTGAGTTAATTTCACGAAATTTCATATTTGAGGGTGTTTTAGGATACGAAATTCAAATTTATTAACGATTTAGTTGTTTCTTCTAGGGGGCGCCACAAGCGACCATTAGGACACATTTAAATCTCTGTAACTTTTTCGTGCCACGGTGTATATTATTTTGGTATTTAAAAACCTTTTTCCCTACCTTTTATACTTAGAAAAGGTATACTTTATTGACGTCGCTAGAAGCAACGGTTTTGGAGAAAAATGCATCTAAGCCTGATGATGCATGCAAATTACCTTAAAATTAGACGCCTTTCAATATTAACAAAAGTTTTCCGATTTGGAATTCTACGGAAAGTATATTTTTCCTTGTAAACTCGTACACTTTTTTGACTATTACAACGGCAAAGTCCATAAACTAACAGCATATCCACCATTTCAGAATAAGTGAATTTATTGGCCATACTTATGGATATTTACAGGAACAAGAAGCGAAACTGACAAGAAAAACTGAGGGCTAAATAAAAAAACTGACATTTGAGAAACAAATTCAAGTGTTAAAATGTCAATTAAAAACATAGCCAACTGAGTTATTTACTTAAAAGCGCTAACGCAAATATGCAGCGCATTAGAATTATGCGTTTTTCTCCAAAACCGTTGCTTCTTCGTTTAGCGACGTCAATAAAGTATACCTTTTCTAAGTATAAAAGGTAGGGAAAAAGGTTTTTAAATACCAAAATAATATACACCGTGGCACGAAAAAGTTACAGAGATTTAAATGTGTCCTAATGGTCGCTTGTGGCGCCCCCTAGAAGAAACAACTAAATCGTTAATAAATTTGAGTTTCGTATCCTAAAACACCCTCAAATATGAAATTTCGTGAAATTAACTCAAAGAAATCGAAAGATATTAAAGAAAATGTGATTTTTTTTTCAACTTTAACACCCTGTAGCTCCATAATTATCAACTTTTGGACTGAGGGAAGTTTAGTTAAATCGACTTATTTTCACTCAAACAATCTGCGGTATTATTTTGGCCACGTAATTCGAGGACACCCTGTATAAAAATGAAAGTTAGGCACACGGTAACTGTTTCAATATTGACTTTTCGAAAAAAGTTTACATGAACCTAGTATACTTATTTTTACGGCCATTCTTTGGATCTAAGAGATTGCCGACATATTCTGATGCGTCCTATATATTTAACAAAAATAGGTATCCGAATATAATATATATGTTAACACTTCTTTATTCAGTTTCAGCAAAATGGACAACCTCAAAGACAACCAACAAAAATGGAATATTTTCTTTCAATTGCTAAATCTCTTTTAATAAGAGGTTTGATTATCTATGCAGTATCTTCCTTCTTTAGAACACCAAAACCTCAGCCTCTAACTAATACCGGGCAGTCAGGGCCGGCTATACAAGCCAGGAATATTTTCCCTGAAGGCACACCGCTGACGCTTTATGTTTACCTCACAGAATCAGACGTTCTTGACAACTTTCACCATTCTAATTTGTTTTGGATTAAAGAGAATATAGTGTATGGTGATTGGACAGCTGGCTTCAATAAAGATGGAATTTTTGAGATTGAGAAAAATGTCTCCATTACGGAGAATATGAAAAATAATGGTTCTCTGTATTTTCATACCTTTATTACAAGGTTAGGAAATAGTCCCGATCCAAAGGCCAAA
This sequence comes from Euwallacea fornicatus, assembly GCF_040115645.1. Classification (NCBI taxonomy): domain Eukaryota; kingdom Metazoa; phylum Arthropoda; class Insecta; order Coleoptera; family Curculionidae; genus Euwallacea; species Euwallacea fornicatus. Next base: position 2,979,785 of record NC_089567.1, on the reverse strand, counting down.
AATTATGATATAGACCAAACAGCTTATGCGGTTAAGCAGCTTAATAGGTAGGTTGGTTTAGTTTTCTAACCCGAGTGTATTTTTATAAGAGTTTCTAAACTTCATTATAATTTAACGTTAAGGAGGAGTATTTGGCTTAAGCAATGACTCAAAACAACTAGATCCTGGCTTTCTGTTAATAGTTAAATTCAATTTTAATAAGAACTCAACAAACCGTATTTTTAATATTCCTGAATTGCATAATTCTACGCATTAGGCAATAACTTTACATTCATGTTATTTCAGATTTAAAAAACTCCAAGCCAGTAAAACCAAAAATCTGTTGACTGGGGAAACCGAGCAGGCACCTGTTGAAGATGGAAAAATAATATCCCATTGGCACCCCAACTTTACTATCAACCTCATAACAGACCAATCAGTCTGGACTTTCGGAGCTGTACCAGCTCCTCTTGATCAGTACATAAAGTTTACTGATGATTTCAAACATTACAAGCCCATAGTGTACCCTAATGATTATTGGAACATGGCGCGAGATTATAAGCCCTTGAACGAGACTTACTCACTTAAAGTGACATTCCAGCCTTTAAGCTTGTTTAAGTGGCAATTGTATGCCGCCCAAGCCATGAAGAATAGTATGTTTAATATGTGGGATAGCGGTGAAAATAGCAACAGTGATGAAGAGCAAGATACCATTAAAGAGACCCTCTTAGATACCAATCCCTATTTGCTGGGTATAACAATTGCCGTGTCTCTCTTACATTCGATTTTTGAAATTTTGGCCTTTAAAAATGACATTCAATTCTGGAATAATAGGAATTCACTCGAAGGTCTATCAGTTCGATCTGTTTTTTTCGGAGTGTTTCAAAGTGTTGTTGTTTTGCTTTACATATTGGACAACGAAACGAATGTCATGGTAAAATTATCTTGTTTCGTGGGATTGGGAATTGAGCTGTGGAAAATATTAAAGGTCGTAGACGTGAAATTTGAAAATGGGAAAATTAAATTTGCAGATAAGGGGTCATATGTGGAATCTAGTACTAAGCAATACGACGAACTTGCTTTTAAATACCTCTCATGGTTATGTTTCCCATTGTTCGCCGGATACTGCGTTTATGCTTTACTCTATCTTGAGCATAAGGGTTGGTATTCATTTGTCTTGGACATTCTTTATGGGTACTTGTTAACATTCGGGTTTATAATGATGACCCCTCAATTGTTCATAAATTACAAGCTGAAATCAGTCGCACACTTGCCGTGGAGGATGCTAACTTACAAGTTCCTCAATACATTTATAGACGATATGTTTGCATTCGTGATTAAAATGCCTACCATGTACCGCCTAGGTTGCTTCCGAGACGACATTATATTCCTCATATTTTTGTACCAAAAATGGATGTATCCAGTAGATAAAACCCGTAGAAATGAGTTTGGCTATTCCGCTGAGCAGGAGGAACAGAAGGCTGTTGAAAGCAAGGAAGAAAAGCCCGTCGATAGCAATGGGGAAGCAGTTCCTGCCATTGAGAATAAGAAAGACCAGTAATATTTTTATATTTATTTTACATTAATTACGTATAAATAGATAATTGTTGATTATTTTAACGTCGTTTCTGTTCTATCACGATTTCCAGTGGAGTTGTTTTTAAGCAGACTGGAAAAATTTTGCGTAACCCCAAAAAGATTTGGCGACCGAATCAAGAAATACGGGTAATGCCTCGAGAGAAAGAAGTGTGTATCAAACCCTTGGTTGATACACACTTCACTACTATCTTTTTTGGTACTTCACTACTATCTTTTCAATTTTTTAAAGTCTGGAATTATTTGGGCATGAGATAAACAGATATTGTGGAGTACCTAATGTCTGATCTATCACTTATTTTTTGTTGTTATCCAATTAGTCATATTTTTTCGAGAATTTTTAAATAATTTAAATAGTTATTGTCCAAAACATAAATTTAATCGTAAATTATGTGGATTGCTGTTAACTAAAAAAATTTAAATTCAATTTAAGGGAAAATAAGGGATATTATACGATATTTCTAGCATATAGAGAACTTGAAAACGTACGCACATGCGAAATGTAACACGAGAGGTTTTTCCAAACATTAGAAAAAAAGGTTTAAAAAAGAAGCAATATGAAATTTTTTAGTTCTGCTGATCCATTCATATGCCTACAAGTAATAACAGGGTTATAAAAAAACTGATTAATTGTAAACCAAATAGTAACAGTAAAATAGACATAGGCATTAAACGAAGATTGAATAAAATAAAGTATAAATCGAATATGTTTCAGGATGGTGTTGTATACATGTAAGTAGTTACTAAATGTTTAACTATTCAATTTCGTATTTTTGAAAACCTACAGACCTAAGCGGATAATGAAGTTATCTACATATGCATGTAAGTACTCATGACTGAACTCTGAAGAAGTAATAATTCGCCACATAGTCTAATTACCAACCTGCAATCGAGTATAGTCACATTTACATGGGTCCGAAACTGCTACGTTGTAAAGATACAGGTCATTTTAATTAAAACCTTAATTAGTTTTTTTTTAATTATCTTTGTGCACAAAAAGGCGAAATTGTGTCAATTTTGCGTATGAACATAATTGAAGAGAGACCCAAATAATAACTTTGTTGTTTGTTTACCGATGTTATGATTTATTTAAATTTAAATAGCCATCATTTTTTGTTCGACACGGTATATCATTTTTTAATTTAAAAAATATTCATATTAATATTAATTATTGATATAAATTTTTCATTAAAATTCTTTAATGTTTGACCTCTTAAAATTTATCTCCACACTAATTATTAACACCCAATATAAACACATACTATACAAAGTGTTTCTTAATGGATAGTAAAAAATGAAAAAAGAGAATTATATAGCCTATTTTAAGATAAAAACTCCATCTAAAGGATTGTCCTACATCGCTTTCATTTTGATTTGCAGGGTGCATAAATTTAATTTTGTTTTCGATTTTCATTAGCTTTTCTATTATTTGTAAAGTCAATTAACTGAACGGTGGTGGTAACAATAATTTCAGCATTATAAACACACTCGAATAACAAAGTCCAATTTGTTTTCGATTTTTATTAATTTATCTATTATTTGCAAAGACAATTAACTCAAAATTAGTAGTAACAATCATATTAGCATTATGATATACAGGGTGGTTCAATAAGAGCGCCTCGGACGATTACGGCTTTATTAATGGTTTTCATGAAAAATTGTTTTTACACTTGTATTTACGACCTTATAGGGCACATTTTAAAAATATTGTCATTTATACGGGGTGCGCCAAAAAAAATACAATTCAAACTTACTTTTTTTTAAATATTTTAAATTAGAAGAAGAAAATAGTAAAAATTTGTATAACACTCAGTAGGTCTAAAGCAAATTCTCATTGAGAAATTTAACGAAATGTGAAAATGCAAGGGTTAAGAAAAAAAAAATTCCCACATGAAATTAATTATTTAATTATCTTTTTTCACCGGTACATCTTAACAACAGACTTCTTTAAGTTGAAAATAGTTTTCCCGAAATTTGATATACAGGGTGAGCAAATATTTTTACTGCTACTAAAAATAGTTACAGCTTACTCACTTATGATTTAGAATATCTTGTTTATTTTAAATTAAATGTAGACATTTTTATGTATTCATTAGAATCACTATTTAATGTCCTTTCAAGTGATACCAAAATGTCTTATACCTATCTTTAACCGTTTCTCGTAAAATGAGGTTTTATTTCATTTTAAATAACAACATGACATAAAACAAAGTACTGTTAGGTTATATCTTGGATTCGTTCCCATGGTTACAAAAACAAAAACATCAGACTATAATAATTCTAAAAATTTCACAACTTTTCAAAATATACATTCGAAATGACGATAATTCTTCTAATAGTCAGTATATGTTTGATATTAGTTTTGGGAACTAAAAATAACAAATTCTTCTTTACAAGAAAAGTTACTTGATACTTAAAATTAGAGAATGTAAAGAAAATAGTTTCTTTTTATACTTTTTTATAAATGTCATAAAAAAAGTTCTGATGGAAAATATTAAGAGCAACGACGAAAAAAGTAACACCCTATTGAATATTTTCAATAATTGTTATTTCAGTTTGTTCGTAAAGTTAAAGTGATTGTTACTATCAATTTTGAGTTAATTATCTTTATAAATGACAGGGGAAATAATGAAAAAAAAATAAAACTTCAACACCCTGTAAATGAAAATAGAAGCAATTTATGCCATGCCTTTATGTAAAGTTTCTATATTAAAATAAGTTTATGATTCATACATTTAATTTTTTACTATCCTTTAAGAAATACCCTGTATAATAACAATAGGCCGATTTGGCAACTCCGCTTATCAGCTGACCGTATACCGCACTGTTCTGAAAAACCGGACGCTGAAGGCGGATAGGAGTTTCATACCATTAAAAAAAGTAAATAATTGAAAAAAGTTGAATTTTCAGATCTTTAAAATTAATTTTTTGTTCCTGAATTTTCAGCGTACGTTTCCTTTTACCTTATCGTTTATTACATTTTCTTTTAAATTAAATCTAATAAATATTTTATTACCGTCCTATAATACTGATATTTGTTTGCACTATTTCTATTGTCCTGTTCAATATCTGATTAATTGAAGTGGAGTACCTACTGGAGCAAGTGGAGAATAAAGAGAATACTGACATACACTCATGGGTAAATAATACTGATACTTATCTAAAAAGACTAGTAATGAGTAAGCTATAAGGATTATTCAAACGAGGAGATTGGTTCAATACCAAGTAGTACTTCTGTCATATCTTGATCATTTTTACATTGTGCGATTTATTCTCTAACAGTTGTTAATGAATACTATATTGCATTGGTCTTTTGGTTGATTTGGCCTCATGGTTTACCAAAGAAAGTCTTGCTGTAATATAGACGCTACTGTAAAGTCTTGCCCTTGCTTTTTCCATTCATGTGGTTTTTTTAGATGGCAATAGGCAAAATTGTCATTGACATTGGAAAATATTATTGACTCTATATTATGGCTGCTAAGTCATGGCAGCGTTTTCTTAAGAAACTGTAGCTTACACAACAATTTTGTAATCAATATTTTTGCTTGCATCACACTTTGATTAAAAAAAAAAAAACAGTATATTATAAAAAGGAACACCTTTATCTTTTAGTATTACAAGTAACCAGACTTTTGAAATCTTAACTTAATTTTAATAGTAATTTTATGGAGTTTGAATTATTAAATAATTAACTGTTAAGTAGATTCCATAATGACATATTCAGTCTATATGAAATGAATTGTTATTTTAGGGAAAGGAGAGGAGTTCTTGGATCTGTCAAACACAAAAATTAGGAAGCTGAATAAGTGTAGACCCAATGAGTGTCAAATCACAGAATTGGTGCTCGATGATAATGAACTTCAAAGACTAGATAATATTGACTCATTTGTGAAATTGGAAAAGGTAAGTACTTAAATATATTATTTATCATGTAAAAAAAAATTAAATGGTATCATCAAAGATCTTTCCATTTATATTTGTAAGATTTATAAGCTGACATACATTTGCTCTAAAATCAGAACCTATTTTATGGTAGTACATATTTTTGCTTTGGAATTTAAGAAGATAATTACACTTTTTTCCATATATCCTAAGTTGTGTCTCCAAAGGGGAAATTTAGGGAATTAAAAGTTATTTGCAATAATTGTTGTGGGCAATTTCATATTAAAATACTTTTCTCCATTGATCTACCATTAGTGGTTTTCAATATTCATACACAACAGATCAAAATTTTCAAAAACTATATATTAGATACAATTTAAAAACTGCATCACATTTGTCTCGTGTTGTAGAATCTCCTTACAAATGACTGTGTTTGCCAAATGACTTTGTAACCATAGCGACCTTATTTTTATGTGGAAACTTAGCTAAGAAATTTATGGTTTTCTTGAAAAATATTGGTAGCTATGCAATGGCTTAAAAATTACGTTAAAAATACTGAGTTGACTATTTTAAGTAACTCGTTTTTCTTTAAATAAATTTTTATAAAAGAAAAAAATTTATTGAAATGTGCTGTAGAAAAGTTCTAGTGTTTATATCTCAACTTGATATTTTAAATCAGTTACTACTTAACTACTATTTTTGCTTCAGCTCTCTGTTTGTCGTAATCAACTCCTGCGTATGTATGGTGTCTGCCGGCTTCACAACTTGCACACTTTAAACCTCAGCAACAATGGAATTCTCATGATTGAAGGGCTAAAGGAGCTTATTGGGCTTAAATGGCTTTGTCTGTCGGGCAACAGCGTTAAGGTTTCTATTGTTTAACTTTCCTTAACACTATATTTAGTAAAATTGTTTTTATCGCCTTTGCAGACCATTGAGCATTTAAATACTAACATCAACTTAGAACATTTGGATTTGTCAGAGAACAGCATTACACACGTCAGTGATCTTTCATTTCTTAAGAATTTAAAGGTAAATTTGTTGATGATCGTTATTCATGTATCTTAACTCCACTGCTAACTTGAAACTAATCTTTTATTTCAGAATTTGTTTTTACATAAAAATAAAATAAATCATTTAGGACAATGTGACCGCTTCTTGCCAGCAAGTCTAACAACACTAACCCTAGCTAATAATAATATTGGGGATTTAAATGAAATTTCTAGGCTTGGACACCTAGTCAATTTAACCAAAATATCAATTGCTAATAATCCTTGTGTCAATATGACTGGCAGTAACATGTATCCTTTATAGGTTGAAAATAATTTTTTAGATAGAATGGGTCGTCAAGCTAACTAAAGTTCTAGTTTTAAAACAGACTTTTATTAGTTTGTGTTCTTTTGTTCATTTATAATGAAAATTTGAAATTATTTTGAAGGTTTACATCATTTTGACGTTCATTTCCACTTGATACGTTGTTAATAAATAAATAGAACAAAATTATTCAACCACAGCTGTTAACATTAAATACGACTCCTTAATCAACATACAGAGGTTTTGACTATAGACCCTTTGTCATAAACTGGTGCTTAAATGTTAATGTAATTGACGACTATGTTGTGGATGCCATTGAAAGGTATTTTTATGGATTGTCTCAAAAGTAATGAGAGTAGTCCAGAAAATCTTTAGTTAGGCTAAGAAAATATATATTCCAAGTCATCTACAAGAAGGGCCAACATGCAAGTTAGTCAGATTAGCCTAATGTAGACATGTGCTCCTCGCTTGTGGTTCGGGACTTAATCATTTTCCTTAAGAAATATTGGCAATTATAACACATAATTGTCATATAATCTCTACTCTTTGGAGATGTCCCACCTATTACTCATCAATGACGAAATAAATAATAAAATCGCAACTCATCAAAATGTATACTCTCATTGCTTTAGAGCCGTACCCCTATATCTCGTTACTAATATATGACAGCTAAAAATATCATTTTTATTCGAAATTTCTCTAGTTTAAGGGCAGAGTGGTTATATTCTCAAGGCAGGGGAAGAAATTTTAGAATTGGTGACCAAAGAGAACTTGTCAACTACTTAGCCACTGTCTGTCCTTTAACAGGAGAGACACTGGAAACTGAGGAGGACAGGAAGTTAAGATTAATCCTAAGCAAGGCTCAACATCATCAACAACAGCTAAGAGAACAATCTTCTAACTGTAAGCTTACTAGCTGTAAACTACTTATTATCATGAATGTTATGTTTTACTTTTATAATATTTGAATAGCTTCACCGCAACCATCCCCTGCCAGCAAAAAGAGAATGCAGCAAAATAGAAATTCGCCTAGATTAAATTGTAAGTAATGACATAGACGCCCTAATATTTTGAAAACGCGAGCAAAAACTCGACAATTTACTCGAACATTGAAAAACAATAGATGATATTTTTTTACTTTGCTATTTTTTGCGAAAAGTTGGAAAATGTTCCGTTGAGATCAGGTCAATGGCTTAATTAATTTTATGGTCGTCGTTTGACTTTTATAGCTTCCCGAGCCTCAAGTCGTATTAAATCTCCCGATCGAATGTCTCTGAGTTGTTACAATATTTTAACCGGTAGCGGAGATCATGATAACAGTTCTATAATGACGCAAAGTTTGGACGCTTCAATATTGAGACAGAGTATTGCGAAAAATATGACAGAGTCGTTGAGCAATTTTCCCACACCTGACAGACTTCGAGGTATTTTTGTCTCAAACATTAATCAAGTACATTTAAAAGTTTGGCGGCTTCCAGATGCAGCGCCGATAAACAGTCCGTTGCAGGCAGTGACTAAAATGGTTCCAGTACCGGAAAGTCTTATGAGTCCCGATTACAGACCTCCGCCTTTAATTGAAAAAATGAACAGAACGCAAAAGACGCAGGTTTCTAGCAATTCACCCACCAAAGTAAAGCAAACTGAAGTTGTTCGGTCACCTAAGTTCAATAGGGTGTCTTCATCATCCTCAAGGTCACAGATCAGTGAGAGTGGAAGGAAAGATCGTGGAACACCATCTCCTAACAGGCAAAGAAAAATTGTGGATTCTAATTTGAGGTATCTAAATTGCCTATAAATTTCGGTTAATATTAAAAAATAAATTTAGTCTATGTAGTTGCCGCTAACTGTTACGTTTTTGAAGTTAAATCAGCTTAAGAGCGCATTTTAGATTATTATATATAATTTGAAGCACCCCTCTCGCGCTACAAACACATGTGTTCAGAGAAACGACCAATAAAAGTGACTCAACTGTCACTGTTCTAATATAAATAAAATACGAGTGATTAATTTATTTAATATTAATTTAGAAGAGAAGTGAACAAGAAACCTTCAATTTTGCGGGCCAAATCTCCCAGCAGTGAAGATGAGTCTGAGTTATATGATTCGAAGCTTGAAAGAATTCAATTGAAAGCTGAGGAACGAAGGTAAAAGTTTCAGATGTGAATTCAGATATTGGTTTTGTTCCAATGATAATAATCAGTGGTTGATTCATCTTATTATTTATATCCAGAGTGTCTTATTTAGATGTTCTCAGCATTGTTATCTCCGAAACAGTGCGTATTACAAAATAAACGTAATGGGAGAAGATATATTTTTGAAAATTTGATATGCCATAAAGAGCACTGTTAAATTGCTTTTGGTTTCTGAAATTTTGTAAACATTTTTGCAGAGAGTGGAGATATTTAAATCAGGAGTTTTGTTCTTTTTAAATTTTACAAAAAAAGACTATTAAAATACAAAATGTATTTAAGAAAATGTAGGAAAACTATCCGTCTCACTAAAAATGTACCCTAACTTTGATATAAAATAAATTCTAAGCTTACTATCCGATTTTATTGATTTTTTACTTCCAATTATAGGCTAATTTTTCACAAATTACATATTTTACATTTTTAACCAAGTCCGTTACCATTTGGATCTTTGCAATTTCTTATGGAGCTACTTTATATAGAACATGACACTGCCTGTTTCTCATTTCTTATTGCATTATTTGCAGTTTTTTCTTGCTATGCTATTCAAAGTTACTAAATTTACAATATACTTATTTGATGCATAGTGATATTTTTTAGGATGCAAAAAGACTTTGAAAACAGTAATGAGAAAGTTACTCCAGCTGCAATATGTATTCAAAAAATGTGGCGAGGATATTATACAAGAAATAAGGATAAGGATGTTCAAGAGATGTTTAGAGTCTTACAGAATCAGCGCGCCAACAGTTACATTCAGTAAGTATTTAATTTTTTAATTTATGACTAATCAGGACACTATTTAACATAGAGTGAATCGGAATTTGCTCTTACATATGGTGTGTTTTAAATTGGTTCTACATATGTATGGACCGCGGTCATCATAATATATTCAAAGTTGGTTAAACAGGTAGTATTTTAAAGAATTTTACTTGTTTTAGAAATAGCCTTAAGCTTAGCCATTTTCCATAAAAATAGAAGTAAGTCGAACTCAACAATTTTTAATTTTTTCCACGTTGTTTCTAAACTAAGCCAAAGATTGTTTTTGCCAAAAGTGATACTACTCTATTTTATTCCCCTTATTAGCCCTTAAAGAGACTGTATGTATTGACCCATTAAAAAAAGTACAACCATATGTAATTTTTTGTCACTAAAACATATATTCCAGGGAAAATTAATTACTCCGCAGGATTCTACGGCAAAGACTACGGGTACAAATCATTATATTGCGGTCTCTGGAGTCAGTGGTAGTGTCTTTTACGCACCATTTTTATTCCATATAGAGACACCCTGTAAATTACATTTTATTTTATTCTTGCCTTTACAGTTTATGTTGTTTTGTAAAAAGATAGTTTTATTGTACAGAAAACTCTCTTCTGATATGGAAACAACTAAGGCAGCTTTGGAGAGCGAACGCAAAATTCAAATGTTGCAAACGGAGGCGATTAGTGCTTTGTGGAAAAAAGTTTCATCACTACACACTGTAAATCCTGACGGTAGTTCATGCAGCCTTAACATGACGAATTTGGCACCGAATAACTCCGAAGTGGTTCGAGAATTGGCTCAAACCTGTTCGGTTTTGCAAGAGCAGGTTTGGCAAACCCTCAACATATGTTATGCATTTTAATATTTCATATTATATTTGTTTGTCGTAGATTCAACAACTTCAATACTCCATGCAAGACATCTTACGGGTAATGTCAATGTTTAATCAAAAGGCCGCCATTGGGCAACAATTAACTGACAACGGAATTGCTACGCAAACCGAAATCGTTGCCGTTCATACTCCTCAGGTAAAGTGGCATTTTGGAATTTTTTTTCTTTGGATGCCGCGTTAGAAAGAAATTGTTATTTTTAGGGGGAGGCAGGGAAAATTTTTCCTTTCCAAAAGCAGCATTTGCAGCAGTCACGACCTTCTTCTTTGCCATTGCCTGTCAGCCAAAGAAAAAAGGAGAATGTTGAAACTGGACAAGTAAATAAAGAATTGCGTCAGTTTGCCGGAACATTGGTCGATGGTGTTATACGAACTGTATCTGAAAACGTTGACACACAGGTAAAATTATTGAAATTATGAAGACATTAAATTATGACCTATGTTTATTCCCATATTATTCTTGTTTACAAAACTAAAAACAAAAGCACAAAATAGATGTGTGCAGACGGCCTCAAAACACGTCAACTTTGAGTAAAGATTGTTTTTGATACCTACAGTTTGACCTCAAAAGATGCACCAAATAATATTAGAAAACTCTGTATTCTAGCAATACCAATTCCTTAACTTAGAAAACCGAAATTTGGATATCTAGTCCATTTATTTTTATGGATATCTTTATTTAACTGTAAACTCAATAAGAACTGATTTTTCAATGTCCTATTAAATTATATGTGAAACAACCCACAGTGAACCGTAACCATCCGTCAAAGTGTCTTTTTTTATTATGGAGGTGTTTCAGAAATGTATCCTTACCTCAATTGCTAAGCTTTAATTTCAATTTAAAATACGCTTCATCGGCCAGTTAACTGTTAACTGACAGCTTTCACTCTTTAACTGAACATTTAAAAACAGTTCTATGGTATGGATGGAAAATTTCTTCGTAGGACACCCTCTAATAGTAAGTTATATTTCAGTTTATTAATAAAAAGCTGTTTAACTCTCCTTTAGATGTCTGAAAAAAGTAATCATTTTTTTATTTTTTGATGGTAACATGTGAAAATCACATGAACATAAAGTCACATGGATAGCGGTCTGCTTAAAGCACCTACAACGGGTTTTAAGGTCCTCTACCCACAGCTGTCGTGTGTCAATTGTATTGCGAATTACCCTATATGGTAGATATATTCTTTCATGATTTGGGAATATTCTACAGGAACCACAATCGGCAGAACCAGAACCGAAAGAAGATTACACGGTTGAAGACGCTGAAAACGAAGACAGTAATATTTCTGTCGAGGAAACGTAGCGTTTGACTTGCTGTGGTATCATTAAAATATACATTGTTTCGAAATACTCTAAAATTAAAGAATCATAATGGTTGTTGTTGTGGTCGGAGAATTTACTTCTAATAGAGTTTGTTATTCGTGTTGCCTCAAAGCTGCATAATTTAATATGTGCAATTGTGGCCATGGTGGGTGCTAATGTCTAGATATAACTTTGTATGATGAATGAATAGTATGGGGACATAGGAAATGGTAAGAGTTCCAAATTTGTTGGACTATTTCAACAAAAAAAAACTTATAGAAGAATTTCGGGCAAAGTGGAAGACCTATGGTTTAATCATACATAAAAAGTAAAGTAACAAATTAAAAAAAAATGAAAAATCTGTTTTATTCTTAGAGAGGTATACAGTCTGTTCCAAATTGGTTTTACATGAATGTTTGCCTCGATTATCATAAGAGATGTAAAGTCAATTAAATGGGGAAAGCTTTAGACTATTTTATGAGCAATATATACCTGGTGTTAAAATTGCTTTAGGTTTTACCTAAAGTACTGCAAAAAAAATGTAAAAAAAGTGTTGTTACTTCTTTTTACACTTTTTGCTGATTAGTTACTGTGAAAAGATAGGTTTATGACTTGTGCAATAATATATTTCCATTGAGGTTTCTTCTGTTTTAGTTCCATAAGCAAAAAATTCTTTAGTATCAATTGCCTTACCGTAAGTGAAAAAAAAACATAGTTTAGTGACTTAATACTCATGTCTTCAGTTTCCATTTGCTCCAATTAATATTTTCCATTTAGCTCTTCTTTAAAATTCAAAAGGGTTTACATTTAGTTATTTGCGTTTTGGGTGAATACATGTTTCCGTAAAAATTATTCTAGTTTGTTCTATCTCTTTGGAAGAGAAAATCAGTTTACTACCTTAAGTAATGTAGTTTTAATTTACTACAGCCTGATCTAATTATAATTTTCATATTGTCACTTTAAAATACAAATCCTTATCATCCTATAGGCAGTATTTCTCATCCGATACATTATTGTCGAAAGAGGTACTCAATCCAGCTAGTTTAGGTATTTTAAATAATGAATTTGGTTTTTCCCCATTATTCGACTTTGCTCTACGTTTCCCTATAGGTTGCATGAACTCATACATATTTTGATAAAAATGAACTAGCTTTATCCCTATATAAATGTATTTCAATTTTTATATGTATGTACCAACGTTAAGTATTGGCAGGATAATGAAGTCAACTAGAGAATAATACAATATGTGTATTATTCTATTGTTGCACACTAAGCAACATAACATTTTGTTGGACATTAATTACGCAACTTTTGTTCAAATTTACAAATTTTAAGATCTCTCACCGTATCCAATGTCCCGGTTTTATTAATATTTACCGTTATGCCTTTTATTTGACAAATGTTTGCACTAAGACTGGCAGCAAATCTTTCACTGATACTTTATACGAATAAGGCGAAGTATTAAATGCACATTAACAATTTTTGTAACACTTTTATAAAGTTCATTAAGCTAGTTAAAGCTATGTAACAATTTAATATTATTTTCAATCTCACTAATCACCAAACATCGTTAAATATATGTATATGTATATAGGGGTTGACTTATGAGCTTTACTCAATCGGACAACACAGAAAACCATTCTTTCGTAAAAATGACTCACCTAAAAGATGTCTTCTCCCGAATCTATATCTAAAGTGTTTTTTTCTTTCTTATTAAATAAATTATAAAACTGACTCTAGTCGTAATATTTATTATTTGTTTTTAGCTTGAATAAATGATTTTACTGAAATTTTGTTATCATTTTATTTTATCTCGTATTAATGCAAAAAGGCGTTGAGGGCGTAAACTCGGGCAAGTCATACAAGATATTTAATTATTTATTTTACGTCGAGAAATAAACTAAGCAACAGCTGAACCGTTAGAAATGAAACTTAAAGATAAATTTGAAATTATATCCTCTAAATCCACTGAACCTACTTTTAAAAGCGAAAAACATTCAGATAGATGATTCCTTGGACTATCATCTAAGGACATTTGAAGTCTCACGTTTTGTACAAAAAAAAATCGTTCTCTGAATGTTGATAGGACGGCAATCCCAAAAGTTCTCACTGACTACTGTTGGATGTGACGTATACAGGGTTCGTCATTACTCCGGCCTTGGTTCCTGGTGTCTTTGTATAAATATCAATATGAAATGTTTAGTACAGTACTCATTTATATTGGAAAGCTGCATGATTTAATAATATTTTTTGTTTATACAGAGTGTTCTGTTTTCGCTGGGCAGCATAAAGTTATAATTTTTTAAATAGCAACCCATAGTTTTTTTTTATGCCATTTGATGAAACCTTAATTTAGAAGGAAAATACATGAAACATTTTTTAAATTGGTTGCGGCGTTGCCATATTAGAAGGTAATGACAGGTAATATGACAACTAAATGAAATAAGTAATTTATGCTTTTGTTAAATAGAAGCAAAGTCTACTAGAATAAATCTGTTGGATTATAATAATGCCTGTTGCAATTTGATTGAAATTTTGCAAATATCTCCATAACTGTAAATGTTAGATGAAAAGATGTTATTGCAAACGAATAGAGAATTAAAAATTACATTAGGACTTGAAAAAAATCATGGGTACCATTTAAAAAAAAACGAGTTTCAGCAATTTGTAAAATTTGCAAATTAGCGCTCTTATACAAAAAAAGTATGATGCATTAACAAAATGTTTTTAAGTTTTTAAGTACCTCTGACTTTCATTTACTACTTTACAAAAACAAATTTCAAAAAACACCAGTTTTGTGATAATTTTCTTCTGATACTGCATTTTTAAAGAAATTTTTCTAATATGGCAACGCCGCAACCAATTTAAAAAGTGTTTCATGTATTTTCCTTCCAAATTAAGGTTTCGTCAAATGGCATAAAAAAACTATGGGTTGCTATTTAAAAAATTATAACTTTATGCCGCCCAGCGAAAACGGAACACTCTGTATAAACAAAAATATTATTAAATCATGCAGCTTTCCAATATAAATGAATACTGTACTAAACATTTCATATTGATATTTATACAAAGACACCAGGAACCAAGGCCGGAGTAATGGCGAACCCTGTATAAGTAGATTTGTGAATTAAAAAAATATATATTGATATGTTGGACGTTTTTGTCGCTAATTGGGTTTAGATTGTTTCGGCTGTGGGAAAATATAGTTAAATGAGACTGTTTTAAGCCCATATACAGGGTGTCCCAAAATAATAGGACAAAGAGCAATGGCAGATTCTAGCCGTCAAATCATTAATATACAGGGTGTTAAAGTTTAATTTTAATTTTGACTTTATCCCCTATCTTCACAGTCTTTTGACCTATGGTACTGAAACTGAGTATCCCGGGGCTTTCATACATGGTAAATAAATTTATACTATCGGTTTTATTGTAACTAATAGGAGGTGCGACCTGAACCCGTCTTTGCTAGTTAAAAGGGCTCTAATTTTTTTTCTGTGCATCTTTAGTAGCCCTATTAATAAAAAATATTACTGTGTTTAATATTTTCAATAAAAAAAGGTATTCCTGTTGATAGCCTCAAAATTTGACCGTTTTCAAGATATTTGATAATGTACAATGCGTATTACGTAGAAAACTTTAATTTCAACCAATTGAAAAAAATTGATAGCGTCTTTGACAATTTACTACTCTTATTGTCAAATAGGTATTCAGCTTAAAAATGGCGCTCATGTATATAAAATAAACGCTTATATACTCCGTTTGACTTCGTAAACTCTGGGCTCTATTCGAAACCATATACGGTTGTGAACGAAAGTATGGAATATTTAAAATCCATCATAGTTTTATATCAAAATAGTTGATTATTGAAAGATAAACAGATTATACAAAAACTCAACTATACAGGAAATCCCAGAAACATTGGTACAAATTAGTAGAGGGTGAAACACCGTTGAAAAACAATATGATTAAGCTGAACTTGTCTTATATAAAACTTGGTCCTTTTCGATTTACAGGCTGTTAAAACAATTATTATTTTTTTGTAATTTGTTGATAAAACTTACATTTTGCAAATTTTTGAGATTAAATTTTGTATAGGAGGGATTTTAGGTACGACAAATAAATGTGGAAAGAGTAGACCCTTTTCCAAACAAAAGTACGTATATCGAACGGTTTTCGAGATAGTTTCGGGTACATTTTCCGGCGCATATGCTATAGTTTCCTAGTAGCAATACTTTTTGATAGGCAGGCGATGATAATATTTCGGTGTAGTTTGATTTAATAAAATAGAATTGATCTTTCCTACTTCCTGCGCGAAAAACAAAATTTGAATCCGCTTTTCTTCAATGAAATATTGTTCGGGACTCTAAGTTATTGGGTTTTTTTGTTTTCTATTTATTTTTTATTGTTGTTAATGTTAGGTTTATTGTATACTGTCATTTACTCCCTTAAGTTAAGCCTATGTACTGCGATACTTATTCGGAGAATACCATCTGGGTGCCAGACCACATGGCCCATCAGGCCAAAGCTAAGGATACGCTTTGGTTGGGGAATGTGCTACTAGTCGAAGAAGCTTTCTCTAAGGGACTATTGCTTTGATGGTCAATTTGTTGGACCCGCAATATTCCCAGAAAAGCGATTAGTATAGATATTCCCCAGATGGCCACGAGTTATGGGATGCGTTGTAGCCATAGCTTATAATGGTTCTTGGTGGTGGTGCGCCCCTGGTTGGAATTCTTCGGGGTTAGTACTTAAGGGATAATCGGAGCAATTTTCGCTCTCTTTTTTCTGCTCTTCCTGTGGTCTGGTCGGGTGAAAGCTACGTCGGTGACGGGATGTGATCCGCATCATATCGTGTACCCGCCCAATAAGCATTCTCCCTATTCTTCGTTACTTAGACCAAGATTCTTACATTCTTTTGAGATAAGTGCATAGTTAATACAGTCCATTTTTACATAAAACAAATTGTCTTTGTCGTGTTTCATTTATCGAAGGAACACCCTTAACAAATATTATTCACGGACGAGGCAACATTTAGCCTGCGGGGGATATTCAATTGGCGAAACAATAATTATTATGATGTGATGCAGCCTCAATTAGTGCGAGAGCATTATTCTCAACATCAGTTTTAATTAATATAATAAATAATTTAATTAATTTTAACCCTTATTTTTGGAAGATGTTCCTTTGGATGTTAGAAGGAGAACTTGGTTTATGCACGATGGGGCGCCTGCCCATTATTCTCTACAAATAAGAAAATTTTTAAATATTAATTTTCCCTACCGATGGATTAGCCGGAGTAGTGAAAATCCTTGGCCAGCACGAAGTCCTAACTTGAAACCACTTGACTTCTTTTTTCGGGGACATCTAAAAGCTTTAAAATATAAGACCATACCTAACAGCAGAGAAGAACTGTGGAATAACATTCAGGAAGGGGTAAACGAGATTAGAAATAAAAACGGAACTCTTTTCAGGGTAAGGTAAAAGTTTGGGTTAAGACTTAGAAAATGTATTGAAGTGGATGGCCAACATTTTGAAAGTTTACTTTAATGCGATAGTATTATTCTTTTTATTATTTTATTATTGAAATTAAGTTTGGTAAGTTTCGGTTTAATTGAAATTAATTAAACAAAAAATTGACAAATTAAATTATAATACTTTTATGACGAGTTTGTCAAATATCATAAAAATACATTTTTTTAGTATTTCAAGAACAGCGC
The DNA here is from genome assembly GCF_040115645.1 of Euwallacea fornicatus. NCBI lineage: Eukaryota > Metazoa > Arthropoda > Insecta > Coleoptera > Curculionidae > Euwallacea > Euwallacea fornicatus. Next base: position 2,962,152 of record NC_089567.1, on the reverse strand, counting down.
CGCTTTAATAACTTGCTGTTAGCGAACCTACGACATATGCGTAGGAAAATGTACTCGAAAATCGTTCAAGATACGTACTTTTCATGGAAAAGGGTTTACTCTTTCCAAATTTATACAAAAAATTAATCTACGAAGTTTACTTAACAAATCGTGTTAGTTTTTCCAAATACATGTACGACGTAAGCGGTGCTACCTATACGTTAGTTAAAAATCGATACTGTAGATAGATTTGTCGTACCCAAAACCCTCCCTATGCAAAATTTAATCTCAAAAACTTGCAAAATGTAAGATTTATCGACAAATTACAAAAAAATAATAATTTTTTTAACATCCTGTAAATAAAAAAAAAACAAGTTTTATATAAAATAAGTTTAACTTAATCACATTATTTTTGAACGCTTTTTTATCCCCTACTAATTTGTATCAATAAATTTGGGACATCCTGTATATTTAACAATATTATAAAAAAATACAATAAATTATGCTGGGCAACAAAATGAAATACTTCGTAAAATTCTTTATAATCAATATAAAACTTCAAATAAATTCATATTTTGTCGCATATCCGTTCGAGTCGATAACAACCTGATGTCGATAGTATAAAGAATCGATTAAGTTTTTACAAATGGAAATAGAAATCTTCACCTATTCTTCCTGTAGGACTTTCCGCAACTTATACCGATTGGACACACTTCTGTTTCGAACTTTTCATTTTAAGTATTCCCAGAGATTCTCTATCGGATTGAGAATCGGTGACTGAGACGGCCACTCTAATACCGGGATGTTATCATCACTCAGCCATTTTTTTACTGATCAGGACGAGTGTTTAGGGTCGTTGTCCTGCTGAAAACGCTAAAGGAAAGGCATATCTTCATCAGCAAATGGCAGCATACACTTCTTAACGACGGCTTTGTATTGAAACTGATCGATAATTCCCTCAATTTTGATCGATAGTCCAAGACCGGAACGAGTAAAACATTCCCATATGATTATGCTGCCACCATCATGTTTCGCTGTTGGTTTTTGATAGTTGAGATCAAATGTAGTCCCCACAGATCGACGAACATAAGACTTAAAAGAGCGACGGATGCTGGTTTTGCGAGATGCCGGGAGTCGCGGATATTCCGGAGCACACACTCTGGGGATGTCCGGAGTGGGAGGCTGAACATACCGAAGCTAGGAGGGCAGGACTCAACCTGGAGAGAAGGACGATTGGTGGCGAACTGGTGGAGAGTGAGAGGAAGTTAAAGGTGTTCGAGCGCATGTAAATAGGATTATGTGCAAGAAGACTGAGAGACAGCGTATAAGGAGGGGAGAGGAAATGTAGAATGCGGATATTGCGACTGGGCGCCCCGAAGGAATGCCAATCTGGAGATACCGGGGCCATAAGAAGAGAGGGGGTGGTTTTAGTGGGTAGGCGGGCGCAAGCTCGAAACCCACACTATCTGGCTTTATTGGGCCGGATGTTTTTTGAAGACTTCCACTTCCTCGGGTACAAAACAAAAAAAAAAGGTCGTCGAACGTAATTTTTCCCATCATAATTAAAAATATTAACTTTAGTTTCATCACTGAAAAGAACAAAGCTTCACTTTGGAGGTGATCAAAATAAATGATCCTCAGCAAATTTCGTTCTGACTCTTTGTTCTTCTTTGAAATTAAGGGCTTCTTCACTACAATTCTTACTACTAATCCCATTTCGCACAAGCGACGACGTACAGTTGAATAGCTTATATTAATGTCACTAGTGCTAGTGCTTTACAATCGTGAAGGATTTGCCAGGATTTGCAAATAATTTTTTTTTAATCCGTTGACCGGTAGTAGTCTTCGTTTTTCTTGGACATCCAGGTTTTAGACCATCTGTTATAACCCTATAAGTGCCAAATTTTCTTAAAAATTTAGAGACAGTTCCTTGGCTGATTTTTAACGTTTTTGCAATGTTTTTTTTTTGGGTTGTAGCCATGAAATGATATTTGGACTATTGAATTTCGAAAATGTTCCGAAAAATACTTTTTCTTTGATATATTTCTGTACTATAAAGTAAGAGACTGTGAAGATATGAAACAAACTTAAAAATAAAATTTTAACTTTAATACCATGTATCTTTGTTAGTATTAACTTTCGTAATACAACTATTGCTGTAGACCTTAATATTTTGATAACAAGAATTTGCTATTGCTCTTTGTTTCATTAGTCTGAGGACACCCTGTTTAAATAATTTTAGAAATATCTTGTCCAATTTATGCGTGCCCACTTCATTCAGCGAGCTGATTGGCACCTAGCATTCACGAATGTCTTCAACCGGCAACTGTCTACTACGGAACATATAAATTGGTCAATTTTCTTTCTTAGCAAAGAAGTAGTACAAATTTTGCATTAAACTTTAAAGGCTTTAATCTTGCACCCGATGGAATTCTAAATATCCTCTTCCTTGAAAACAGTTCAGTGACTTCGCAATTACAGCCCTTGGCCCGCGAGTCGGAATGACGGTAATATAATAAGCAAACAAGACAAGGAAATATACATCTAAGCACTGAAATTAATGGGATTTTAGAGAAAGGAAAAGCGAATCTCCTTTGAGACCGCTGGTCGGGAAACATCGCGTAAATTTTAAATTTTAGCATTTACTCGTATATCGAGTTTAAGATTTCTTGCCTCCGACGTGCACTTTTTCCGCTATTAAGGTTGCTAAAGCCGAAAAAGTCCAAATTCTTTTTCTCTAGGTTTGCTTTATTCGTTTGATGGACACTAGAGAGTTGATGTGTATGTCTTTAGACTTTGAATGTTTGCTTTAACTCCTGAATTTCAAAGCTTTCAGGAGTTATTCGTGCATAACAGCATGAGCCAACGAAGAGTTTGAACTACTAGTTAAAACATGGGCAAATTTAATACTTCAATTTCCTTACATCAGTTATAATTAAATCTGATATATTTTAGCGTTAATGGAATCATTTAGACTGGAAATCACGTCAAGCCTTAAAGAAGGAGGGGTGACGTCATATTTGCTACAATAATGACGTTGTAAAATATCATTGTTGGTAGAAATCTGTGGTTTTAAAATTTTGTTTTATTTAACTTTTTCTCGGTGATTTTTTTCTCTATTCAGTACAGATTTTATTAAATTTCTTCCAACCTTTGGGAATTCATTGTACAGGGTCATTCAAACTCGACGCTCCACTCATTTTATTCGAAAACAAGCGGGTTTAACGTCGCGACGTAGACGCTATGTTTTTTTTTCAGAAACATACCTTATTTTCCAAAAATGTGAACATAGATACATTCTAAACATGTTTTGTACAGGAACTTTTCACCTGCCTAATATGTTAATATTTGTTTCTCCTCCAGCTTTAAATGATTAAAAATAAAAAAGACTTTATACAAATCTTGTTTAGAGTGCATCGATGTTTACATTTTTGAGAAAAAAGTGTGCTTTTGCAAAAAAACAAAGCGTCGCATTCGATATTTTAATATATACAGCATTTATTTTAACTTAACGTTCTCTTATGTAATGTAGTGGAAAAATTACTTTGCTAAGCCCATCTTTTTTCATTTAAAATGCGTGGGGTGTAAAGTTTGTATGTTCCTGTACGGGGTGTCCAAAATAAGATGTTCTATTTCTTTATCTCAAAAAATATTCAAGGCATGTCAAAAAGTTTTCTATGAAGGTTCAATGGTTTTTAAAGGTCTTTTATTATATAATAATTGGACATAGACAGGGTGTATCATTTTTGCAGTATAAACATCAATTTCGTTATTTTAAATGGAACCCTCTATTTTTTGGTATTTTAGCATTCCTTATTAAATTTTAAGGCCACTTTATATAAAATATCTTATATCTAAAATTTACCATTTCCCAGTTATTTCGGAAAATTCGAAATTAGTTACGGTTGCAGAACCCTACGGAAATTAATGCTCTGCCCTAACCGTTGCGAATTTCGAAATCAGTCTTCCGGTCCTACAAAAAGACTTAATAAACTATGTTTTGGCTTCTCTTAATATGAGACAAAGGAATTCGCAACCATCCAAATAGGCCCCCAAAATTAGATTATTTCAAATGCCAATAACTTGCTTATTTTAAATAGATTATCCTATAAAATTTTTCGACAAATGTTGCCCAACTTAATGCCTACAACTTTGCTATATATGCCCCTATCTCAAAAAACAATTGTTTAGTGTAAAAATCACTTTTGTTAAGAAGCTTTGGGTTTTTATGATACTGCGTGATATAAAAAAGAGAACAACTCATAAAAATAGTTTTATTTAAATAATATTTGGTACACATGTTTGAATATGGGAACGCAAAAAACGATTACATTTTCAGCCATATTCATCAATATATATATTAATTATTGGGAATTTTACTTTTTTTACTATAAAAATTTCAGTAAAATATCGACAATATGCCTACAAAATATCATTTATTGGTGAGAGGCTGAGAAGGTGCTTTTAGATTAGTCAAATATGTCTAGACCCAGAATGCAGCGAAATTTTTGAACGAAAAATGAACGAATTTCGGAGATGTCGAATAGTGGGTCTACGAGAGGCTGCTTGGTCTTTTATGGAAATCGCCAGTAGATTAAACTGTAGTGTAAACACTATAGTGAGATGTTGTTAGGCATGGTTCCAAGAAGAGCAAACAGGCAGAAGGAGAGGTACTGGATGGTCCCGAAGAACTACAGAATGTCAAGATCGCTGCTTTCAAATTATGGATCTAAAAAATAAGTTCGTCTCGTTAAGGGCGTTGGCGGATCAGTGATGTGCAGAGTATGGAAAGCCCATTGGGATTTGAACTACACATATGTCCAAAATTATTGCATATCGATAAAAAGACTATTTCTGGTTTTTTGGAATTAAATATGTGGTAGGTATGTATTGTTTTCCCCCCGAAGATATACCAAAAGGTGGTTCCGGGGGGCGGAAGAGGGGAGGTGGTTTTAGTGGGTAGGCGGGTTGCTGGTGCAACTCGAATCCCACACTACCCGGTCGCCAAACAACAGGCCGGGTGTCTTTGGGAAGATTTCCACCTCCTCGCAAAAAAAAAAAGGTATGTATTGTTTACATCTTTTGCAACAACTTTAACAAAAAATTAAGCAAGATAAGAAATGTTTATTTATATTTTATCAGAATTTATAAATTCTTGCCCTCCGGATTCATCTTCGTTAATGATAACGCACCTCCACATCGAACAATGGAAGTGCAACACTTTTGTGACAAAGAAGGAATAACTCGATTACGATGGCCTCCCGCATCTCCAGATATGAATGTGATAGAGCATGCTTTGGACTTCCTAAAAAGACGGATAAAGAAAAGAAATAACCCTCCCTTAACGTTAAGAGAATTGAGAATTGCAGCAATCGAAGAATGGGTACAAATTCCACAGGTCTACCTAGATAAACTAATTGGTAGCGTGCCAAACCGTCTTAGAGAGTCCATCAATGTCCGAGGAGGAAATACAGACTATTAGAACCAATATTTTTCCTTGTTCCTAATTGTTATACTTAGAATGTAATATTTAATTTTCAAATCTTATAAATCAATTTTCTATTATTTGTTAAATTTAGTTGTAATAAAAGTAAATAGTACAGAAATATCTTTTCCATGTGGTCGGAAGTAAGTCCTGATTAACTTTAGAAATAAATATTACTTGGAAAGTCTTTTGATTTTACCATACATTCATATGCAATAATTTTGGACATATGTGTATTTATCGCCGGATAAGAAATTTCGAACTGATTTCCTTCCGTCCCCAACTTGGGTTGCCCCTCACCTGAAATCATCGTCAAAATCGACTGCAGTGGTGTAGAGAATGAATACATTTGAATCTGGAATGGGATAATATCGTGTTTAGTAACGCATTCAAATCCTGTTTGGGCACGCATGATGGTCGGGCAAGAGTAAGAAGAAGACGGGCTGAAAGATGAGATCATCAGTTTACAATACCAGAGGCATCTTCATCAGACTGTTGGGGTATTGGTTTGGGGTGCTATTACATATGGTAGCAGATCACCTTTACTTTTCATTAGAGATAGTATTACAGCCTATCGGTACATTCAAGAAGTCCTGGAACTTCATGTCGTGCCTTATCTGGAAACTCTTGTTAATCTACTTTTTCCAGCGAGACAATGCACGACCATATGTGGCTAGAGTGGCTATGGGCTTGTTTCAACAAAATGCAATCAAATTGCTACCTTGACCACCTCGACTTTTAGACCTCTCACCGATTAAACATGTATGGGATATTGTAGGTAGAAGGTTGCATAATTTACCCCATTCCCTACAAAGTCTAGCAGCGCTACGTCATGCAGTCCAATTAGCCTGAAATGAAATCCCCTAAGGGGACATCAAGCACTTCATTAGCTTCATGCCTAGACGTGTAGAGGAATGCATAAGACACTGCGGAGGAGTGACAAATTTGTCCTCTAGAGAAGCTATTGTACCTCTCCAGGACACTGATGTAATTTAGTTGTATCTGCTTCTGCGGCTGGTTCTGTTTTAGTTTATACTGAAGGACCACTCTCGTTTTTTCCAGACAGAGAGAAACTGGATTTATGCACTCTTGTTTGATTTTTTAATGCTTTATTTCGTGAATAATATAACTGGTGATTCCAAGCAAAACAAGTTGTAAAAGACTGTACTTAGTTGATTTTTTAAGAATAACTAGTTTGAGTGGGTCGCAAGAGTTTGTAATTGAGTCCCTTGAGTGACGAAACCACACCCTGCTTGTATATGCACTGTTAGTTATGCTGGTACACTGTATATGTCCTAAGCGATGCGAGAGTTGATTGAAAATGATTCTTCTGAGAAAACACAGACGGAACTGACGGAACTTTGTCTCTTCAGTCTCCCTCTATCCCCAGATTTCGGTCACCCTCGCAGGAGGGGGTTGAACCGTGAGTCCAACAAATCGGTTGGAAATTCCTATCATGAATCAGTCCAATTTCTGTCTTTCAATTTATTTTAGTGACCATAAAATTGAGTTCCATGGGAGCCAGCAACCAGCTCTTTGTTAGTCTCTGATTTTATGGTTACCAATATGTACTTCTTGCAACCCAAGATATTGAATATTGGACAATGGCTCATGTGCGACCGATATTGTATGGTTTTAAGATTTGTCGGGAAATTCCAGATACTTTTATTAGCTGGCCGTAAACGGTACTACCGCTACCCTTTGAATTTCAGGCTTTGATAGTACCGCGGATTTATTAGTCCTCCAGGTCTATTAGACTTTAGCATACATTATTGCAGAAATCCGGAATTTCCAGAAAAGTCTGAACTGTTTTCAGACAAAATTATTAATATTTTTTTTTGATTTTCAACAATTAAATTTGTACAATTTTTTGATGAGTTTTCGTTTTAGCATAAGAAACGTGCATACCAAAAATTATTTAAATAAAACTATTTTTACGGAGTGTTCTGTTTTCTATCTCACGCAGTATACAAGGTGGCCCATCGAAAACAGTCCAGCTAAGTTTACTGCTTTGTATATGAAAATTTGGAAAAAGCCTCGAACCCATATACTTTTGTTTTCAGGGGAACAAATTTCCACATTAATTCTATCACTGTAACTTCAACCCCTTAGCGGGGGCGACGTTCACCCTTATTTTTTCAAATGGGAAGGGATATGTTGTGATACATCTTTTGAACGAACATTAAATTGTCTTTCAAATGGCGTTTCGTTTTATACATTTGAGCTGCGTGTCGCCGAGAAATGGAAATTTAAACATTTTACTGGACTTCTTATTTACAAATAGGTTTGTGAGTACCTTTTTAACGTTTGCTTCTCAGACGAATGTACGTTTTTTTTCAATGGCACAGTCAATCGTCATAATTGTCGTTACTGGTCCGACACGAATCCAAGAATCTACAATGAGGTCCATACTCAACATCCTTAAAATTTAAACGTTTGGACTGGTATTTTTGGTGATCACATAATTCAAGCATTTTTCTTACCAAGAAATTTAACTGGAGATACTTACTTAGACTTGTTGGAGATATGCCGCCCAGTACTGATCGAAATTATGGAAAACGACCAACGTTACCATGAAGAAAATCCGATATTTCAACAAGACGGAGCTCCTCCCCATTATGCAATACCTGTACGGTAGTTTCTGGATGAAACGTTTCCTGATAGATGGATTGGGAGGAGGGGTGCTATCGAATGGCCCGCGAGATCACCCGATTTATCTCCTATTGATTTTTTTTTGTGGGGACATTTGAAATCGAAAATTTATGCCACCCAGCCTGAATCCTTAGAAGATTTACCGAACCGCATCACTAATGAATGTCAACAAATTAAACCAGATATTCTTCAAAATGTCCGGGAATGCTTTGAACAGTTGCTGTATTATTGTATGGAGGTGAACGGGGGACATTTTCAACACTTAATAAGATACATGTAAATACTAATCAATAAAGTTAAATTAATATTTCTCGGCGACGCGCAGCTCAAATGTAAAAAACGAAACGCCATTTGAAAGGCAATTTAATGCCCATTCAAAAGATGTATCACAACATACCCTTTTCCATTTGAAAAAATAAGGGTGAATGCCGCCCCCGCTAAGGGGTTGAAGTTACAGTGATAGAATTAAATTGGAAATTATATACGGGTCCGAGGCTTTTTCCAAATTTTCACATACAAAGCAGTAAACTTTGCTGGACTGTTTTCGATGGGCCACCCTGTATATTACCGCAATCAAGAAAGTCCTGAAACGACGGCTAAACTTCAAATGTAGTAAAAAAAACACAAAACAAAGAGTTTCGTGTTTTATCAGCTAAATGGTTGACAATTTTAAAATGTATTTAACGCAAGAAAGATTATATCTTTATAATTGTTACACATATAAAATGCAATAAATGCATTGGTTTTGCATTAGACATCTATCAGCAAATGTTTCCCAATAGAAGACTTGCCGCAAGATCAATATTCGTTAGAATTACACAAAGTTTACGAGATTATGGGGTCTTGAGACCATCTTAACGAGCTAAATCGAGGAATGTTTTAATTGAAAGTTTCAACTAATGATTGTCTTATACTTCTAAAAGGCTCCAGAAACTTCTTTACCAGATTGTAATACACTGACTTCCAAAATAACCGCAACACCAAGAAGAACGCATTGTATGTATTTGAAATTTTGGTATGATTTTAGACTTGTAAAGAGAAAAAAAATTCAAGTTCGTATTTTAATGCAATATGAAGTTTTTCTTTACTTTTTTAACTGTGACGATCGTTCTTTTTGCAATTTTTTTTACAGGCGGATAGCGATAAAGGTACTATTGCTAGTACCATATGGAATGTGTGGTAGTGAAAAATGCCTCGTGTGCGCCAAAATGCAGTTTATCGGCAGTTAATTCCCTTTGAAAGGGGAAGAATTGTTGGTATGCATGAGGCAGGTTTACCTTTCCGCGAAATTGCACGTAGATTGGATCGAGACGCAACAACAGTGCTAAGAGCTTGGAGAGATTGGTCTAACGAAGGGTCAGTAAATCGTAATCGTGGTAGTGGCCGTCCAAGAATGACGAACCAACGCGAAGACCGGCGATTTCGTCGTTCAGCGACAGGCGCCCCGTTTGAAACAATTCCGTCTCTTGGTGCTAACTGGGTAGCCACCCTAAATCGAAGGGTTTCTCTTAGTACAATGTATCGCAGAATTCGAAGTTTTGAACTAAATTCATATCGTCCTATGCGTCGGCTTCCATTATCACGAAACCACAGGGTGGCCTGACTGGTGTGGTGTCGTCTGAGAGTGCAATGGGTGGATGAGTGGAGAAGAATCGTGTTCAGTGATGAGAGCCGATTTTGTTTATGGCGATCTGATGGACGGTTACGTGTTAGAAGGCGCAGAGGAGAGCAATTAAATTTGGACTTTTTGGAAAGACGTCATTCTGGTTTAATACCAGGTGTCATGGTTTGGGGTGCCATCCAGTATGATAGTCGGTCTCCTCTTGTTTTCATTTATGATAGATTAAATGCTCAGAGGTACATTAATAGTGTCTTAGAATCGGTTCTTGTACCATAGATGCACGACCATCTTGGAAGCACATTTCAGCAGGATAATGCGCGACCACATGTAGCCAACGATACTTTGAGATATTTGGAAGCTGAAAATTTGGATACTTTGCTTTGGCCAGCTCGGTCTCCAGATTTGTCCCCAATAGAGCATGTATAGGATATAAAGGGTCGGAGACTTCAACGCTTAGCTCGCCCTTCAGAGACCATAGATGAACTCCGCGAGCAGGTGCAGATTGCCCAGGATACAATACCACAGGAAGATATTAACAATTTAATTTTAAGTTTGCCACGTCGTTTACAGGAATGTATTAATTTAAGAGGAGATACCACCCATTATTAAATTATTATTAAATTTTTTCACTTATTCACAATAATTTTCTTTTGATATTTTGATCATTTTTATCTATTACCCGACCCAACGTAATGCCAGAATTTCAAATATGTACGATGTGTTCTTCTTGGTGTTGTGGTTATTTTGAAAGTCAGTGTAGATGCAGCGGTACAAAAAAGTTTCAACACTTACTTGGTTACTTATCATAGAAATACACAGATGTTTAAAGGCAAGAAAAATACTTTATTAGCAAAATATTGAAAAAAAAGGAATATTTATTGATCCATTGACAATGACAATCATGAAATTAGCGAAACAATTCCAATTTTAGGCGGACTTTTTTTTAAATGTTCAAATTTTTGCTCAAAAACGTCCCCGTACGATTTCATACAACTAAACTAATATTAACTAAAATATCCAAACAATAAATGTTGAATATTTTTTTGGGTTTCTTTTAGACTTTAACACTACGTTTAATCCTCGATTCTTAAAATTAACTAAATTTAATGTAACATTAGGTAGTATTTTATTCCATTCTTCTAATAAGGCTTCTTATAAATCTTTTTTATTATTATTGGTATGTGATTTTATTTTCCGTTCTAAGTAATTTCGAGTACTTTAAACGTTATACAGGGTGTCCTCGAATTACGTGGCCAAAATAATACCGCAGATTGTTTGAGTGAAAATAAGTCGATTTAACTAAACTTCCCTCAGTCCAAAAGTTGATAATTATGGAGCTACAGGGTATTAAAGTTGAAAAAAAAAATCACATTTTCTTTAATATCTTTCGATTTTTTTGAGTTAATTTCACGAAATTTCATATTTGAGGGTGTTTTAGGATACGAAATTCAAATTTATTAACGATTTAGTTGTTTCTTCTAGGGGGCGCCACAAGCGACCATTAGGACACATTTAAATCTCTGTAACTTTTTCGTGCCACGGTGTATATTATTTTGGTATTTAAAAACCTTTTTCCCTACCTTTTATACTTAGAAAAGGTATACTTTATTGACGTCGCTAAACGAAGAAGCAACGGTTTTGGAGAAAAACGCATAATTCTAATGCGCTGCATATTTGCGTTAGCGCTTTTAAGTAAATAACTCAGTTGGCTATGTTTTTAATTGACATTTTAACACTTGAATTTGTTTCTCAAATGTCAGTTTTTTTATTTAGCCCTCAGTTTTTCTTGTCAGTTTCGCTTCTTGTTCCTGTAAATATCCATAAGTATGGCCAATAAATTCACTTATTCTGAAATGGTGGATATGCTGTTAGTTTATGGACTTTGCCGTTGTAATAGTCAAAATAATATCTGATTTTGAAAACTTATTGTTATACCTTTACTAATAATTATTTTTGAAAAACTTAATTTTTTTTAACGGAAAATAATTTTAAGGTAATTTGCATGCATCATCAGGCTTAGATGCATTTTTCTCCAAAACCGTTGCTTCTAGCGACGTCAATAAAGGATACCTTTTCTAAGTATAAAAGGTAGGGAAAAAGGTTTTTAAATACCAAAATAATATACACCGTGGCACGAAAAAGTTACAGAGATTTAAATGTGTCCTAATGGTCGCTTGTGGCGCCCCCTAGAAGAAACAACTAAATCGTTAATAAATTTGAATTTCGTATCCTAAAACACCCTCAAATATGAAATTTCGTGAAATTAACTCAAAGAAATCGAAAGATATTAAAGAAAATGTGGTTTTTTTTTTCAACTTTAACACCCTGTAGCTCCATAATTATCAACTTTTGGACTGAGGGAAGTTTAGTTAAATCGACTTATTTTCACTCAAACAATCTGCGGTATTATTTTGGCCACGTAATTCGAGGACATCCTGTATAACAGTTATTCTTTTGCTAGACGCGAGAAATATTTTCTTGCATAAAAGCAAAAGGCCTACTAAGACCCAACTTTTCCACACTAACTTTAAGATTTGTATTTAAAAAATTCACATATACTTTGCTGTCCATTATTTCATTTACAAAATATAGATTTCCCACCCCTACTGCCAACATGCCACCCTAAATCATAACGCTTCAGCCTTCATGTTTAACCGTTACAGATAAGTTTTTAATTTGAAGCTCAGTATTGGGTTTTCTGTACATTTTTTCATTGCCGTCTGAACTATGAATCGCTGAAAATGATATATCTGAATTTCTGGTCTTTATTTAAACGCTCTTTAGCATATTTCAACTGTTTTTCTTTATTTGCTTACGAAACAAAGGGCTTTTTACGAGTGGACCTGGCTTTATAGTCATTCTGTTTTATTACATTTTGAACCATTTCGTCACTGCAGTTTAGGTTTAACTCTTTTTTTTTTTATTGATTTGCGTGGCGGTTACTTTTGGGTTTTCTTAATCTGAGTTACTATATACCGTTCCTCTTGCGCTTTCAATCTTTGGACGTCCAGTTCTTGGTCTTGTTTTTATCGTACCATGTTTTCCATAGTGCTCGATTGTGTACTACACTGTTGCCTTCCTTATCTGCACCATGTTTGCTACTCTAGCCACTGAAAGGCCCTCACAATACAATTGAATGATTAATTGCCTTAAACCGGCATCAATTTCACGATTTTTCGAACTCATGATGCATTATTTAAAATTTTTCTAGTAACTGATATTATTATGAAGTTAACCTCATAGGTACTTCTATTTTTTATCGCCATTCCTTAACAGCAAAAAAGTTTATTCAACGCATTTCTGAATCGTATGGAAAAAATTTTGAACAAAAATATGTACAATTAAAAAAAAAAATTTCCAAAAATTAAAACTTCTTTAACTAATTTTTTGATTAAAAATTTTATAAATTTTTATGTGAATTTAGTTTTTTAAAATTTTTTAAAAAGTAAAAACATGATAGTATGCCGAAGTTAATTTTGAGAAACAGGATGCTTAAAAACTAAAGATTATGCTCCTGATTTGCATATATAATGTGATAAATGTTGATTCTGCTGGACTTCAAAGGCAATGGAAGAACTGTTGCCTTTGCCTATTTGTTATGAAAGAAATAGTCATATAATGGTATCATTGTTAATGAACTAAAAAATGTTTTTTTGTTGTAAATTGTTACATATTTTGTAAATCACTTATTTATATTGCTTTTAAAATTCGATAAATTTCTGTGATAATTAATCGCACGAAGACTTTTTTGTATCTCTGTACGTGCAAATACCTAAATTGATGATATTCGTGTAGCTTAACAAATTTAAGCCGTTCAAATTTGTAAAATTGCAATATCTCCACTCAAACGCTAAATATGGACATTTGGAATTTTGTCAACATATAATGGATTGTCAATTTTTGGATAATATTTTTAATTAAATCTGTTGGACACATGAAACAATATTTATTACATTCAAAGTCTTTAGTCGAAAAAACATCAATTTTTGGTGTCTAAACACCTCGAAGCAAGTGAAAGTTATTCAAACCAAGGAAGGCTTAGTGTTCATGTTTGGTGTGGGATTTTCAGATATCATATTTTAAGGCCTATATTTGTTAACAATAATATGAATGGTTTAGCATATTAAGAATTATTTAGAATCAAAATTACACCATTATTGTAAGCTTTAGGTAATACACAAGAAATGATTTACCAAATGGAGAGGGCGCCGTGTCACAATATTCGTGAAGTTAAAACATTTCTGACTAACAACTTTGGGGAATGGGTAGGTCTCCATTGGGAATATTCAATGGCCACCAAGAAACTCCGACCTAGCCCTATTGCGATACTTTTTTGGGGGAATATTGAAAGAAGTCTACAAAAACAGAACTGATGACATTGAAGAGCTTAAACGAGAAATTAGAGAAGAAACTAATGGTTTAAATCGATCCAACGCAATATCAAGTGCTGTTAAGAAACTCCAAGCTTTACTGACAACGTGCATTGCTAAAAACGGTGGGTATGTGGCTCAGTTATTATACATTATTTGGTGTTATTATAGTTATTAGTTTTACGAAGTTTTCTATTACTTAAATTTATGTGAGTTGCAATTTATTGTTATTTGTAAACTTTTTTTGCTTATTTGCTTATTTTTTGCTACATTTTACGTTTAGAAGCAATTTCAGGGCTTACTTAATTGCGATAATATAACAAAAACCCTAACAGTCTTAAGAAAAAAACTGATTTTTGCAGTAAACAATTGCTTTGTGATATAAGAAAATATATAGGGTATTTTCCAAGTACGGTACATAACTTCGGGAGCATGTTCTACAGCTAGAATAAAGGTAATTTTGTTATATAAACTATATCTCAAAAATGCTTCGTTGCGGAAATACAGGGTGTGAAAATTTTTTTAAAAATTACAATTTTTTAAATATTTCCGAAACTACTTGAGACATTTTAATGAAATTTTGCAGGGTTTGAGAGTGAGCAACGGTGCAAAACAACAAAAAAATTCACATCTTCATACAAGTATTTCTTCTCTTAAGAATAATAAAAAAGAATGAAACAATTTAGCTACAATGTTTTTTGTTTATTTACTCGAAAACGGTGCGTCCTACGAAAAAAAGTCAAGACACCTTTTTTCTTCCAAATCGAACAAATAGTTAAAAAAGGAACAAAAAATATTGAAAAAGAACAGTGGCGTACCACATTTTTCCTTTAAAATATGCAACAATTATCCTGCCCGCACGCCATTGGTTACACAACAGCCACTTTTTTTAGCGTAACCGTTTCTAACTCTCAAACCCTGTAAAATTTTATTAAAATGTCTCAAGTAGTTTCGGAAATATTTTAAAAATTGTAATTTTTAAAGAAATTTTCACATCCTGTATTTCCGCAACGAAGCATTTTTGGGATATAGTTTATATAATAAAATTACCTTTATTTTAGCTGTAGAATACGCTCCCGAAGTTATGTACCGTACTTAGAAAACACCCTGTATAGCAAAGTTGTAGGCAATTAAGTTGGGCATCATTTAAAGGAAAAATATATAGGGCATTATTTGAAATAAGCAAGTTATTGACATTTGAAACAATGCAATTTGGGGGGCATATTTCAGTTCTTGTGAAGGGCTCTTTCACAAATTAAAATAAGCCAAAACGTAAGTATATATCAATATAATCAATGGCACTCCGATAGAGAGACTGCCTTTAATAAAAGGCTGCAATACATATGTAATTTAATACTAAATTAACTTTTGCCATTTAGATGCAATTAAATATAGCTTGGCAAGAAAAGTATAATTAAAAATAAATCCATTAGCCGATTTGTTTCATAGCGTACCGATCAACTATGGCATCAAAAAGCTCGTTAGTGAAGGTGAGATTTGAAATTGTGTGAGAAAATTTAGTCAGTGGATTTTAATGTGAAAAATAAAAAAATAATAATTGTAGTTGTGTCAACTAACTCGTACCTACAGTACCGAAGCCAGCAGGGCTAAAGTTAGACAAACTCTACAGAAAAGGCAACAACTGTTCCAGGAAGCAAATGATGTGCCAATCCATCTGAAAAGCGGGTACTTTGACAGCATTGTATATAGGGGTACTGTCGCATCTGTGTTAGCTGGATTTGTCTATTCTCTTTATAGCTACTACCAAATAAAGTATAGGAAATAAAGTTGTTAATTAATTGCGTACGTATGTATTTCTGATTTGTAGTGAGCTGTTAAACAGTATCAATAAAAAATATATTTGTTATATGCAGTGTTATGGTTTTTGTGGATGCTCATGGAATAAATAGTAGGTAAACTATTAAAAAAATATAATACAAAGTTATATACAAGGTGTCCCATTTAAAGCTGTGATCAGAGGTTATTCAAAAACGATACGTTGCATGAAAAAAAGTTTCAAATAGCAGTTGTCCGGTAAAGAGGGAGACATGTCATGAATATAGTGACTTTTAGCCAAAATGTCTTTTAATGTCATTTCAAGGGCATTTTTTTTTCAAATAGCAACCACGATTTTTTTTACGGATCCTTGTAGATCTTCAAAAAATGAATATCTTTTATTTGAATAATTTTTATTAGACGTTTTGCTACAGAATTATTCTTAATTTTTGTTCAACATGAGATAGTAAAAATTATTGAATTTTTTTTTAGAAAAACTTTGCAATGCATATTCTGTTTAAAACTTATAAGATCCCTTCTATCTAATTAAAAAAATATATATTTTTTTTTATTTGGCAAATTAATTTAAAATCATAATTTGAGCAAGTAAGTTTTCAAAAGAATGTCCTTCCTGCACCAACACCTCTCAACTGTTATTTGAAAATAATTATTTACTCTGAACAATATTTCCCCGTTTATCAATTGACAAGCATTTTCAATTCTTCTTTTCGTGTCGTCTGCAGTTGTTGGTACTTCTCCATAAACTTTGTCCTTTAAAAAACCCGGAGAAAAAAATCTGGTGAGATCACATCAGGCGACCTAGGAGGCCAGTTCACTGGATCGCCCCATCAAATCCATCGATTTAAATACATTCTATCCAGAACCTTAGGAAACATTCTAGAAAAATGGGCTCGACAGCTGTCATATTGATACCATATCACCTATCTAATCGCATATGTAACGTTTTCTAACAATTCCGAAAGATTATTACACAAGAAATTGCGGTATATTTCTCCGTTCATGTTTTCTTCAATCAAGAAAGGTCTATTTAAGTATTCCCCAATAATACTGTACCATACATTCACTGACCATGGTTTTCGATGTTCCACTTCTCTAAGCTAGTGTGGGTTTACAGCACTGCAAAAATGCTGATTAGGGCGATTCACTGCACCATGATTTGTGACTACGGATTCTTCCAAAAATAAAACGTTGAAGAAGAAATAAGCATTTTGATTTAATTGCTGCCTTGTCTAATTACAAAAATTGATTTGATTTTCAAAATTAGTTTCACGAAGTTCTTGATATAAAGAAATCTCATAAGGATGGTATTTAGTCACCTTCAAAATTCTTTAAACACTTGTCTTTGGTAATCCTGAGTCAGCAGCAATTTGATAACAACTTACATAGGGATTGAAAGCAACAGCTGCAAAAACTGCTATTTAAGTGCCTTCATGTATTGTATTTCGGGAGTGATTGCGTTTTTGTTCCAACGTTTTCGTTTCTTTGAAATTTTTAATGACACCATTGAAAGACGTCCAATAGGGGACTTGTTCATCTGGAAATCTTTCAGCATAAAGTTCTATTGCCCAAATAACATTTCTTCCAGCCTCTCCATAAATAAAAACCATTTTTAATTTTTCATCCAGAATGTAGCGATTAATTTCAATTATTGAATTTGAAAATAAAAAAATAAGTTTTGAACAATTTCACACAAAACAACTAGATTGTTTGTCGAAAAAAGAATATCGATTTCCTGTAGACCTTGTTCTAAGATAAACTCTAACAAGAGGAAATTTAAGAAACAATTTTTTTTTCATTAGATAGAAGGTTTATTACGAGTTTTAAACAGAATATACATTGCGAAACTTTTTTAGAAAAAAAATGCAATAATTTTGACTATCTCAAAAATTGGGCTAAAATCAAGGCTAACTCTGCAACAAAACGTCTAATAACAAAATTATTTAAATAAAAGATATTCATTTTATGAAATTCTACAAGGATTTGTAAAAAATATGAGATTGCCATTTGATTAAAAAAAAATTGCCCTTGAAATTACCTTAAAAAAGACTTTTGGGCTAAAGGTCACTATCTTCATGACATCTATCCCCTCTTTACCGAACAACTTTTATTTCAAACAAAGGACCGTTTTTAAGTAATCTTCAATCACAGCTTTAAATGTGACACCCTGTATACACAAGACAGGAACGTAAATTTTTCTTATGCAGGTATCACCAATTCATATCGGAACATAGGAGTTCTACAAGTAGGAGAACGACCGCATGAGTTTAAGTATGCTTTCGACAAGGACCAACAAAATGCATTGAGAACTAGCAATCCAGATCCACTTGTCATCTTTCTCACCATTTCAGAATTTTTACTGATATAAATTCTAGTGATGGATTAAGTTAATTTCTAATTTTTTATTTATTTATAAATTATTGTACATTTCCCATTATAGCAGAACTTAAGTATAGTATATCAAATTGAAACTTGTACACCTCAAAATTTTCTAATATGTTGTGTTTTTTCTTAAATAAATATCTTTTAAACATTAACTTTGTATATTTTGCAAAGAATGGTCACGGATAAAACGTTTTTTATCACAAATTCTTGTGTTAAAGTATTTTGTAAAATAACAATAATTTTTTTAATATTCCGATAGTCAAATTGAAACTCGTACAGTGATGATTCGGAGACATTAAATATTTCTTGCTTCTGTTGAATAGTTCCAAATTTTATATAAATTTACTATCGTGAAGAATTTATCTGTGTTAAGTGTTTCCATAATACTTTTCTCAATTTTTCGTATCAATGGGACCTCAGAAGGGTCAAACAAGTTTAGCAGAGAGAGAGTTAGCGATTCATCATCATAAATGTGGAAAATCTTTCCGGAAAATTCCGAAAATTCTTAACAGACCCTACATCACTGTGCAAGGTATTATAACACGTTATAATGAAGGCCACCGTATAAAAAATAAAGTAAAAATTGCTTAAACATTTTTTTTATATACATATACGACGGGCGTTGGATTCTAAGGAAAGTTGCGAAAAATTCCAAACTATCAGCCTCTAAGTTAGCGAAAATGGTAGAAGTAGAATTAAAGAAGAAAGCTAATCCCCAAACACTTAGAAATTTATTGAATAAAAATAACTTCCTAAAAATAACTACTAATGGTAGGATAGCACGAAAGAAACCGTACATAAGCAAGACGAACAAAATCAAACGTCTTCAATTTGCTGAAGAACACCGAGATAAAGATGTATCATTTTGGAAGAATGTGATATTTGCAGATGAGAGCAAATTCAACATTTTTGATTCTGACGGAGTAAATAGTGTGGAGAAAACCCAACGAAACACTAAAATCTAAGAATTTACGAGCGACCATTAAACACGGTGAGGGTTCTCCGATGGTATGGGGGTGCATGTCTTCCAAAGACCCTGGTAACTTGCACTTCATTAATGGTATTATGAATTAAAATATGTATCTTGACATTTTAAAACAAAATCTGAAGCAAAGTGCTACAAAATTGGGAATTAGAGAACGTTTTATCTTTTACCAAGATAACGATCCCAAACACAAGGCGATGAAAATTAAGACTTGGTTGTTATATAACTGCCCAAAAGTTATGGAAACTCCTCCACAAAGCCCAGATCTCAATGTGATTGAACATTTATGGCACAACTTATCAAATCTCTAACATTCACGAATTAAAAGTGACTCTTCAGGAAGAGTGGGCAAAAATAAAACCTGAATATTGCCAAAAGTTAGTGGAATCTATGCCCCGACGTTTAAGGGATGTAATTAGTAATAAAGGATTACCAACCAAATATTAATTTCTAATTGTTGATTTATTCTGTTATTTTTATATTATTGTACGGGTTTAAGTTTGACTATTAAAAACTAAAGATATTTAATTTTCCCCTACAAACTGCATATTTTCTCAAGCATTTTATTTTAAGAACATTTTACTTTAACCATTCGTCTCTCAGTGTGACAAAGACAAATGTACAAAGATTGTTATTTAACAAAAACTCTCAGTTATTTGAAAATTTTTAGGTGTACGAGTTTCAATTTGATATACTGTACGTTATTGACGAATATGGTGATCTGAGTTCGCTGATATTTATGATATGGTGGGTCTAAGACTGAGTCGATGATTTATAGCGGTAGACTCGAAGTTAACTGATAACGGAACGACACGATTTGTTTATTGTTCAAAACGATATCGAAAAGTAAACAAATTGATCAATGCATGTAAAGCACGTAAAGAATTTCTATTTTAGGGTTATTACCCTACGCAGTAAAAACACGCGGTGAAAAAAAAAAACAAAAACACAATAGTGTTTTTATTTATTTTTTTCATTTATTTACAGTGTTGTTTTTTGGATCCAATGTTAAAAACAAAAGCTATCTCCGCAAAGACGACGAAATCGATAAGAATTTAAACATTTAAGTGGAGGACCGGTCAGATTGACTTCGCCCATTTCGTCGTTGGCCTTTCTCAGAAACACATTAAAACTTATGTTCCTTCTACTTGCACAATTCTTATATTACGGTTGGTGATACCTGTTTGTATACTCTGTTCATTCTGATATTTCACTTTTTTCCCTCATTCTTTGCGGCCGTGCAAGGTAAACTGCGATTGGTGGCAGATAAGGGATAGACAGGCCTTGTTTTGTTCGTTTGTCCAATTCTCCAAAACGAACTGATATTAATTGTTCAATTAATAACAATGTCGGTTAAAAACATTATTTATTAATTAGTAGATATTAAATTAGTGGATCTAAATAGAAGAATCCTTAACGACTATGAGGTGGTATATCTTAGAATATTAGTAAAATAGGGTAAGATGTTATGTTGATTGGTCGCGATGTGTGTGTTGTGAATGTTTTGTAAGAAGTGCCTTTCTTCCCGTGTGAATTCTGGAACAAATTCCAGGTCAGAAGCAAGGTGGGAGGGAATAATTCGTGGTACCGCAATCTGATATTAGTTATTCAAAAACACATGGAGCAGGCATTTGCGTTTTTAGCATAATTGCAGGGCTGCCTGAATAAATCAATGGTGAATCTTCTTAGAATTATGTAATGGTAGGAAAAAACGTGCTCTTACGGGTCTGATAAAAAAAACAGTCCAACTAATAGATTTCTGCTAAAGTCTATTAATGGATGAGAAGTAACAAATAAGCGTTTAACAGACCTAGTTCCTTGCCAAAGCATGATGTCATACCGGGTCTTGCCAAAAAATCATGAGATGTTGCTGATAGGGACATATAGGGCTAATTATTCTCCAAAGCCAATCATGATATAGTTATACACAGGGCAACGACGCAAAGTTCTTATACATATGTATTATATTCCTTTTTATATTTCATTTTTCTTCTCATCACTTAAGGACTTGCAAGGAAGACAATGAGTGTTGGCAGATAGGGGTACATAAGACTAGCTATCCTCCTAATCGCAATGTGACACGAAGTCATATATAGGGTGTAACAAATTTGAGTTTATATATGGGTATCTCAGAAACGGTAAAACTTAGCAAGTTGGTTAAATGGAGGCAATGTTTCTTTTGGCGCTGCTTAATAGGTCATTTGCGATTTAACAAAAAATTCACATACTTTCAAAAATATTCGATACATATACGATCGTTTTTCTCAAAAAACTCGAAAACCATTATTCGAAGAAAACTAATAATGAAACGGGATTAGAGCACTTTTTGTCTGGCTTTCTAGTGATATAATCAGTATTTTTATTAGACGTTAGAGATTGGTTTTTGAGATATAATGAATGCAGTTTAATGCTGCTTAGATTCAAAAGTGTATTTGCTTTTATTCATATAAAATCCACAAAAATACTAAAATATAATACATCATTGCAAAGAAAATTTTATCTAGATTCCAATTTTCTAAAAATCCAAAATAGTATTCATAATTGAATTCAAAGTAGTGTATAATATCTCAAAAACAATCGTCGAGTAAAAATACTGATTACACAAGTAAAAAGCTAAACAAAAAATGTTTCAATAATGTTTCATTTTCAACATTTTTCTAGTAATGATTTTCGAATTTTGTTGATAAAAACAAAAATCCAAATTCTCGGTTTTTATCGGATATTTCCGAAATTATTAAATTTTTTTGAAAATCGCAATTTGATTATTTTTGAGTGCCAAAATACGCTACTTTCCCTCCATTTAACCTACTTTCTATCTCCTACCGTTTTCGAGTTCCCCGTGTATAGATTCAAATTTATTACACTCTGTATAGGGTAGGGGACTCCCAAAAATATTCCTAGGAAAACTTCCCTGCTGGTGATTTATAACCCTCTATTAATAAGTAGATCAAATGAGCTCCCAAAACGGATCCGGTGGACGTCCGATTTTTGGCGACCTCAGGGTCGATCTCGTTTCCAGTTAAAATCGCAAACGCCGAAGAATCGGATACAGTCTAGGCGCCATGGAATGGCAACAACGCGTTGTCATTTATAAAGCCGCAGGAAAGCTAACAACGCATGCGTCAAACAATTGTTATACTCAGCTGATTTTAAAAATTGACATTTGACTATATTTATCTTGCCGTGTTATGTAAAAAATCAAATATTGAGATCGAGCTGCACATTCATTAAATAATGGCAAGCTTTGTCCGAATCGCTTTTAGGAGTACTCTGTTTAAGGGTAACAACCGTGCTCTCTGGGCAGAAATTAATGGTCAATCAATTAGAACCATCACCAGTAGGTTAGAAGACTTGCCACCGAAACCAAAGCCCTGGAATTATAATGAACGATCCTATACATATTTCCACTATTTATTCGATAAAACTACCTCCAGGTTTGATGAAAATACTAAGGTAAGTTATACGTTCACTGCTGCTGGAGCGGAAAACTGTTTTTGTATTGCTATAAACATATAAGTTATATCAAGGTATTTTGAGATGTTTCCTAAGTATTATGGAGTACAAAAAAATCATAGGGAATCTATCCTGTGGTTCTACTGCTGCTCTTGAATTGGACACTTTTAACTACTTCCAGTGTAACATTTGTTTATCTTTTGAGTTTTACAAGAAAAGAAAAAATTAGAACTGAGTAATCTTTGGCTCTCAAATTTTTGTATTCTACTGATATCAAGAGTCAAGAAGTCTATAAAAAAATTAAATTTTATTTAAACTTCATAAAATTGTTAGAAATTGCCTTAAGTACATTTATGAAATTTCAAAATAATCAAATAAATCAGTCCCAACAAAAACTCAAAGTACAAATGAAAAACTCAAATCTGACTTAACCAAGTTTAGAAGAAATTTAACAATAAGTTTGCTCTTCACTTGGAATTTTATTATATCTATAACTGTATGTCAAAACAGTTGTAGAATTGAGTGAGTGACCTAAAAGATGTCTCAATATACTAATGAAGAAATCTGAAATTTAAGTATTTTTCGCTTCCTATATTTTTACATAAAATGCTTTTTTTTTATTGTGAAAAATCTGATATTTTCAGCTTATTGTGGTTGAGGGTCCAGTAGCTGCAGGGAAGTCGAGATGTGCTAAGGAAATTGCAAAAGCTTTTGGTATGTTATATCTGCCTGAAGCAAATTTGGATATGGAATATATAAATAACTATGGATATGATATAAGGCAGCTTGATCCAATGTTACCCCCAGATTGTAGAAGCTTTGATGTAATGGACTTTTTAAAAAATCCAAAACATAAATTGACTGCTAGAATGCAGATTCAACTGTTCAAGATCAAGTAAGTGCCCATATTTATTTATATAAGTGTGGTAAGTGATGCTTGACTGATTTCAATTTAATAACAACCTAAAACAGATTGTATGAAAATTTTATTGTTGTCAAAATATTTTTACACATGCTATACATATGAATGCTACATAAATATTTATTCTAAGCCTATCAATAGGTTGCATTGATATCACAATTTTTCTTATTTTACATTCTTCAAATGTTTCTTTTTATTATTGTATATATATTCTTTATCTTAATTTTTTTATTTGATGCATAGGTTTTCTCAATATATTGATGCTTTGACACATATTCTCAGTACTGGTCAAGGTGTGGTTTTGGACAGGTGTGTCTATTCAGATTTCGTTTTTGTAGAAGCTATGTATAATCAACAATATCTCTCAAGAACAGGTAGGTATTATGTGGCTTGTAGGTACTATTTTTTTAAATATATTTATAAGATTTAGAGGTACTATGCAAGTCAAACATTTTCTTCATGCTCTTAGTATTCTATATTGATATTGTTCATTAGCAATCAAAAGTAAGGTAGATATGTTTTTCATTGTTTCCGATTTGAAAAATTGGAATGACTTTCTAGAGTTCTAAAATTTTGGAAGTAGTCAAAAATCTATGACTAGGACAATTAGTTTAAAAAATCATTTATTACTTTAAAAAGTATGTTAAATGTTGTGGTCATAATTCAACTCCTTTGAATTAGATAATTGTTAAATTTTTAGCCTTGCTCATTTGTGATTTCTCAATATTAAACTTAACAAAATTCCAGCTTACAAAAAATACTACGAGTACAGAAATAACACCATTAATGAACTGTTAAGACCACACTTGGTGGTGTATTTAGACGTTCCCGTTCCAAAAGTTTTAGAGAACATTAACAAGCGCAATGTATCTTATGAGAAAGGTTCGCAAGCCATGAATCCACAATATTTGGAAGCGCTGGAGAAAAATTATAAACAAAATTATTTGAAAGAAATATCGTAAGTCCATTAATTCTAGATAACCGCCTTCTTTATCAAGCGGTTTTACCAACACTGTATGATGCCTGGTCAACACTAATTCAAGTTAGGCTGCTGTTTTTTGCCATGGAAAGGCCTAGAGGGCTGGCAAAATTTTGTCAGTGGCATAACTTGTTTGTGTGGTCCCGGCATAAGGATACCTAGTTAAAAGCCCATTTATAGCAAACATGCCGAATTGTTAGTCTATGATTGGACTGTAGAAGGAGATATGGAGGTAGTTGTGGAGGACATTGAGGCAATCAACTTTGAAAAATATGATGATCATGATACTAATTTAAAGGACTGGCAACAGGACTATGAGGCAGATTGGGCTAGCTTGAGAAATAAGTAAGATGTTTAATTTTTTTCCGTTGACTAATTATTAACAAATTTCTCTTTTGTATACAAATATTTTCATTAATAACCACCATTTATGCATATTTTCCTTTAAAGCCTTATTTTGTACTATATTGTGTTTGTCGTGTGATTAATAATTATCAAAAAATAATGTCTTTGGTTTTATTGTTTTGTTAGGTTCTGTACAATGCAGTTGATGTAAAATTGTATTTATTAATACTTCTAGCGATTTTTTCAAAATTCCTGATTATTAATTGCAGACGATAATGCACCCATTTGCTAAATAACTATTGCTTTGCAGTGAACTAGCAATTTATACGTTTTAGGTATGCTGATCAAAAAGATTACGTCATGGCCAGTTTCAATGTACCAGATTATGATTGTCCTGAATTAATGGTGAATGCCATGGATTTAAAGGCTTATGATGCCGTGATGGAGGAGGTAAATTATGAGTTATAAAAAACTGTCTTGTGATTTTCACGATTAGCGTTGAGTATTATGTCCAAAAAAGGTTGTATTTCAGAAAAACGAAACTTCATATTTGAAATCTAATTTCAGTACCTCCTAGAGATATATGAATATTGTTTCATGCTAGTGTCTGAACAGTTATTATTAATATTCATTCATCTTTGTTTTACTGTTGCCAATTTTGTTCCTATCAGTGGCCCATCCTGTATCAAACATTCGATTAAAAATCTATTAGTTTTTAGTTCCTTTTTTAGTCGATAATAATTCTGCACATATCTAGGCGCCCGGCAACCAATACGCACCAGGATACAACATAAATATGGGCGACAAGAGCTGGCTATTTAAATCTAGCCTTCCAAAGAGAAATACGCTGCCGTTGCGTGAAAGAAGGTGAGATGTTGAAGACATTATGTGTTTCTAATAATTGACTTTTATCCTGTTTCAGGAAAATGTAAACTTCGGTAGACGTAACTTTATTCTTGTATCAGCTTCTTGCGTCTCTGTCCTAATTAATATATGTAATAGGTATTTCTTTATTCAGGTACGTATTGGAAATGTTCCTTGAAATTCACATTATGGGAACTCCTATCAACCTATCCACATCAAATCAATAATTTTGTCGGCAAATAAATTTTTTTTTGGTGAGCAGTCTTTTTTTTATTACAATTTCTATATTAATAAATCTTACTGAGAGCAAATCAAGCTCACAGTTTTATGCAATAAACACTGTAAATAGGACTACAACTTTGGTAATAATATTTAATGAAAAAAATAATTTTAAAATCCTGATTTCTGCAAAGAAATGGTTCCTTTAAAATAGCACGTATCATTCAACGGTTTACAGAGTACAAATAATTTTTCAGGATCCAATATGTTGAATACCAACACCTTAATAGATATATTAACTATTCAGATTAGTCATGATCAAAATTTTGGTTAGTTATCATATTTTGAACAATTCCTAACCAGAGAAATCAAGGTTCCTACAGAACACTCCCGCAGATGGAATAATTCCTTAGTTTAGACAGTTCTTAAAATGCTTCAACGCATTCTCTAAGTTTTTCCCCTCATTTTATACGGAGTCTCAATATCTTCATCATTTCCTAAACAGATGATATGTTACCACCAAACTGTTATAACCGAAAATATTTTTCATATTTTTTAATAATCTTATTGGGATGTAAAAATGATAAGTAAATAAATTTAATTAAGTTGTTTTGATGATCAAATGTTCTATACAACACGGGACGCCTTAATTTTGTACTGACGATCGAGGCAGAAGTCAAGACAAAAAGTCTAATTGTTTGAGACTTGACTGAGATTATATAAGTCTCGGTTTCGACACACAAGACCGGGATTCAGACTGAAATAATTATAAATAGGAGACTTTGACCACAAACGTTTGTCTCATCCTACTCCTGTCAAAGTTACCAGCACATTACTAATTTGGCCTTAAATATTGTAAGTTCCGTTATTGTTTCTATCTTAGTACAAGGGTTAAGAGTAAAGAAATTTATTTCCTAAAATACTTTTCTAATTTCTTTGGTTTTATTGGAATAACACCAGAATATGTGAGTTACAGTCGATGTAGATAAAATTTGTCAATGGTGGGTCTTTATATTAACAATAAAACATATTTTTCTGTATTTCAGTACCAGTAATATAATATTTAATAATTCGCTTATTAAGAAAAAAATCATTTAATTTTATCGAAATATATATTTTTTCATCTCAAAAATGCTAGTGAAATTCATATGTAAGTAGGTATAGTTAATATTTTTACAAACAAAATCAAATGTTTAATTGGCTTTACTATCTAGATATTAATTTTATAATTCTATGTGTTGTGGCCTTGATAGACAGGTATTCATCTACACATCTCAATTTAAATTTTATTTTTAAAGATATATGAATTATTTTTAATACATACTTTGATTTCATTTTCAATTATTTTTTAATTTTTACAGCAAATGAGTGGTTTCTGAATTCACATTACATGTACATTGTATTCCATATACAACATTGTCAAATCTATTCAATTTGTGACTACAAGCATTCTTACGTTCGATGTACATAAAAATCCTTTTATGCAACACTGTAGGCAGCTGTTCTAAACAGCTCTATCACGTGAATTTATTCAATCAATAGGCGCTTTCATATAGTTAAAATATTTCGAATTGGCTAAATGTTTAAATATTTCTCGAGAACTCTACTGGAATATGTGAGAGTGAGAAAGATTATGTAGTCGATTCGATGATAGGCAAACGCTCATTACCTCTATTCATATAGAGATGAGTAATTAATAAAAAAGTGGATATTCTGAATGAGTGAAATGGTAAAAATTAAGTTAGGGAATTTCATTGCTGCTCCGAATTGTTTCTATGTGGTTCTGCCCATATTGTAAAAATTTCGTGTAATACAAACTAATTACATGTTTATGAATTTCATTGTTATTTTTAGATAAATGCGAAAAATTACATATCGTTAACAACGCTATTACGGTGAAATATTCGATATTGAAAACACCTAATTATGAGACGTCATTTCGAATTTACAAATTCCGACAAGACAGCAGTACGGCAACAGTGGCGACGTAGTGCAAACAAACTGAAATCAGCTGATTAATGTCAAATAAACATACAGGGCATCGCTTTTCCTGCGCCGCAGGAAAAAATCCTGCTCGAAAATTTGGCAGTGGTTCTGTCATTTTCCGGCCACACTTGGCAGAAGGTGTACGATAAGTTAATCCTTTTAGGAAAATGTTGTGTTTTACGTGTTAGTGTCACGGATTTTAGTTCTATATTTGTGGTAACTGGCGTGGAAAACTTGTGCCGCTATGGCGGATTTAACGAAACCGCCCCTCAGTGACATTAAACACCCCGAAGAGGTGGTGAGAATGGCCATGAACGATAATCTCAAATTCGCCGTCCTAATCGGCCTTATAGAGGTAGGACAAGTCTCCAACAAGGAAGTGGTCAACACCGTCTTACAGCTGGTAAGTAATCAATTATTTTCACATTACATTTAAAACCAAGTTCAAAACTAACCTGTACCCTGCACTTGACTTCTCTGTTAATAAAAAATGCAGATATATCTACGATAGAGTATTTTTTCGCCTTATTGCATCATAAGTTTATTAGCAACTCTTTTCTACCCTGACAAGTTATATGTAACATATAATACAGTAAGAATTGCCAGAAATAGCAGGTGCAGGTATAAGAAGCTGGGAGGGGTGGACCAGAGTAATAAACAAAGCAACATTTGCTTAGTTTTACCTGCTGCTATCTGTGTTATTAGTTTAAGCACACAATTAAGTAGCAGGAGCTTCATTCCAACAGGGTAGAAACCTATTGAAGATCATCCCAAACACTCAGAAATACATTCAAACAGTCCCTACAAATTTGTCTAGTGTCCACAATTATTTCTTACTGTTTTTTATGTTAAACACTTATAATACTTTGGAAAAAACTATTA
Organism: Euwallacea fornicatus; assembly: GCF_040115645.1. NCBI lineage: Eukaryota > Metazoa > Arthropoda > Insecta > Coleoptera > Curculionidae > Euwallacea > Euwallacea fornicatus. The sequence continues at coordinate 2,933,231 of NC_089567.1, read as the reverse complement.
ATTTTATCTCCAATTCAAAATATTTTTTTATTAGACCTGCCCCAACTGTTGTCTATAAGATGCTCCATCTCACTTCATGACAATAACAATATAGATAGGGGTCCATTAATGAAATCTAAAAAAAGCAATATTCCTATAATTAGCAGATATATAAACATTTGCTTTATATTTATTTAACATTTGTCAGCACCTCTTTCTCACATTTGTCTGAACGTTTTTTCACTCTTTGTCTAACATTTAACATATATAAAGTATTATATATACACAAAAATGAATTAGCTGCATTTTGAAGAGTAATATAGGTAAATTTGTTATTCTTTGTCAAATGATTCAGTTAAAATAGTCTAATGGGGAAGCTAAATTATACATGGGAACATAATCTGCTGCTGTTTTCAATAGTTCATAAGTAAGTCATAAATTACAGATGTTAAATTGTAGATCATAAAGAGTATAAACCACCATAGCATAAATTGATAAATTTTCCACCTGGGAAGTAAATTTTATTTTAACATCAATCCATGGAAACAAATCATTCAGATTCTAAGCAAATAATGGATGTCCATTCAGTAACACTGTTTAATACTTATCTAAACCAAATCATAAAGTAATAGTTTTCAAAATTTACTAATTCAATATTATGGTTATTTATAACTACATGTTAAAAAATTGCATAAATATTGTGAAGAATATTCACCTTTACTGGTCGTAAATCAGTTAGAAACTTTATTTTGCTCAACCCGCAAATCTCAACTAGTAAAGTTATGTACCTTACTATTTTTGATATTTAATACAGTATATTATATGGTAACTCTTTTCTATATATTCATGTGTATATTATCTTTCAATTCAATATAAATTTTGTAACTATTAAATCCACATAAATGTCTCAACTGCTAATTATATGCAATATAATATAAAAATTATATCAAAATAGTTAATGAAAACCACATCATTGCACTTGAATATTGCTAATTTAATGTAAACATTTCTGATTTCCACGTAGCTTTAGTAATCTAAATCATATTGACAGTCTGGTAGACGAAAAGCGGTCTAAGGCATCGTCTTTCGAATTTGCCGTCGTTCACTATGTTATTTGAATAAATAGATTAAAATCTAAAACAGTAAAAATATCCAAAATTTTTCGTTAAATTTTAAATCACTTGGAATTTAAATTTATATACATTTACCTGAATATTTCGGAGATAATTCTGTCTTTTTAAATTGGTTATATACTTGACCTTTGGCAACAGGCTTACAGAATTGAGAAATATTTTCAGCAATTTCCTAATCAAAAACTTATAGACATTCACAGTGGTTTTCAAATATTTTTCTATTTCGCAATCTAAATTTCAGTTTTACTGCACGTTTTGACATTAAAATAGTATTGAATTGATGTTGATAATACACACATATTTCAGAAGTATACATATTATTTCCCGTTTAAAAGTCGCAAAAATGAACAGTAATGTGTTACTTTAATATTACAATTTGATAACATTAATATTTTATTAGATAAGCTTTAGTATCACATAATCAGCGAAGTACACAATTTGCCACATTTGTCGTGTACATTAGATAGTCTTTGCCGGCCTTTACCAGGTGAATTAAGTTTCCATCATTTTTAGGATTAGTTTCACCGATATTCTAATTTATCGTTGATTCTACGAATTTTTATCTCAAACGAAAAAATAGCATAGAATACAAAATTTGTATGAATCGTCGCACACGTTTGACTGCAAAGCTTGTCAGTTCGCTCCTCGTTTCATTTCTTATTTCGCAAACTTGGACTGGTACGATACTAAATTTCCGTATGAAATTCGCATCTTAATAACACTATTTTAGTACTAGTAAAAGCTAATTAATTGTTCCATATCAGGCAAGCGTAATCTATAGTTCCGTAAGAGAAAGACTCGGCATTAGGCAAGCGCTAAGCAATAAGGAAATTTAATCACTGAAATTAAATAGTGTCACAGTTTGCACTGAGACGTACGTATAAACTCCTATTGTGCAAGTAAGACTTAAGCTACGTTCAACTTAAGCTTTACCTAACTTGAGAGCACACTTTAATCCTCTTATAAAAATATTGTTACTGTTTCAAACGAAGTTGATTTAACAGCAACAAATTTCTTATCAGAGGTCATTAATTGGGCACGAATGAAGGTTCATAGTTGAGCTTATATAGGATGCCCCCGGGAAAAGTTTTCACCTTGAAAATATTTTCTCTTGTTTGTTAAACAAAAAAAGGCTAAAACACATCAATTTTGATAGGGCGGAGGATATCATTTGGTGAAAAAGTGGTTTTGAAAATGTCATTTCTCTACCTTTAAGAACTACCTTTTTGAAATTTTCAAATTGGATGAGGGGTTACGTTAACTACGTATGAAAAGTAATTTTTTTCTCTACACGGTGAAGATTTTATTTTTTATTTTTGTACGTCGATCTTGTAGGAATTAAACAAAAATCAAACATTTGATTTTAGTCATGAATGTTATTGTAATGAATGTTGAAAGTGTATAGTTAGACTCAAATCGTCTTGACGTCTCAAATGTATCAATAACAATGGCATTTCTAATATTACATTTAAGATTAATATATCCAAATTTTTTTGGAGGAACAATTTATCGATATTTTTCCAATTACTAAGTGACTTTAGTACTTCATGGCAAGACATCACTTCAGAATTCGTTTAATTTTTAATTTGATAAAATGGTTTACCCGTTCCAAGAGAAGATCGAGATTTTGAGTCTGTATTACAAAAACAATAATTCTTCAAAAGCGGTAGCTCGGGTCTTCAAGTTATCAACCTTAAAAAATGGTATGCCAGCCTTATGTGTTTAAGTTGCTAATGAAACTCAACGAGACAGGTTCCGTGTCCAAAATAAAAAGAAAACACGAAGGTGACCGCCCAATGAGAAGAAATTAAGTCGAAATTGCCGATTTGGGATATGTTCAAATGGACAATAGAACGTCTATACAAAAAATTGCTAAGGAATCCGGCGATTCAAAAAATACTGTTCATAGAATGTTAAAAGAAGTAATATTCTATCCTTATGTCATAAAACTAGTACAGGAATTATTTGGGGATGATTTCTACCGTCGATTAGAATTCTGCAACTTCTTTAGCAACATGTCACATTTAAAAAGACTGATAATATATCTTCTGAATAATCTTTCTTTTATTTAAATGGTGATATTAACACCATAATTGTCGTTACTGGAGCAATATCAATCGTTATTTGTTCCGAGAGACTCAACAATCTCAAAAATGAAATATTTGGTCAGAGATTCTTGATGATCACATTGTTAGACGATTTTTCGTTGCTGGAAACTTAAATGAAAAAAACTTTGTACAATTTCTACAAGACGCCATATTTCCGTGGATAACTGAAATACTTGAACAAGATCCTCGCTTCTTAGAACAAGAATTCGTTTTCAAGAAGATTAAACGCCTCCAAACTACACTGTTGCTGTCTGAGAATTTCTAGATGATGATTTTCCTTGAAGATGGATTGGCGGAATAGGTCCAGTGGAGTAGTCCGTAAGATTCCCTAACCTTAGTCCCCTAGATCTTTTGTTATGAGGACATTTGAAGACCTGGATCTATAACACTTACTCTGATTCTCTGGAGGAGTGATAAGCTCGAATCGTTGAAGACTGCAGGTCTACGACACCAGAAATGTTAGATAATGTGCAACGACGTTATGAGGATCAGCTGTACATGTGTATGGAAATCTATGGACAATGAAGGTCACTTTCAATATCTCTTATTATAAAATAAATAAATTACCAGTAGAAGTGGTTAAAATCAAATTTTTGGTTTTTGTTTAATTTTTACAACAAAGACGTACAAAGATAAAAGCTTGATCACGTAGAGAATAAAATTACCTCTTAAACAAGGTACAACGCAGCCCCTTTTTCAATTTGAATACTTCAAAAGGATGGTTCCCACGAGTGAAATGATGACATTTCGAAAGCAAATTTTTCACCAAATTATGTCCCCTTCCCTATCAAAGTTGATGTGCGTTACCGGTTTTTTTTTAACAAACATCAGAAAAGATATTCAGGGTGCAACCTTTTCCGTAGGACACCCTGTATGTATAAGATGACACTGAAAAAATACAATGCGAATTACTATTAAATTGAACTAACACATAGTCGAGAACGTTCTAAAACTAAAAAATGTTTTATACATTTTTGTTGAAATTCCTTTCATTTCCAAGAAGCTACGTACTTCGCAGGATCTAATGCTATTTCAACGGCACGCATTGAAATTATTTTTGCTGAAAAATAATGTTTTATGAAAAAGAGTTAAAATTGTTTTTCTTCATAATTGAACGGAGAATTGAAAACTGTTTTCTATTTCTAGTAAAACAGTGCGTACCATTTTTTTCTTGCCCCGACCCACCCCACCACAATTTTATAATTTTTTAGTAAAATTTCAACACCTTGTATTTTAAAAATTAAATAAATACGGGGAAAAGGGTATAGCAACTTGTGTTAGTTTTGGGATATCCTTTATTAGGTAGTACTGTCGCGGCTGCCACCCATTGCAATTTTTTCAATGCCACTTTCAGTGATGCATATCAAATATCAGAATATCCTAAAATAGAACCGTCTTTGGATATCGGCACCAATTCATAAATGCAAAATTTTGAATTGTGATTTATTTGAAACAATGAAATCACTAATAATTTCCAAGAAATTTAATGTTTAAAGAAATAAAACTTCCCTAAAAGCATTCTAACTAAAGAATTACCCTGGACCCAATAGGAGTGCAGCTCGTTTAATATGAAGGGTTTATAATATACTTGACGGGATTTTATAAATTGATCATTATAACCGTGATCTCGTATTAAGCATATTCCTATTAAACAAGTTTTATTGCATATTTTTATAAGTGATTACTTCTTGACCCTTTTCTGCGACCACCACTAGCATTAATTGCCTATACATATTTTGTGCTTGATTGTATGGTAAAGAATTACGTAAATACCAACATGCCAGTTTAATACTTTTTCTACTGTTGTATATTTTATATTGAATATTACCAAAGATATTATTTATTTTAGTGAAAGTCGAATAAAACGATGGTGTAGGGACCAAGTACAAAGGGTCGTTATATCAAGCTTTTTTTTGGTTATGATTAAAGGAAGATGTAAAAAAATCACAAACATTTATTTAAAATATTAAAAACTATATGATAAATAATCTAATATAGTTTTTAAATTATTTCTAATTACGTATGTATGGTAGAAACATAGTATTTATTCAAATATTATGTGATATTTGTTCACTTTTTGCACTATAAGTTAAGATAAATCAATACAGTGTTTTTCTTTACAGAACTGGTTACATTCAACAGCCTTTTGTCATTAAAATAACTATACAGGGCGTCCCAAATAAAGTGAGTTCCATGGAGATTAAGGAAGCGGTAAGAGATACACGGTGACTCAAATTGAAAAAAAAAAGCGCATTTTTGTGCCCATTCAGAAAATGTTCTAAATTTAAAAATATGCACAGCGGTTGTCAAAATATGAGCAAAAAACTGAAAACTTCGATTTTTCGAAAATCATAAATTATGAGTACACTGTTTGAGTAAATTGTACCAAATTTGGCAGTTCTTTATTATCGACAACTGACAATTGAATGGCATTTTCAGAATTTTTCCAGGCCTTCTAGATTTAGAGAAATTATATTCAACTTTGTTATTTCTTTTGGCGTCATATCGGATTTTGGTGCCATCGAATAGACAATAAAAAAAGTTATTTAATCGTGTATCACAAAGGTGCCCTTGGACCTACCGAAGTAAGATAAATAAATAAAAACATTTTTCACCTTAGTAGGCTCAGAAACAAGTACTTTAGTATCGCTAATCAAAGAGCAGTAATGTATGACGTATTCTGTTTAATGGGACAATAAAAACTTAATACGTTTTTTTAGTATTAACGCAATTACAATTCCATAGATTTTATTAAAAATAACAAAGAAACATAACGAAGGAATTAGTACCTTTACTCACTATGAGTAGGAATTACTAATCCTAATAAAAAATCCTAATCCCTATAAAAACTGTTCAAATATTTCTCCATTATGATTAACACAAACTCTACAGCGCTTAACAACAGACGTACAATCACTTTTTACCATACCTGGAGGTATTTCTTAAATGGTTCGCACAACTGCAGCCTCCAACTCTGTTACTCTATCGTAGGATCTGTAATAAACCTTATTTTTTACATATCCCCAAACAAAAAAATCGAGAGGTGTTAAGTCTGGGGAGCGTGCTGGCCAACTGATAGGGCCTCGATTTCCAACCCTACTATTTCTATACGTATCATTTAGATATTGCCTAACACTAAAGTACTTGTTTCTAAGCCTACTAAGGTGAAAAATGTTTTTATTTATTTATCTTACTTCGGTAGGTCCAAGGGCACCTTTGTGATACACGATTAAATAACTTTTTTTATTGTCTATTCGATGGCACCAAAATCCAATATGGCGCCATAAGAAATAACAAAGTTGAATATAATATCTCGAAATCTAGAAGGCCTGGAAAAATTCTGAAAACGCCATTCAATTGTTAGTTGTCGATAATAAAGAACTGCCAAATTTGGTACAATTTACTCAAACAGTGTACTTATAATTTATGATTTTCGAAAAATCGAAGTTTTCAGTTTTTTGCTCATATTTTGACAACCGCTGTGCATATTTTTAAATTTAGAACATTTCCTGAATGGGCACAAAAATGCACTTCTTTTTTCTAATTTGAGTCACCTTATATCTCTTACCGCTTCCACAATCCCCATGGAACTCACTTTGTTTGGGACACCCTGTATAGCGCATAACTCTTTAGAGTTTTTGCAGCGTGTAAGATTTTTACAATTGGAGGTGACTTAAAATCTTCATCATCCTCAGAGGCTTCAATACTTTCATCTTAGATTTCTTGGATGTTCGGCACTTCGTTTGCAATTTGCTTATCAGATAAAGCAACGTTTGTTGCCAAGTGAAGGTGAACATTTACAAAATCAGTCCATAATTCATCCGACAATGTAAAGTTTTCTTTTATTATAGCAAGAGGTACATCATCTTCTTTTTCAAAACCATTGTTTATCCTTTATGTCACCTCAGCTAAAAAAGATCGTCGTCCTCTTTAAAGTCGTCAGCTACTGGGGCTAGTTGCAAACCGGCATGTCTAGAACAATTCATGATTGTTTGGGGGTGATACCCTGTTTCATGCTTTAGAAATAATTGATATTGCATCCAAAAGATTAATAGTACGCTCATTGTTTTGCTGATTGTTTTCAATAACTTTCGTTAGCTGGAGCTTTCTAAAATGAACTTTCATTGATTTTATGATATCTTGGTAAACCTGCAGCTGCAAATCTGATGGGGTTCTCGATGGGAGATATTGAACGTTAATATTCTCTATATTTGACCTTTTTGGGTGCACTGGACAATTGTCTATCAAGAGCAATTTTTTTTCTTTTTTTTCTTTAATTCAATATTTCAATTTTGCAAATTTTTTATAAACAAGTCTGACGTCATCTCGGCTATTTTATTGGACATGTAGGACGCAGATAACTACTTAATATTATTGATATAGCGAGGGTGTTTTTATTTTTTAATAACGATTAACTTCCGTTTTTCTGATTGAGTCATATTCGTAGTAAAAAAAAGAGAAACTCTTTCCTTGGACATTTTTTAACTTGTGCTCTTTTTTCTTTCACATTTCAGTGTTGAGTTCGGAGTCATTTTGTAGAAATGATCAGTTTCATCTGCGTTAAAAATATCGTCATTCTGATGATTTTTTCGAACTTCTGGCTTCCCAGGTTTGCGTCAGTTTACTGTCACTTCAACTGGCACACTAGCAGCTACACCACTAATTTTTCAATGCATAATATTGTTTTTGCTGGAAAGGTTTAATCCTACTTTCTTAGCATTTACAGTCAGTACCGAAAATATTGGGACGAACGCTAATCATTTACAAAATAAGGTATTTTTTTATTAAAAGTTGTTAAATAAATACAGATTTTTTAAATAATAATGTCGTGAATCATCAACAATAAAGACTTACAGTTAAAGTTTTCTAATATTTAACAATAAAAATTTACAATCAAAAATCCAAATGGTAACCGTTCAATCAACCGAAAATATTGAGACTATTCCGTTACATACCCTTAGAATGATTCATAATGGTCTTGATATCAACAATCTGATTTTAATAAATAAAAACTTGTTTCATCTTGTGCGTGCTATGCTAAGTAGTTTTATTTAGTTTTCAAATTAATTACGATATCTGGCACAGTAAAAACACAAGTTTCCATTTAAAAGAGTTAGTGATACATCTTTATGAACAAGACTGTTCTTATAGTAAAATTGCTTCCATATTAAAACTTAGTAAAAGTACAGTGAGAAATATTATTTTACAATATAACAATGAAGACAAACTGGTCTTTATTTCACAAACTGACCGTTCAAAACTTTTCAAAGGGCTTAACGTCCTATTATGCGAAAAGTTAAAGAAAATCCAAAAATTAGTGCTCCAAAACTCCAAATTTTATTGGACTAACATATACTGCAAAAGGTATCTCTTCAAACAATACATCCATTCTCATGGTTATCATGGTAGAATAGCACAAAAAAACATGGTTGAATGAAAAGAATAAAAAAATACGGCTAGAATTTGCATCCAGCTACATTTTAAAAGAAAATGACTACTGATCACATGTAATTTTCTGGAATAAGTCCAAATTTAACATCTTTGGCTTTGATGGACCTTCTAGAAGGTAAAGAAAGACAAATAAAGCTTTAAAAACTTTCAAGTATGATGGAGGGTCTGTTATGTTTTGGCGATGCTGCGTATCAAGTGGGGGAGTTGGAAAATTGGTATTTTTAGAAGAAACAATGGACAAAATGTACTATCTTAATCTTTTAAAACAAAATTCTTTGATGTAGTGCTGAAAATGTGAACATTTTAAACACGTTCAAATGCTTTCAAGAAAACGACCTCATAACATGACGCTCGAATAGTACAAGACTGGGTACTTTATAATTGTCCTAAGGTCATCAAAACTTCTGCCCAGTCCCCAGACTTTAATCATTGAGAATGTATGACATTTTCTTGAGACGCAAATAAAAAGTCATCAAATTACTAATAAGGACTCTGTAAACCAAACATTGCGAAAAGAATGGAATAAATTTAATACAGATTTTGTACAAAAAATTATTTTTTCAATGCCAAAGCGGTTAAAAAGTATTATTGAGCAAAAATGTGGCCATTCTAAATATTAAAAATATCTGTGTTTCCCGTAGAAGTATAAGAACGGAATCGTCCCAATATTTTTAGATCATTGACATGTTAACATTTTGAATATTTGTTCATTGTTTTTCTTTGTTATCAAACATTTTGAAACTTGTACTGTAAGTTTTTGTTGTTGGTGATTTAATATCTTATAAAAAAAATCTCGGTTTATTTATCACTTTTTAACAGAGAAATATCTGATTTAGCAAATGTTTATCCTCCATCCCAATATTTTTGATGCTGGCTGTATATTCCGAGCCTTTATTCATTATTTAGGCGAACTGTTCCGTTTTTGCCTGTAGTTTTGGGCCACCGACTGCTGATCCTTTACTGCTTTCTTTTTTAAATCACTTAAAGAATGCCTGATCAATATCTCCATGACTGGATAACTTAAGTTCTTTCTTTGGCAACAAATTTCCATTAAACGATTTCTTGATATTTTCTCGATTCTTTTAAATTGTAGAAACACTCGAATGCGATAATTGCAATCTATTTGTATTGGTATTGTTGTTTTCACCTGCTTCAAGTCTCGAAATGATTATACTTTTCTCGTCAATGGATACAACTTTTTTTTTTTAAGACTTAAAATACAAAAAAATTATTATAATGTTAACAAGCTGAATGTATCCAATGAACACACCCTCTAATTTATACCTCACCTTTTTCGTTGCTACGCACATCAAGTTTTAGTGAGTGCAAGTGAAGTTAGACGATTTATAAGTGTGAGAGAGAGAGAGACAGGAGATTGAGAGACAGGCTATTGTTTCCCGTTCCATTGTCAACGATCGGCTAGCTTCGTTGACTCGCAAGCAGTACATCTTAATCCGAGCAAGGATGTAGATCTAAATGATTTTGGAGGTCGCGAATTGCGCGTATACATGCAAATTTGAGAGCATTCTTCGAGGACAAACTCCAACTTTTACACACACCACAGTAGAGATGGTATACAGTCAGTCATAAAAGTATTCGTACACCTACTAAATTTCCCAAAAAACAAAGAAATACTAATGTAAAAAAAAAAAGAAAAAAAGCTACATATGAGATGCTCTAAATGTATTTATTTTCAATAATTAAAATAAAAATTAAAAAATCAATGCGACAAAAAATAAATTAAAATGTACTTTTAAGTGATCACGAAAGTATTCGTACAGCGCGTCCCATTGGTTATTTTTCGGGTCTTGGGTAATGAACTAATATTTTGTAGGTCCTCCTCCGGCTAAAATTACAGCATTTAGCCTTCTAGGCATTGAATTCACTAAATTTACAGTGACTTCGGGTGTAATTTTGTCTCATTGTTCTTGTAAAACTATTTTTAATGTTTCTTGACTTGTAATTTTTTTCCGAACATCAGGATGTCGAATTTTTCTTTCCAGTTCATCCCAAAGATGTTCAATGGGGTTTATATCAGGCGGCTGAGGTGGATGATCAAGAAGTTTCGGCACATTGTAGGCTAACCACATCTTTACGTTATGAGCGGTGTGTTTTGGATCATTGTCCTGTTGTAAAATCCAATTTTGAAGACTCAGTTTTTCCACACATAATGGTATATTATCACGCAAAATGTTCATATATTGATACTGATCTATTTTGCCTTCAATAAATGCCAAACTTCCAACCCCAGCGGCTGACATTCCTCCCCAAACCATAACGCTGCCACCGTCGTGCTTAATGGTAGAACATAGATTTTTGGCCTCCAATGGTGTGTTTTTCTGACGCCAAATTTTACCTTTCCCATCTGATCCATACAAGTTAAACTTGCTTTCGTCGGTATACAGGGTGAGTCGGGAGGATCGTGCCAAACTTCAGGAGCGTGTTGTACATGAAAAATAAATGTAAAAAAACTCAAATGTTGTTATCCGATTTTCGTTTGTTTACAAGTTATAGCGTAAATAAAATTAAAACATAAAATTTAAAAAAATTATAAATTTCATAAGAAATTCCATAAATTAACGTTTGGATATCATAGTAAATGTTCAAAAATATTGCCATTAACTTCTAAACATTTTCGGCTTCGTCTATGAAGAGCACTCGTCGCGCTCCTGATTGTTTCATGTCTTTCTTTAATGGCAGCTACAGCATTTCTAATGCGTTGAATTAGTGCATCTTGAGTGTCCACTTTTACTCTGGACACTTCAGTTTTAAACCAACCCCACAAACAATAGTCTAGTGGTGTCAGGTCTGGAGACCTTGGAGGCCAACTAATAGGGTCACCACGACCAATCCAACATCCAGGAAAGGTACGTTTATGATAAATAGAATCCTAGTTAAAAAAATTTATTTACGCTATAACTTGTAAACAAACGAAAATCGGATAACAACATTTGAGTTTTTTTTACATTTATTTTTCATGTACAATACGCTCCTGAAGTTTGGCACGATCCTCCCGACTCACCCTGTATAAAATCCTTTTCCAAAAACTTTCGTCCTCGTCTTTATATTTATTCGCGAAAGCGAGTCGTTTCTGCCGATTAGCGTTAGAAATAAACGGTTTCTTTCTGGGCATTCTTCCGTGAAATCCTGCTGATTGTAGAACCCTTCGGACATTTTCTGGATGCACATTTTTACCACTCATATTTGATAGTTCACTAGCCAAAATTGGAGCACTTGTCTTCGGGTTTTTTTCTGATTTTTTGAATAAGAAAACGCTCTTCGCGTAAATTTAAAACTCTTTTTCTTCCAGATCTTGGCTTTTTATACACATTTCCCGATTCTTTGTAGTTCTTCACAATATACTGTATCGTAGATCGACTTCTATTAACGATTTTACTAATTTCGGAATAGGATTTTCTTTCTTTATGGAGTTTAATAATTAAATTTCGAATATCTTGAGAACACTCTTATCCTTTACGCCCCATTTTTACTAAATGCTTCAAATGTATATTCAACAATTTTGATATCGTAGAAACTACTATAAACAACAATAGGAAATAATTGTTATCGCTAATTTTTTTGTAAAACCCGAAAAATAACCAATGGGACGCGCTGTACGAATACTTTTGTGATCACTTAAAAGTACATTTTAATTTATTTTTTGTCGCATTGGTTTTTTAATTTTTATTTTAATTATTGAAAATAAATACATTTAGGGTATCTCATATGTAGCTCTTTTTCTTTTTTTTTTTACATTAGTATTTCTTTGTTTTTTGGGAAATTTAGTGGGTGTACGAATACTTTTATGACTGACTGTATTTAGAACGCATTAATTGGAAAATGAGCCCTTTTTGTAACATGATCCATCCTCGGATTGAGTTGTACTCCTTGCGAGTCAACGACGTTAGCCGATCGTTGACAATGGAATGGGAAACGGTAGCTCGTCTCTCTCGCACTTATCAATTGTCTAATTGTCTTTTCTTTGCACGTACTAAAACTCCATGTGCATAGCAGCGAAAAAGGTATCGTATGATCCTGGTTCATAATTTTTCCAATATTTCCTATTTTCTTCACTCTTCTATAAAAAAAAATAATTTCTTTGAGCCATTTACCGACACAAAACGAAAATGAAAATATCGACATATAAAAAAAACACAGACTCTATGGCTTAACTCAATGAATTTCTTCGTCGTAGTTGTTAAGTGTCGATAAATGGCTCAAAGAATTTGATTTTTTGTGCATTTACAATATGTAATTTCAATGTAAACTCGATCCTGTCAGCATTCCTTTAGAAATTCCGCAAAAAGAGACCGAAACTTATAAAAAAGCAGTTTGTACCAGCTTTACGTAAAAATGGCAGAAAAACCATAACCGTAAATGGGTGTATCAAATATGTATATTAAAAACAAATATTCTGCGATTTATCTGCAAAGCCGCTGAAGGCTCTGCTTTTTAAAAAAGGTCGGCCACTTTTTGAATGACTTCAAAGAACACCGGCAGTGTCGACTCCATGCTACGATTACTGTACTACGTATGTACAGTATGTAACACACTTGTTCGTACACCCGAGTTTGTTGAAAAAAACATTCGATTTGTCTTGTTAAAAATCACTTTTTTTATTTTCCGTTTATTCATTTTCGATAAGAAGTCTGTTATGATATTATGTACTTAAGTAAAAATGTGTCGAACCGGTTTTCAATAGTTTAATTGAATAATTTAATGAAAATATAGTATTATTTTCAAGCAACATTGTTGTTCGTACAATTAAATTGAATATCGTTGAAAGATAGAGTAAACATGTTTTATCTTGTTTTTTTTTGTTTGTCCGGGTAACAAATACTGTAAACAAAGTACCTTCTCCCTTTTTCTAAAATTGTTTCATCAGTTCGATTCAAAATGCCGAATAGAAAGGAACTAAGTTTAGATTTAAAGAAATCTATCGTAAATATGGCTCTCAGGGGTTATAGTTTACGCAAAATAGGACAATTAACAAACAAAAGACATTCCACGATCCAATATATTGTGAATAAATTTAGAAATGAAGGCACATGTTCCAATTTTGGCAGAAAAGCGAAGAAAAAGAAGTTAAACGAACGAGATGAACGGATGATAGTTCAAGAAATTAAGAAAAATCCTAAATTAAGCGTGCCGAAACTGCGTTCAATTGTCGAAGATACAATTGGCCAACATATCTCCTGCCAAACAATTCGACGTGTCTTATGGAAATATGGTCATCACGGTAGAATCCCACGTAAAAGACCATTTGTTAGTGTAGAAAATAAACGGAAAAGGATTTTATTTGCAAATGAACATTTGAATAAAGATCAGGAGTTTTGGGACAGCGTCATTTGGTCCGATGAGACGAAAATCAACCTTTTCCAGTCAGATGGAATCAATAGAGTTTGGAAGAAACCAAATGACGATAATAATCCTCTTAATACGATTCCCACTATAAAACATGGAGGTGGATCTGTAATGATATGGGGCTGTATGTCGTCAAATGGAGAGGGGAAATATCCATTTTATTGATGGCACAATGGATAGATTTGTATATAATGAGATATTAAAAAAAATGTTAAGGAAAGTGCAATGAAATTAGGAATGCCAAGGATCTATAGATTTCAACAAGGTAACGATCCCAAGCATACCGCTCTAATTAACAAGGAATGGTTAATTTGGAGTGTCCCAAAACTCTTACGAACCCCTCCACAATCTGCCGACTTAAATTCAATCGAGTACTTATGGGCAATTTTAAAAAGAAATGTAAGAAAATATCATATTTCCTCAAAAATCGATTTAAAACATGCAATCGTGAAAGAATGGAACAATATTAGCCCAGAAATCTGTAAAAACTTGGTTTCTTCAATGAATAGAAGATGTCAAGGGGTGATTAAAGCTAAGGGTTATTCAACAAAATATTAGGGAATTACCTTTAATGAAAAAAAAATCATTCAAAATTGTTTTCAATTTACGTGTACGAACAACAATGTTGCTTCAAAATATGATGTTTTTATAAAATGTTTATATTTTGTATTAATTGTTTGAGAAATTTAGACTTAAATTGTTGTAGTTATCTTATATTTATTGTTAATATACAGTCGAACTCGGTTATAAGGAACACGAGGGGACAAAAGATTTTGTTCGTTATAGCCGGGCATTCGTGAAATCGAATTTTACTTAATATGTATTGGATTAATCTTAAAACTTCTTACTCGCTAAAAATGAATTTTTTTTATGTATACAGGGTGTTTCCTAACTACGTGTAAAAAATTTAAAGGCGTAATCTTCGACTGATTTTGAGTCAAAAAATGTCTAATAAACATATGTCCGCAAATGCCTTGTTTCCAACATACAGGGTGTTGACTGAAAGACGTTGAAAAAGGTTTTAAACGTTTCTAAAAGTTTGGTGGAATTTACTAACTTGTTTATTGTTAGTTTTTTTTGCTACTTCCACTACTACAAACAAGATAGTTAGTGTTATTTTGGTGTTTTACTCTCTAAAGTGAAAGAATTTAGCTCTGTGTCGCGAAAATCAGATTATACCTCAGTTTTGAAAATTTTTCAAATGCCTAATTACACCAATCAAGAAATGGCCAATATGGTTTTTGTTTACGGCCTTGTTGATGGTAAGTGTTTTTCTAAAATTCAAACACCCAAATTGAGACATTTTGGAAATAAAATCTCTTTTTCTTGTCACATTTCAACACCCTGTATCTTGGAAACAAGGCATTTGCGGACATATGTTTATTAGACATTTTTGACTCAAAATCAGTCGAGGATTACGCCTTTAAATTTTTTACACGTAGTTAGGAAACATCCTGTATAGTTAAAATTAATGCACTAGTTAAAAGGAAAAGATGGGTAAAAATAACATTTTTATTTTATTTGCTCCTATGCACCTAATACAGATACACGTCTTATTGCTATTTATTTTGTACTGTAAATTAGTCAGTCATTTTATTTTGCACTTGATTTTTAAAAAGCGAATGTTTCTCAATATAGCCATATAATTTATGGAAGGCTTGATATACCGAAGAGTCGGCACTTGTACAGTGAATGAATTTCGATACCACGTTCAGAGAAGAAAGGGTCTGTGACACAGTGGGCATAACATCGTCGTCTGGTTCCTTTTCTTCCTCGTTTTCACTCTCCTTAATTTCGTCTGTAAGGGGTTCTTTAACATTATTCATTAACTCAGCATCACTAGGAAAATCGGTTGTTATCAAATCGTTATCTATTTTGGTGTACTCTTCTAGATCAATGTTACTATGTTTTTTAATCCATTCTGTCAATGAAATGTCTTCTTCGTCATCTTGATCTACAAGTTCCTCTTGTTGAAGTTTTACCAAACGCGCCAACGGTATGTTGTCTTCATCATCGTACTCTTGTATTATGTGCAGTTTAAATCCCCCATGACGAAAACAGTTCTCGATGGTGTTTAGCGAGACTTCTCGCCATGCGGCGCTAATCATTATTATCGCATCAAACAATGTAAAGTTAAGGTCTTCATTACTTTCAAAAACGCTTATTAGTCGCACCAAAAACATTTTTCGATAAAAAGATTTTAAAAGGTGTATAACGCCTTGATCCATAGGTTGTAACACAGCTGTCACGTTTGGTGGTAGGAACACAAGATTGATGTATTCAAAATTTTCTAATCTTGGATGCGCTGGACAGTTATCCACAAGAAGTAAAATTTTCCTTCGTTTCTTGCGAAGTTCGTCATTCCATTTTTGAAGTAATCCTTCAAAAATTTCACTAGTCGTCCATGCTCGTTGATTCGACTCATAGATGACTGGTAACTTGCCTTTATTGTTTAAGCATCTAGGCGATTTGGATTTACCGATAACCATCAAGGGGTGTTTTTCAGTTCCAGTCATATTAGCACAAACCCAGACAGTTATTCTTTCCTTGCTTTGCTTTCCACTAGCACATTTCTCGCCCTTAAATTTTAGGGTCTTATTCGGAGCCATTTTGTAAAATAAACCTGTTTCATCTCCATTGAAAATCATCATTCATATCGTATCCTGTACTAATGACTGGCCATTGACTTTTTAGCCATTCTGACGTTATTTCTGTTGATACTCCTGCAGCCTCTCCATGAATTTTGTCCGCTGATATGTTATGTCTTGACTTAAATCTATCAATCCAATCTTTTGTACACACAAACTGCTCACTACCACTTTCACCTACTCCATACGTTAGTCTTCCAAGTTCTTCTGCTTTTGTTTGTAGAATCACGCCAGTAATGGCATTGTTTTGACTCCTTTGAATCGTAAACCATTTGAAAAGTGCTTGATCTATGTCATCTCTTATAGGTTTTCGAATTTTCTTTTGCCTTGTTACATTACCTTTCAAAGTTTTAAATTTATTTCTATTTTTGAAAACTGTGGAAATTGTAGATTTTGGCAATTTATACTTTTTACACACTTGTGAATTGGGAAGACCAAATTCTAAATCGTTAATTATATTCAATTTTTGTTGAATGGTTAACACATTAAACTTTTTAGCTTCCATGTTTAACCTGAAAGCGATTTTGCTTCTTCCTACACAAATTAAATGCAACTGATGCGGTCCATACTTATTTCACGTAAAATTTACTACGATTCAATACACGGGGATTTCCCGGATCGAGATTATGTTGGCAAAATATACCCTAAAACTAACCTAATAGATTGTACAGAATGGTCTTTTTTATAGATTGGTTCATTATGACCGATCGGACCTGCAAATTTTTACCAGAAAGCATTCGCTAAAGCCAATCGTTCGTTCTAAATGTGTTTGTTATATCTGAACAAGAATAACAGAAATACAGAATATACAGTTAGTCTCATGAGTATTCGTACTCTATTGCTTCTCTATTTTAAATTACTGTTATTAATTTACAATGAACGATTTGAAACTGGTACCATCACAAACCTACTTTCCAATTAAAGGGCTTTTAAACTCATATGTACTTTCTTGCAAATTCAAATGTTTATATGGCGAAAACGTAATTTTAAGGAAATAAGAATAAAATGAGGCTCACAAGAGTATTCGTACTGCAACTGTCTGTTATGGGTTAAATCAAGATGATAAGAAATTTAGCCTGTATTAACTTGTTTGCGGCATAATACGAACGATTACCAATATAGACATATCGATTTGTTAGTCTTTAGGAGATACTAGTAAAAATGGGGAGAAAAAGTAGTGAAGTTTCATTAAGTGATAGGAAGTTAATTCTTAAATGGCACACTGAAAGTAAAAGTTATTTAGAAATTGCAAATTTAGTGGGCAGAAGTAAATCTACGGTACAATCTGTTATAAAAAACATTAAGTCAAGTGGAGATATTTGCAATAAACAACGTAAAGGAGGCCCGAAGAAACTTAATCCTTATGAGGAAAAAGCAGTTATTAAGGAAATAAAGAAGAATCCACAAATTCGTGGACCCAAGTTAGCAGCATTCGTTTTAAAATTCTTCAAAAAAGAAGTATCAGCAGAAACAAGTAGAAGAATTGTGAGAAGGAACGACTACAATGGGAGAGTTGCCAGAAAGAAGCCATTTATTAATAAAAGGAATCGAATG
The DNA here is from genome assembly GCF_040115645.1 of Euwallacea fornicatus. Classification (NCBI taxonomy): domain Eukaryota; kingdom Metazoa; phylum Arthropoda; class Insecta; order Coleoptera; family Curculionidae; genus Euwallacea; species Euwallacea fornicatus. Next base: position 2,914,994 of record NC_089567.1, on the reverse strand, counting down.
AAACGTTTAGAATTTGCAAAAAAATATGTCGACAAGGATATTAATTTTTGGGAACAAGTAATTTTCACTCACGAAAGTAAATTCAATTTGTTCAATTCAGATGGACGAACAATGGCGTGGAGAAAATCAAATTCAGAGTACGAATTAAAAAATTTAAAAGGAACCGTAGAGCATGGAGGTGGTTCCGTCATGGTGTGGGGTTGTATGTCCGCAAATGGTGTTGGTGATTTGGTTTTCATTGAAGGAATCATGGACAAAACATATTACCTAAATATTTTACGGAATCACTTGGCATCAAGTGCTACAAAATTAGAGTTACAACATAATTATTATTTCCAGCAAGATAATGATCCAAAACACACGGCTCATATTGTGAAAGAATGGATCTTATATAATACGCCACATACCTTGGCAACACCACCCCAAAGTCCCGATATCAATCCTATAGAACATTTATGGTCAGAAATGAAAAGAAGATTAAAAAACTACGAAATTGGTAGCAAAAAAACATTAAAAGTAAAACTTTTGGATATTTGGAATAAAATTGAACCAACATATACGAAAAAATTAGTTAGTAGTATGCCTAATCGGCTTAAAAGTATTATAAAATCCCGGGGAGGTCCAACAAAATATTAAATAAAAGAAAATAAACTGATCTTTTAGTATAGTTTTAGTAGGTACGAATACTCTCGTGGGTGTGATTTTGTTACTTATTATACTTAAAATTATATTTTGTTAATAATACTGTTTATCTTCAATAAAGTTTATAGGAATTGGGCTTTTTACACGCCCATAAAACATTTCTACTAAAAAAAAAATTGTTGAAAATTACTTATAAAAAAGTATTTTTATTTTTAAACCTGGAATCAATAGGGTACGAATACTCATGAGACTCACTGTAGTTAAATAGACACTTTTTGCGTTCCAAGCATTTTGTTCCTTAAAAGCGAGCGTTCGTTATAACCCGGGTTCGTTATAAGCGAGTTCAATTGTATGTATAAGAGAATAAAAAAATTGACATTTCTATATACAGGGTTCGCCATTACTCCGGCCTTGGTTCCTGGTGTCTTTGTATAAATATCAATATGAAATGTTTAGTACAGTACTCATTTATATTAGAAAGCTGCATGATTTAATAATATTTTTGTTTATACAAAGTGTTCCGTTTTCGCTGGGCAGCATAAAGTTATAATTTTTTAAATAACAACCCATAATTTTTTTTATGCCATTTGGTGAAACCTTAATTTAGAAGGAAAATACATTAAACATTTTTTAAATTGGTTGCGGCGTTGCCATATTAGAGAAATTTCTTTAAAAATGCAGCGTCAGAAAAAAATTATCACAAAACTGGTGTTTTTTGAAATTTTGAAATTTGTTTTTGTAAAGTAGTAAATGAAAGTCAGAGGTACCTAAAAACTTTAAAACATTTTTTTAATGCACCATACTTTTTTTGTATAAGAGTGCTAATTTGCAAATTTTACAAATTACTGAAACTCGTTTTTTTTAAATGGTACCCATGATTTTTTTCAAGACCTTCTAATGTAGTTTTTAATTCTCTATTAATTTGCAATAACATCTTTTCATCTAATATTTACAGTTATAGAGATATTTACAAAATTTCAATCAAATTGCAACAGGCATTATTATAATCTAACAGATTTATTCTAGTAGGCTTTGCTTCTATTTAACAAAAGCATAAATTAGTTATTTCATTTAGTTGTCATATTACCTGTCACTACCTTCTAATATGGCAACGCCGCAACCAATTTGAAAAATGTTTAATGTATTTTCCTTCTAAATTAAGATTTCATCAAATGGCATAAAAAAAATTATGGGTTGCTATTTAAAAAATTATAACTTTATGTTGCCCAGCGAAAACGGAACACTCTGTATAAACAAAAATATTATTAAATCATGCAGCTTTCCAATATAAATGAGTACTGTACTAAACATTTCATATTGATATTTATATAAAGACACCAGGAACCAAGGCCGGAGTAATGGCGAACCCTGTATAAGCCATCCAAACGACTCTTTTCCTGAATAAACCCGTGTGTACGAACAAGATTGTTACATACTGTATATCCCGCGTTATACCCGGCCAGTAAACCACCAAAAATATCTTTTTCGCGGACGTTAAAAAGAACTTTTTCACAATCGCGGCCAAATCCAACGAAATGTTTGAATTTCCGTCGTTATATGCGACTTGTTGTTATAAACGACATTGTTATTCGGGACTTTCACTGTATTTCCTTATGTCATTAATCGACCACGAAAATGAGACTACAGGGAGTCTTATTTGAGATGATATTAACAAGTGTATCACGGGAACTATACCTTCTCCGGTTTATAATGTAAATGATTATTACATTTTGCCAACCTAGTTGTTTTGCGCTAATATGAGAGTAGCATTATAAAAAGCGACGTGAATAATAAAATCCTCGAGAGTCAAAAATACTTTATATCTACCATTGTGTATCATCAGCAAACATGCGTTTATATTACTAATTGTCCCCGATCAATCTCAGTGATGAAAACATGACCCGCATTTACGTTTGTGGGGTGCCCGTTCAGCCGCCTTCATCAGAGCTCCGTTTACTTACATAAAGGCATAGTGATGACCTTTTGCATTATGCAAACTCTAATAACGCTGAATCTCAGTTTGAATGAATCACTGAGGACTTCGCCTGATATGGGATATGAGATGTTTAGACAACATTTTAGAACCTTTTACCGCACGGCGCGTGTAAAGATATTACCTCACGTCAATACTTAATTGGACTTATAGACGACAACAGTTAATAAACACTGTGAAAATATTAATCATTAAATTGAGTTACTGATCCTTTTTGTGTCATTTGTTCAAATCAACGTGCGGTGAAGCGTTCCGCACTTTATAGGTGAAAAACTATTCCGATGTTAATATTTAACCTAGAGAAAGGTACTGTAATTTTACAATAGCAAATTTACATTACCTTCAAACGAATCTACGCCATCGACAATTTTTTTCAAACTTTTCGTCTTCAGGATACCGTCATCAATTTTCAATACGGTTCTAATCATTTATAGCGAATTTGAATGAATTTAATAAGCAATTTTTTGTTACAACTTACGTTTGAATTCTGGAAATGGTTGGCAAAAACGTCCAATAAGCTCCTCAGGTACTCCATAGACTGATTTATCTGAATTTACATAAATGGTGGATCTGAATTACATAAAACGTTAATATTGTGAGGTAACCAAAGGCGAATAACTAAACTTTATTTTAGAATATACAGGGTGGTACATTTCAACGGAACACCATAGATGTTATCGCATATTTGAATTTCTAATAACGTTTTACATCTCGTAACTTAGTATTCGACTTGTTGATTCAATAATTTTTTTTTTTTACTTTTTAACTCACCTTAAAACGTTTCCCTATCTACTTCTCATATACTTTTTTTTAAATTTCCCGAATATCCAAATTTTTGCGAGAACTGATTGTTGCATTAACGCATTTTAGGAGAAACTATTTTTGAGAATACTCGAGTTTCGACGCAGTTTAATAACGCGAGGTAACCTCAATTGCTAACCTAATTTCACTGAGTGTCCTTGGGTCAATTGCAACGAACATGCGATAAAGACTCAATTTCCGCACGTGCTGTAGCACGTGCGTGCAGAAAAGCCATTTTACCACAAGCTTGTAGAAAAAGACTTTGGACAGATTTCCTCAAATTAGCTTTTAATTGGTTTTCATAATTTCGACCCTAATAGTTCAATTCTAAAATTGCCAATACAGGCTTCAGTTGAACAAATATAATTGCACACAGTAAACTAAAGGACACAGAACTAACAAGAGCGAGTTCGAAAAACTCTCTTTGTGACACAAAAGACAAAAGCTTATGTAAAACAATTTAAGTCTCCAACAGCGAAATGGCCCTTTTAACTCCTACAAGAGGAAAGCTGCGGGGAAACAATAGGCCCGAGAGACCAGGAAAAAGACCTGAGCTTTACTGTGCTCGGCGAGACAAGAAAAGTGATATAAATGATGCTCTTCCAAAGTTTCAGATTAAAAATAGTGTTTTGTGATGAGGTCTTGGGCAAGCCAATTCGACGGGAAGTGTAAGAGAATCAGGGCGAGGCAAAATGAAAATTCGGAATGAATATGAGCTAATACAAAATCGAAACGGCTCGAACATTAAAGAGAAATTATAAATTTTGAAATGGAGCCCTCCATATTTTGGTACGGATATAATTCGGTATATGTAACTGCTCTATAAACATATTCTAGTTAGTGAATAGTAATGCACATTTATTACTAATAGCGTTTGAAAAATGAAATATGTTTTTTCTCTATGATATGTCAGATTTGTTACACAGTAATAACCAGTAGTGTTATAGTCAGTTAGTATTAGAGTAATAGTTATTAGGTCGTGTAGTATGAAATGAGTAGATTCTCGAAATGCCACATTCAACTGCGAATAACTTCACTCTAAATCTACATTTGGACTTGACTTTTTTATGTGGAAAAGGCACATTCTTCCTCTTTCGATCAGAGTTTAAAGATGAACCACCAAAACATTATGCGAAAAAAAATCTTCATCGAAAGAAGCTTATGGTGTCTGTTTGGACCCGTGGACCAACGCAGGTGTCATCCATCACAGCTTCATGAAACCTGGTGAATCGATTACGGCTGATGCCTACTGCCGACAACTGACCGAAATGATGAGGCAACTGACGGTTAAGCAGCCAAAATTAGTCAATCGAAGCGCACCGCTATTGTTGCATTCGGCCACACATCGCACAAGTCACCTCGGCCAAGCTACAGGAGTTGGAATTGGAAACTCTTCGTCATCCACCGTATTCACCCGACTTAGCGCCCACTGATTACCACTTCTTTCAAAATTTAGATAACTTTTTGGGGGTAGGGAAAACATTCGACTCCGACGAGGCTGTCAAAGCTGCCTTCCACGAGTTTATCGACTCCCGGCCTGCAGGCTTTTACAGCGGGGGAATCAATGAACTTCCCGTTAAATGGCAGAAGTGTATTGATAATGGTGATGCGTATTTCGATTGACAATAAAAACATTTCATATGAAAAAAAAATGACTAAAGTTTCAATTCAATTCTACTCATTTCGTACTACACGACCTAATATTTACATAACGAGCCAATAAAGTAACTCTTAAAGCCCGACTGGAAATGTTCATGTAGTTGTTAAAAATGTTCTTGAGAGTTAAATATTCTATTTTCCCACGACAATGAACCACATACAAAAAAAAATTACTGGATAGGGGTGCGAATCCGGATTAAAAACCAACACTGCTTCATCTTTGTAGATCTGCCCATGATTGTCTCAGTGACCAACTAGGCAATGATTTCGACACTTCGTGATGTTTTGATGAACATTATTATCTAAATTGACTTTCTTTCTATTTTTGAAACATGACATCCCTAAGTTATCATAGGGACATATTTTACCTAATTAACTTAAAACAATGGTATATTACTATATTATATTTGTATAATGTAAAATTAATTGCTTTAGTCCGAGTAGTTCATTACGCTATGTCTATCATTCATTTGTTTTTTTTTTTTTTAACAAAAGTGTCAGTTAGCACTTGTTTTTACTATTACTATCTTCATTTGTTATCCTTACTTTCGTAGGTGGCCGTGGTAAAACTCCATTTTAATTAATTCATTCAGCCATTACTTCAACTGTTTTATCCAATTTAACACGAGACACTGACGCATCAGTTTTTTACTTTTTATTTTTTTTTTGTCAATTAATTTGTGATACGACCTGTTTAAAAATTCCACGTTTCCCTAATAATCCAACTTCTGAACGGTTGGAACTGGAACGTTTGGATGCACTCACTGAATGTTAAATTTTAGGGAAGTTTCTCCCAATAAAAGGGAGTTCGTATGCAGTGTGCACGAACGTATGGAACTACCGCGGGCTGTGAATACTTTATGCAGTTCGATTTAAGCTTCAAACTGATTACAAGGCCTTTATGAGATGGTATAAGCTTAACGGGTTAATTGCCAATCCAACTGATCAACATTTTAACATTTTTCTTTCTAATTGAGGTGGAGGTATTCGGTCACGGACCTTTGACATATTATTTATTATTTCGCGGGAATATTATGCAGGGAGAAAAATTCAATTTTTTTATTATCGAGTATTGCGAGTAGATAAAATATCGACCAGTGCCGTGAAAACGCCATGTGTACTTTTCTTGAATAAGGGAAGACACGAGAACCAAAAGTAAATATAGGGTATAAGGATAAAAATGCGTTGAAATTCTAGAGTACGTTAAGTCAGAGAACAAAATATCACGCTTAACAAAGCTATTGACTAATAATCACTTTTCAGAATTGGCCACATTTTCGTAAACGCATTTTACGGAATCCAGTTTTTTTTTTCGGAAACACAATTGCTAAGAAAAATTTACAAACAAAAACAAAAATTCTAAACCAAAAGTAGGTGAATTTGAGCTCTCTTCATTTAAGAGTTGAAAATGCCCGTAATTTCTTAAGGAGGAAATTTTCCAAATTATTGCATCAGTGAGTTTCAACTTACTTTAAAATGCATCAATTTAGATATTGTAAAATTTTTCAAAAGCTTGAGCAATTATGGCCACTTGATTACTCACACCCTACAGCTTTTTCCATTTAACGGGCTTCGTAACTTTTTATTGTTTCCGAGATCGTGAGAAAATGTGAGAATAAATTGACTGGGAAAAAGTTTCATTGTCACTTTGAACTGTTCCTGTAGCATCAGAGTCCAGTGTGTGATACACGTTCGTATATCTCTCATTAATTTGTGTGATTATGTTTCCAAGCAGCTTTTACATATCTCATGTTGCATGTCTTGGATTAGCGCCTTAGATGCGAATTTGCTAAAAAGCTGTCAATCAGTTAAGATTAATGTTTGTTCCACCAACATTTCGGGATCGGGATCCCGATGTTAAAATTTATGGCCGGGATCCCGGGATTGCATTTCCTAGTGTACACTGTTATCGAAAGTATTATCCGTATAATCGATTTAGTTCATATGATTTTTCCAAAGCTCGGACCGGGATTCCGATATTAACATTCATGGCCGGAATCCTGGGATTTAATCCCTTATTGAATACTATCGTCGAGACAATTACCATCGTGGCCGATTTAGGTAATATTATTTAAATACCCTGTATACGGATATGCAGTGTCAAATTGGAAATTATTAAATTTAGGAAGGAATTTATAGGACTTTGGTCCAGCACTTGATACCGATTACGAGTCTTGGCATGTGCGAAATAATGTCTACTGGAAATAGGTATAGGGGAATATGATTTACTGCCATGGCACGGCTGATATTTTAAAAGGGGGTTAATACTAGGCAAATGTCCCACGACGAAATATAGAACTCAATATAGGGGCGCGTTCGTTTTATCTATTTTAGGTTTTTAATTAAACTAAAAGGCAAATTTAATTCGCTGTATTTCTTAAAACGACCCTTAATCGTGCTTTTCTGTCGTTACAGTTAAGCAGTTACAGGTTTCAAATGAAACTACCATTTTCTGCATGCATTTGTCGAGTGTGGGGAAGACAACTACATTATCAAATATTGAAATATTGATTCGATAACTTAGACTGTTACTGCGGCAAATTAAAAGTAAGCCCTGTTAGGGTAAGCACCCACGAAGTAGATTCTAATGAAGCCTTTACAATCGAGCTTGCGAATGCAGATCGATAAAAATGTTGCTTCCTTTTGTTTCAATCCAATTAAAAATTGTCTGTATCCTGCTAAAGTCAGCAGAGTATAATTTACACTGTTACATTTTAATTAAACATTCCATCAAAAGAACTTGCATTTTCTGCCAGCTAAAACGAAAAAGGTTATCTAGCAATTTTGATGGCCGGGTTTTTGATTACTATGAAGTGACCAGTCATTATTCCCTATCATCTCTTATTTGAATACACCTCCATTGTGAATCTTCTTGTTAAATGAATGTATTGGGTTGTTCGATAATTAATGTCGTGTTTTTTATGTTTTTTCAAAGTGAATATACTTATATTAATAACAAATATTAATCGAGGATGTAGTGGCCATCTTGGTGGATGACCTTTCGCCATCTTTCGGCAAGTTGGAAAATTCCGCGTTCGAAAAAGCCTTGATTTTTTGAAGTAAAAAAATGATTTTACTCATTTTTAACGGCTTGATCAGAATCGAAATTTTTACCATTCAAATGATTTTGAAGAGAACGAAACAAATAATAATCTGATGGCGCCAAGTCAGGACTATATGGTGGATGAGGTATCAGTTCCCAATTTAGTTCCATTAATTTTTGACGCGTTATTGAAGACGTATGGGGTCTAGCGTTATCATGATGGAACAGTACCCCTTTGCGATTGGCGGGTTCAGGAGGTTTTCTTTTGATTTCTTCGTTCAATTCCGATAGCTGACGACAGTAAACATTCGAATCAATAGTTTGGTTTCTCGGAAGCAGTTCAAAATAAAGAATACCCTTGTAGTCCCACCACACCGATAGCAAAATCTTCTTTTGATGAATATTGGCTTTGGACGTCGATTGCGCAGGTTTGTCTTGTTTGGTCCATGATCGTTTTCGGACTACGTTATCATAGACAATCCATTTTTCATCACCCGTTATGACTCTTCTTAGAAGTGGGTCGTTTTGGTTACGATCCAGCAAAGAATCGCGTATATTAATGCGTTGGATGAGGTGAATTTCCTTCAATTCGTGAGAAACCCAAACGTCCAATTTGCTAACGTACCCAAGCTTTTTTAAATGCAGAGTAACGGTTGAATTGGATATGTTCAACTTTTCTGCTATATCTCGAGTTGTCATACGTCTATTAGCTTCGATTAAGACATTTATTTTATCGTTATCAATGGCGATTGGGCGTCCAGTGTGTGGTGCATCTTGGACATTAAAATTTCCGGAACGAAAGCGAGAAAACCAACGCTGGAGCTGGTGTTCGGTAAGGCAGTTCTCACCATAAACTTCACACAATTTCTTCTGAGCTTGTACTGCATTTTTGCCCTTTCGAAAGTGAAATAATAAAATGTGTCGATAATGCTCACTTCGATCGTCCATCTTCAACTTAAATTTCAAACAACTTCTTGTTTACTAATCACGTTCAGTTTTCGATCGAAAAAAGTCTAAAACATAACCTTTAAAATGGCATACAAGCGACGAGATCACTATTACTCGACATGTATAAATTAAGCCATCTATGAGAATAAAACGACATTAACTATCGAACAACCCGATAGTTTGGATAAGAGCCCTCGGTGGCTACATCTTGGCATGTTATCGTTTCTTTTTTGTCACTCGCATACTGATCTAGGCAAAAATTGACGTCACCCAAGAATGTTATTTTACGTGTACAAGGTATGCCAGGGAAAAATGTTCATCCTGAATAACTTTTCTGTTATTTGTTAAAAAAATAGACTGTAAAACACGTCAACGTTGATAAGGTGGGTATCATCATTTGGTAAAAAGGTGGTTTTCGAAATGTCACCATTCTACTTCTGGGAACCACCCTGTTGAAAATTTCAAATTGGAAGAGGAGTTGCGTTATACCTTGTGTGAGAGGTAATTTTATTCTCTATATGATCAAGATTTTATGTTTGTACGTCGGTCTTGTAGAAATTAAACAAAAGTCAAATAACTTGATTTTAATAACTTTTGCTGATACTTTATTTATTTCATTGCTGGAAACGTTAAAAGTAACATCCATTGACTTCTACGCACGTGTACAGTTGAGCTTCAAAACGTCGTCGTGCATTACCTAACATTTCTGATGTTATCGACCTGCATTCTTCAACGATTCGGGCACGTAACTTTTCGAGGGAATTAAATTGTGTATTATAGATTTTGGTTTCCAAACGTCTCCATAAGAAAAAATCCAGAGAGCTAAGCTTAGGGGATCTCGCGGTCCATTCCACTCAACCTCTTCCGCCAGTCCATCTTTCAGGAAAATATTTATCTAGAAATTGTCGGACGGCAGTAGTGTAGGGCGAAGGCACTTTGTCTTGTTGAAAAAGTAATTCTGGTTCTAAGAATTGGGGATCTTGTTCAAGTGTTTCAGTTATCCAAGGAAATATGGCATCTTGTTGAAGTTTGAATATAGAAGGTTTTTTCCATTTAAGTTTCCTGAAATGAGAAACGACATGATCAACCAAAATCCCTGCTCAAACGTTAAATTTTCGATATTGTTGAGTATGAGCCTCTCAGAACAAATGAGGATTGAAGTCACTCCAGTAACGATAGTTACGTCTGTTAATTTTACTGTTTAGATAGAACAAAGATTCATCAGAAAATATCGTATTATACAATGAATATCTGTTTAACAGTAACATGTTACTAAAGGATTTGCAGAATTCTAATTTATGGTCGAAATTATTCTAATTTAATTTCTGTACTAGTTTTATGACATAAAGATGGAATATTACTTCTTTTAAAATTCTATAAACAATACTTTTTGAAATGCCGGATTTCTCAGGGATGTTTCGTGCAGACGTGCTGTTGTCCATTTGAATATGTTCCAGGACGGCAATTTCGACTTCATCGCCTTTCATTGGGCGGTCAATTTCGTGTTTTTTTACTTTAGACGGACCCAGTCTCAGTGAATTTCATTAGCAACTTAGATACATAAGGCTGGCATACCATTTTTTAAGGTTGATCTAACTTGAAGATATTAGCTGCTGCTTTTGCAGAATTATTGTTTTTGTAATGCAGACTCGCAGTCTCGATCTTTTCTCGTAACGGGTAAACCATTTTAATCAAATTAAAAATTGGACGAACTGCGAAGTGATGTCTTGCCACGAAGTACTAAAGTCACTTAGTGCAGGGAGAAATATCAATAAATTTTTTTTCCAAAAATATTTGGGTTTATTAGTTTCAAATGTAATGTAGAAATGTTATTATTATTGATACATTTGGGACGTTGAGGTCGGTTTGACGTTGAGGTTTGACTCTAACTCTACATTTTCAACATACGTTACAATAACACTCATGACTAAAATCAAGTTGTTTGGTATTTGTTTAATTCCTATAAGATCGACATACAAAAATAAAAAATAGGAGCTTCACCATGCAGAGAATGAAATTATCCTTCAAACAAGTTGTAATAGAAGGTAAGCAAATTTGAGGTTAGGAAATAAATTAGCTTAAAAAACGTTTTTTTTTGTGAATTCAGTTTTATTGATACCAATGTAAAGCAGAACCATGGGAGCTATTCATGGAATATAATATCAGACAAACGACCTCCTCTAGCGCGTTTGCAGGTTAGTTCAGGTTAATTCTTTTGATGAAATTTTGAAGCACTTTTTTCAATAAAAGTATACTTATCTCAGCAATAAAACGATGAATTTCATTTTTAAAATCATCAGTCGTTTCTGGGTGGTTCACATAAAAACTATCTTATAGATAGCCCCAAAGAAATAAGTCCAAAGATTTTAGATCGTACGATCTTGCAGGCCAATTGACACCATCAAAATTAAAAAAGGGCGTAATCATCAAAGTTTGAATTCAATAATGCTATTGTTTGCTGTGTTATACGGCTTGAAGCACCATCCTGTTGAAACTATAAGTCGTCTGTATTAATATCACCTAACTGGGGGTATAACAAATTATTTATCATGGTTTGGTAACGCACGCTATTGACGGTAACGGCATTACCTTGCTCATTTTCAAAGAAGTAGGGACCAATTACTCCTCCTGACCACAAACCACACCAGTCACTTTTCTGGGATGCAATGGTTGTTCAATAATGGCTCTTCGATTTTCCGACCCCACAAGCGATAATTTTGCTTGTTCATATAGTCATTCAAATGAAAACGGACTTCATCACTGAAGCTGATTTTATTAGCAAAATTGCAATTTTTCGAATAACCAGTCAACAAATGTTCGACGTAAACGATAATCGGGCGGTTTTGATTTTTGTGTTAACTGGACCTTATAAACATGAAGGTGCAGATTCGTATACAGGATGTTACGCAAAGTGACTCTAAGGATGGCCAATTGTAGAGAATGACAACAAGTTCATGTTTCAGGCTCATCTTCAACACTTTGCTTTACAGTGGTTATGTTTTCAGCAGTACGACCATTGTGAGCATATTATTTTGGTTTTAGTTCACAAACAGTACCGTGTGCTTCCAATTTCGCCACTAAATTGCACATAATAGTTTCAGAAGGAGCCTGATTACGAGAAAAACATTAACGAATTTTACGAAGCGATACAATAAAATTTTTACCATTTTGATAATTAAAGTGCGTTGTTCAAGGGAGTAGTGTTGCATGGTTCAAATATCCCAAGGTTATACTTAATAAATACCAAAGAGTGATAGGGCATTCTTTAACATTCCATTGAATGATAGCCAACTTGCTTCCTAACCTTAAATTTGCCAAGCCCTCTTCCAATTTGGAAATTTCCAAAAGGTGGTTCCCAAGGGTGGAAGGATGATATTTCAAAAAGAACATTTTCATCAAATGATTTCCCCTTCCCTATCAAAGCTGACGTTGTTTAACCTTTTTTTTGTTTAACAAACAACAGTAAAGATATTCAGAGGGGACGCTTTTCTATGTAACACCCTGTATATTGTAAAATGGCTTCAAAGGACTGAATATTTCCTTGGCTCAGGCGTAAACTTGTCGTCGAATAACAAACCATAAAAGCGACTATACGGCAAACTAAACAATGTTTGGAGACAGCCATAAGGGCGTTTGCGAACCAGTTCGTCAATCATTTCTGTTTGGCAAATGGTTTGCGGAGTTCTCATCACTTGTCAATTGTTTCCCGAATGTTAACGAAAGTGCGTGTTAACCTCTTTGAAAGCTACACCGTAAACACGTTACGTTGATCGTTCAGTTTGCGATTCCGTTCGCCGATCAGTTCGTTGTTCAGTGAAATGTTCAGGTGTATAGGAAGCCTTAGGATTGGCTGTTTCGTGAAAAGATTGCGAATTTCTCTTCTTGTTGTTTTACCTCCTGAATAGTTTTATTAGAGATTTATATTAGTTCTTCGTTGCTTTTCCGTATTTTTTCAACATTTTCCGCGGTTTGTTAAAAGTAAATATTTCACATAATATTTATTAAGATTTAGCAACATGTGATTTAGGTTAGTTCAGGGTAGGTAACATCACTCATGACTGGAACAGCACTATTGTTTATGCCATGGATCATGTTATTGGCGATTCAAGTCAAGAGGCACTACACCTAACAAGAATTTTTGAAATTACTTTAAGACAGACAAAATATCATCTTAATTTTTACATTCGGTTTCCTATTTACTATATGACGTCATTCCAGTAAAGGAACGAAACAAAAAAGTAACTCGTGCAAATTTGAGCTCTTGACGATTAATTTCTTTGTGTTTTCCATGTCCGGGGGGAATCTGTTAGGAAATGATCCCGACGAGTTTTGGAACTGGATCTGCTTAGTGGAAACAACTTGGAAACAAAAAGTTTAACTTTCTATCAGTTAAGTTATTTGCCTAACTAGCGCGGGAAATAATAGTTTTCTGCACGTGATTACGGTTGACCAAGCGGAGTGAAGCTACGGGATAGAAGAAAAATGGAATGTAGCAGTGCTCAGAGCCCTCGCGCTTGGTCCAACGACGTTATAGAAGTTTTTTGTGAACGCAAAGAGAGGGATATTCTCTTCTGGCTAATCCCATGGGGTTCCAGATCTAGCCGATGAATAACTGAACTTGGCCCGCAGCACAACACCAAGTCCATTTTCAAAAATATAAATTGGACTGTCAAGCTATGCTGCGAATACAGCGCTGACGTTCGGAGCTCGCACCAAAGCCTTAATCCAATATCGAGTTTATGAATCCAGGCCCTATACAGAGACCGAAATTTTGTGCTGGATTTTAGACATAAATATTTAAAATAGGTAACTGATTAATCATGGTTAAAGTAATATGGTTTAGCCTTTTATGGTTTATTGATAAAGCAAAGAGTTGTAGAAATACAAATAATTTTTTTATGGAAAAAGTAGACATGTTTACGGCCTAATTATTGTGGTCACATCTAACGGTATTGCTAGGTTGCAGCCAGTGAGAGTCTGAGATAGCAAAATTCTTATAATCAGCTGATAGATTTCTCAACATCAGAGACTTACTTTTATTCTTGCATGCAAATTGCATCATAATGGGACATGGTTAAATTTAGATAGAGCACACCAAAATATGACGATTGGACCGAACATACTTTGTACCAATGTCGCTTGTATCGGAATTACAAGGCGTTAAAGGTTGAAATTTTATTTTAAAATTCCTCATTAACTTTTTGCGTTTTCATAGCATCCATACCAAAACTAGTATACTTAGGTTTTGTAAAATGCCAAGTAAGAATTTGGTCTAATTTTTACTTACTTCCTAGAGGGCGCTATTTATCACCTACCGCTTCAGTGTAGTCGGTCATATTTTTATGAGTGTAACTAAAGTCAAATTCTATTCAATACAGGGTCAGTCGGGAGGATCGTCCCAAACTTCAGGAGCGTGTTGTACATGAAAAATAAATGTAAAAAAATTCAAATGTTGTTATCCGATTTTCGTTTGTTTACAAATTATAGCGTAAATAAAATGTTTTAACTAGGATTTTATTTACCATAAACGTACCTTTCCTGGACGTTGGATTGGTCGTGGTGGCCTTATTAGTTGGCCTCCAAGGTCTCCAGACCTGACACCACTAGACTATTGTTTGTGGGGTTGGTTTAAAACTGAAGTGTACAGAGTAAAAGTGGACACTCAAGATGCACTAATTCAACGCATTAGAAATGCTGCAGCTGCTATTGAAGAAAGACATGAAACAATCAGGAGCGCAACGAATGCTCTTCATAGACGAAGCCGAAAATGTTTAGAAGTTAATGGCAATATTTTTGAACATTTACTACGATATCCAAACGTTAATTTATGGAATTTCTTATGAAATTTATAAATTTTTTAAATTTTATGTTTTAATTTTATTTACGCTATAACTTGTAAACAAACGAAAATCGGATAACAACATTTGAGTTTTTTTACATTTATTTTTCATGTACAACACGCTCCTGAAGTTTGGCACGATCCTCTCGACTCACCCTGTATAATGACAGAGCGCCTATTTTTGGTTAAAAAAGATATTCCCGTTTAATTCTTATATCTCCTTTCATTTACAAAATTATCATTCAAGAGCTAATTCGAGTTACACCATTTTAAATAGTCAAAAACGGTGGTGGTTGTGGTTCACTCACATAGGAACACATTACTTAGTTATTGATACTTCAGCTTGTTAAAGTAATTAGACTATTTTTGTGTCAGTTCCTCTTTCTAAGTCAGCAGTTGTAATTTAAAAGTAACAATACAAAGGGATAATGACTTATCCCTTAGTGAGATTTGCGTTATGATTTGTGTTTTTGGTCAAATGGATTTTATAATAAGACGTATTTTACATTTGTTAATGACCTTAT
Organism: Euwallacea fornicatus; assembly: GCF_040115645.1. NCBI lineage: Eukaryota > Metazoa > Arthropoda > Insecta > Coleoptera > Curculionidae > Euwallacea > Euwallacea fornicatus. Next base: position 2,899,545 of record NC_089567.1, on the reverse strand, counting down.
ATTTTTTTAATAATTGGAAGATTCAATTTTTTCATTATTATTATTTTAAATTAATCAATAATTTGAAATGATGCTAAACGAATTAGCTTATGGATAAAAATCTCGTAAACGAACAGAGATATCGGTATTAAACGTGAATACCTTTTTGAATAAAAATAGACATTCTTTTGTTATGTTGAATAGAATGTGACCTAAGCTGCAGTCATAAAAAATATGACCAAAAGTTCCAAAAGGGTGACTTGTAACTAGCGCCCTTTAGGAGCTCCGTAAAAATTAGACAAAAAATCCTACTTGGCATATCACAAAACCCAAGTATACTAATATTGGTGTTGTGAAAACCTAAAGAGTTAATCAGAAATTTTCAAATAAAATTTCAATGTTCAACATCCTGTAGTTGTGAAACACGCAACATTGAAATAGGGCACGTTGGGCTCAATCGTCATATTTTGGTATCACCCTATCTCGGATTTTGCCATATCCCATTCCCAATTAATCACCCTATAGCCTTATAAGTTACGAAATAGGAAGTATTCATGTTAGAATAATTTTTACCAAATTATTCATAATTATAACGAAATTTTGCTATTTTGACTCAATATTGCTAGTGAAATCTCACTTCTCAGCTAACAAGTGGAATTATTAATGCTGAAAGGAAATTGGCGTACTAATCTCACAGGTGTTATTCAGCCATTTAATAGACTGTAAACATTATGAAAGGAACAGAGCAATTAACAATGTTGGCGTTATAACAATAATCACAATAGTAAGACCGTAAAGCTAGTTATAGTAAGATAATTTACAGTAACACATTTAACATTATTGTTCACTGTTTCGTATTCTTATTGCGATTTATACGTCAGAAAGAGATGAGTGGGAGCCGAGACGAGAAGTTATTCTCCTAGGATAATTTTTCCCATGAAATCGAAATTTGTCTATAACATAATCTGAGATGCTTTCAGCAATATTGATCGAGATTCAAATGAAGCAGAAGCAGTAGCAACTGAAATTGCTTTTATAACATAAATTTAGTTGGATATATTTTGTGTCTCCAGGAAAATCCGGGATGACAGGCAGCCAATCTGAATAAAATCTGGACTGCTCGCGACAGATTCGCCACATAATCTCTGGCAATAAAACGTTTCCCATTAGAAATGTGTTTTGTCAACATCAGCGATTCAGACACACGAAGATTATTTTTCTGGTGAATTTATGTTTAATGAAAGCATTTCAATGATCGTATTTTCGGGCGAATTATTCGGACATTTATAATCTGAATACCGTTTTAGCTGTTAACGGGGTGCAGTCTAAAGAAGGCTCAATAATAAGTAAGAATTGGTCAATCTTAAATAAGTTTAATGTACAGTATTAGTGTAGCAGAATTACAATTATTTATTTTAAAACGTGCCCCCCCCCCCCCCCCCCCATCAACCCCATCAACATCCCCATCCCCACCCCCATTATGCACGTTGTTTTCACAAATTTTTAGGGTTGCTTTTCATGTTTCTCTTAGTTTTATTTTAAGTTCCTTCGAATATCTCATTGTATTTGTGATCATTGCATAACTATCCTTTGATTGAAGTGTGGACGATAGAATTAGGTGGGCTGAGGTGGTATTGTTGGGTTTCATGAGATTTGGCCATAGACTAGCACTTTGGGAGGACTGTTTTGTTTGAGATATGTAAATACAGCAACGTTTATAAAACCGACATTTAAAAAAAAGTTCAAATATGTATAATTTGATTTTAAAAACGCATTATTTTTGATTTTCAAATTTTTCATCCCTTTGCTAACATTTTATTTTCAAATCGAAAGGTACCCATTGTAGCATATCAAATGAAAGGTAATTCAATAAGGGATATAACGGTATACTCAGAACTAAAACTGGATGTACAGCTTTCTAAAAAAAAGCAGAACGAAGTCCATATCCTAAAGGAATTAAAAGTATTAATCTTTGCTTCCTATATAGAAAATCCATTCTTATTTCACTTTGGGAGAGAGAGTAAAAGAATGACAAGACGTAGAAATTTCAATTCTTGTTCAATTTAAATAACTTTTTAGATAAAAAATATATTGGTTTTCATAGAATTCATTAGTGGTTGAATTCAGTAGTGAGACATCCACCATAATTAGAATACCACAAAATGGATTGTTTGCGAAGGAAAGAATTTATACATTTTTTTAGGGTATGAAAATCGCAAAAGAACTTACGAAGAGGTGTTCCTCATATTTAATGAAAAATATCCAGACTGACTTATTGATAAGTGTAGTTTGTTGGGTTAATAAAACATTTCAAGAAATTGAAAGTGTGAAAGTTGCTACAAAATATTGAAGACCCCGAACAGCTCCTGGTGGCGTGAAAGCATTAGACATTCTTTTATTTCTTGATGAAAATTCCATCATTCAACCAACAGACATGTTGATGAATTTGATGTATCTGCAAAATCAGTAAGCAATCTTTTAAAACTAGAAAAATATCATCAAGAGTTCACGTTTAAAAATGTTTGATCACAGGACGAAATTTTGTGAAGTGATGCAATAAAAAGACATTTAGGATAATAGACTCTTTTCTAGAATTTTATTTTGGGATGTAGCAACGTTTTGCTTAAATGTATCTTTTCATTGCTCGCTAGTGGTCTACAGGCAATCCTTATTGGATGTAGATTCTGTATGCACAACATCCGCATCAACTCAATGTATGGGATGGCTATAACCAGATATCTGTTCATCGGTGCATTTTTCATAGAGGAAAACTTAAATAACGCATTATACTTGCACTTATTGAAATATTTCCATCAGTCGCCGCAATTTTTTTTAGGGAAAATGGATAACAAATAATCAATAATATTTTATTCCGACAAGATTATGCACCAGTATGTTTTGCTATTGCTCTGAGAGAGTATCTTGATGAGATTTTGTCGTGTAGACGGATGGTTAGAAAACGTGTAATATACACTGACTTTCAAAAAAACCGCAACACCAAGAAGGACACATCGTACACGTTTGAAATTCTGGCATTACGTTGGGTCGGGTGATAGATAAAAACGATCAAAATATCAAAAGAAAATTATTGTGAATAAGTGAAAAAATTTAATAATAATTTAATAATGGGTGGTATCTCCTCTTAAATTAATACATTCCTGTAACCGACGTGGCATGCTTAAAATTAAATTGTCAATATCTTCCTGTGGTATTGTATCCCGGGTAATTTGCACCTGCTCGCGGAGTTCATCTATGGTCTCTGGAGGGCGAGCTAAACGTTGAAGTCTCCGACCCTTTATATCCTATACATGCTCTATTGGGGACAAATCTGGAGACCGAGCTGGCCAAGGCAAAGTATCCAAATTTTCAGCTTCCAAATACCTCAAAATATCGTTGGCTACATGTGGTCGCGCATTATCCTGTTGAAATGTGCTTCCAGGATGGTCGTGCATCTATGGTACAAGAACCGATTCTAAGACACTATTAATGTACCTCTGAGCATTTAATCTATCATAAATGAAAACAAGAGGAGACCGACTATCATACTGGATGGCACCCCAAACCATGACACCTGGTGTTAAACCAGAATGCCGCCTTTCCAAAAAGTCCAAATTTAATCGCTCTCCTCTGCGCCTTCCAACACGTAACCGTCCATCAGATCGCCACAAACAAAATCGGCTCTCATCACTGAACACAATTCTTCTCTACTCATCCACCCATTGCACTCTCAGACGACACAACTTCAGTCGGGCCACCCTGTGGTTTCGTGATAATGGAAGCAGACGCATAGGACGATATGAATTTAGTCCAAAACTTCGAATTCTGTGATACATGGTACTAAGGGAGACCCTTCGATTTAGGGTGGCTACCAGGTTAGCACCAAGAGACGGAATTGTTTCAAACGGGGCGCCTGTCGCTGAACGACGAAGTCGCCGGTCTTCGCGTTGGTTCGTCATTCTTGGACGGCCACTACCACGATGACGATTTACTGACCCTTCGTTAGACCAATGTCTCCAAGCTCTTAGCACTGTTGATGCGTTTCGATCCAATCTACGTGCAATTTCGCGGAAAGGTAAACCTGTCTCATGCACACCAACAATTCTTCCCCTTTTAAAGGGAGTTAACTGCTAATAACCTGCATTTTGGCGCACACGAGGCATTTTGCACTACCACACATTCCATATGGTACTAACAATAGTACCTTTATCGCTATCCGCCTGTAAAAAAATTTGCAAAAAGAACGATCGTCACAGATAAAAAAGTAAAGAAAAACTTCATATCGCATTAAAATACGCACTTGAAATTTTTATCATTTTTTTCTCTTTATAAGTCTAAAATCATACCAAAATTTCAAATACATACAATGCGTTCTTCTTGGAGTTGCGTTTTTTTTGGAAGTCAGTGTAATAGCCGCTACGATCTCCAGATTTTACACTCCTTGATTTTTTTTGTGGATTCACTTAAAAGGTTTCTGTTTACAAAAATAGACTACAAAACGTAGATGTTTTACGTCTTAGAATTCAAAAATGATTAGAATTAATAACAGAAGCAACACTGGATAATTCCATTATAGAGTTTGAGGAACTACTGAGTTACTGCCAAATTGTTACTGGAGCCCAATTTGTGCATTTATTGTAGGAATTTTAATTTTGTTTGATGTTATAGTAAGTTGCTTTATTTTGTAATGAATGGTTTTATTTTTTAAGGCAACCGTAGATCCAATTTTAATCCTAAATATACTGCTATATCCCCTATTGAATTATCATTCATTTGATGTACTACAGTGAATACCTTTTCATTTGAAAATAAAAGGATAGTAGGGATAGCTGCACGGGGGTGAACAGTTCGAACGTCGAAAATAATGCATTAAATGTCTTTTTTAAAATAAAATTATACGTGTTTAATAATCTTTAAAAAATATCCGGTTTATGAAGGTTATAAACGTTTTTAAATACTTTTTACAAGTGCTGTATATGCTGAATATGGAAATATGATATGACGTGATGATGTCTTGATGATCCTGATGTAAACTAGTTAATCAAAATTATACTGTCGGTGCCTTTGTTATAGTTCTCTGCAATCATTAGTTGATTTCTACTCCTACTAGTGTGGCTAGGGTCAGCTCGGTTCAGCTTGACTTAGTTTGTTTTAAACCGGATAATGTTGAGTGCGGACGTGAGGGATGTTGGCGTTGTTGGACCTTCTGACCTTTGCTGTGATTGATTATCAAAACGACATTTCCGTGCTTCTCATCTTTAAGTTTGGACATATTCTAGCATTTGAAATGATTGGATGTTCTTAGGATTCTGTGGTATTCACTTATTTTTTTCGATACGGAGTTAGTCACACCGATCAATTCCCAACACTTTTATATCCATCATGCCTGATGATATTTTACCCACCGTTTTCAACAGTTTTATAATTCTGCATTCGCCGATTCATAGAGTTTAATGTAATCCATATACATAATATGGTTTATTGTAGCTAACCATAATCCAATCATGACTTTATATCTATAACGCACGCTATTTACGACCCTGGAGAGCGAATTTAATGACATATATAATCACAATTCAGTCAAAGCTTCACCCTGAAATGTCCCTCTATTGATATTAATCGATTCTGTTTTCGTTACATCTTTGTTGATTCTTGGGTCTTTTGTAATGGTCCATTCCATCACTGCATATGAAAGAAAGTTTCGTATATATTTTATAAATTCTTAATATCTTCTTCAGCCACTAGTGGGGATCACGTCGAATTCTTTCTACAAAACATAAGCGGCGAATGAGCGTGAATGCTTTTTTACATGAATATTTTTGATGATTGTTACATCGTTGGTAAATTGTTCTTTATTTTCTTCGTTTCTCAACTTTTCTTTATATTCTTCGTTTCTCTTTTTATATTCCTTTCGTTTTTCGGTCAGTACTTTGTTTCCTTCCATGTATTTTTGAATTTTGTTTGCAATAATGAATGTCACTAGTTTGTATAGTGGTGGCAGACAGGTGATGGGCTTGTAATTTGCCGGGTTTTGAGTGTTCCAATTTTTCGTCTTTCTGAAGGTGCGTTCTTCCTTGAAGAATGGAGGCAGGAGATTTGGATGTTTAAACATTTGATTTATTTTACAATTTAGATCTTTACATTGGTTGGTGTAAATTGTTTAGTGCATAAATTATGAATTACAACATTCGGCCCTCGGCGTTGTCAGTACGTGTAACCTTTATCGTAACTATTACTTAATATTCAGTGATTATTATTGTTCATTATTGTTATTATTATTATTTTATTAACATCTAAGACCATCTTTATGAAAATGACGTATTGCCGCCCTATATACCTATATTTTTTTATATAAAATTATTTATTTTATGTGACGAAATCAAGTAATAAGGACCCAATTAATAAACGAGGTGGGCTAAAATAAAATTATGACAACCGTCAGTTTTATACATATTTAACCATTACCGTTAACGCCGTTTACGCAACCTCGTCGTGTCGATTTGCATTATTAGGTTTCCTATTAATTTATGAGACACTTGTAAGCTCGCATAGCTTGCGCCATCTGAGAGACAATGCAAAAAAAACTGAAAGAAATCATTTTATGGTTAAGTCGATAACCTAATTCCTGTCTGATGTTCATCGATCCTTGACCAGCCAGGACAGGACACGTCCTAATGTTCAATCGATCATTTCGCCGGTTTCTGCTGCTTACGCTAGGTGGAGTCACTGATACTTCTTGGAAATTCTATTAAAATATCCTAAAAATGTTGCTGGAAATGCTAGAGGGCCCTTAGCAGAAGCCTCGATTCTAATGGGAGTTGTTTATAAAGCGGAACTTTTGAACTTTGAGCATTAACTTTTATGCAGCTCATTATCTGATAATGACCATCTTAAATGCTGCGTTAACGGGATGCGTAAATTGACTTTATTAGGGCGCGGTGAAATGTTTATTAGACTGTTATGTAGGGGGATGACGTTATCGGGATGATTTTAAGGCTAGAGGTGGAATTCAGAAATTAACAACACGATCTAAATTGACGCCCATTTAAGAAACAAAGAGCAAACGATTCAAGACGGAGTCCAAACATCAGCTTTTAATGTGAGCCGGTAGGCTCTCCTAATGGCCTTTTCAAGGATCCACTTAACATTGCTAAATGAATTGGTTCTGGCTCGTAGTTCTTGAGTTTGCAGGAATTCCGGGCATTATTTATCGGGATTGCTGAATTCAAGAGCCTAGATGGTCAAGGGCGGAACACTTTTTTTGTCGTGAATGGGAAAAGCGAAAAACCTCAAATAGAGCTAAAAGAGAAAGCACGATTAGGTTTTTTAAAAGAACCTTTCAATTGAAATTAGTGAACCTCTCTTTGGAAAAGTCCTTAGTTTCCTAAGTTAAAAGGAAATGAAGTATTCGCAGGAGATTCTGTCTGCTAGTTTTACATCCAGTCCAAGTTAACTAAAACGTTCTTTGTTCACGAGGTTGCTCATTATATCGGTCGCTCACGATATAATTTTTTACGTTCCTGTATTGACTGCCTCTAACCAAAAATTTTCAAAGATTTTTCATCGATCAACAATTCATAATTATTTCCAATTTCAAAGAAAATTTTGACTGATGATAGTGAACGAATTGCCGTCATAGTAGGGATTATGTGTCGAAGCATGTGAGTTAATGTTTGGAAAATTTAATCATGATGACAGTGACACAACCATGACATTTGACAGAAATATGGGTGAGAAACAATGTATGTTTTATAACCTATTTATATCTGTTGTGTATATGTCTAGTAGGGCGGCAATAATGTGTTTGTTGATTTTCTACGTTTAGTTGCCTACATTAAAATCATGCATTAGTGTTTAAAACAATCGAAAAATTATACGTTAAAGTGAATAATTCATGATTTTGTATGCATTAAACCAACATGTGAATAGTGGGATTCATGGAAAAGAATTAATTAAAATCATTTCCACTAAGATTAACCAAATGAATTGCTAACAAACCGATATGGTATAATTTTTCATGATTTTAAAGGCACTGTAGGTTGAAAAAACGACGTAGTCCCGATTCATAATCGAAAAGGATCTGACGGGCCGTTTCTTCTGGAGTGAGGAACGTAGATCAATATATAAATTAAACTATTTTTTTAATGTTGTACAAGACAAAGAAAAATTCAGTGGTAAATGTAAAATTTTTACCAATTATTTGATATCATAGCATGCGATATCTACGGTAAATCTTGAATTTTGATTGCAGTGTCATTTAATTGGCTTGGTCGCTAAGTATCAAATTTACATTATGGACGTTTTTTTTTTGTTTTGCCCGAGAAAGGATATTTTCAAAATGTTACATTTTTTTGCCTTTACAGGAAATGTTTGTTATTTAAGATTATAATGAGATCGAATGACTGTAAAAGCTCATTGAATATAAAATCAATGTGGTGGAGCAGGTCACAAAACTTTTCTTCGGCATGTTTTACCAAAGCGGAGAATAAATTTATCAAAAATTTGTTGTATAATCTATTCAATGATTATCAGCTTAGAGGCCTTCATTTCAGAATTTTGAATGAAATACTATTAAATAGTTTTGATCAAAAACTTGGAATGGTTTGTCGAATTTTTGTCCGCAAACTTAGGCACGAGTGATTTTCAGAGAACTTTATTTAAATATAGCAAATTCAACCTAAAACTTCATGAAAATTTGTATCAGTAGTGTGGAGTGTTTGTTGACAAAACGTTGCCATTTGGTTTACAAATAAGCATCATTAATTCGTTTACATCTCCGGTTTATTGTAAGATTGCAAAATTGTCATTGATATGGAATAAACTGACATTAGTAATTTTGGCATGTTTTTAGCTGATTTTTATCTGCCTGCACAGAATGTAAAATACAGGTGCTCTTCAAAAATTTCGGTAGTTTTTATTTGTTACAAAAACGATAATATTTGAACAGTGTAGGTTTTTAAGATTGACATGCTATTGCAATGATAATAATATTTAAATCTTAAGTGAGAAAAGCATCACGATCGAAAAGGTTTTTGAGTGTAAGGCTGGTTTTTATTAAAAAAAAATAATTTCTTGAGAAATTAGTAGATGCTAATGTTAGACAAGTGATTGTGTAGCAAAAGTAAAAACACCGAAAAGAAATTCTTGAAAAATCACTCTGAAATCATTAAGATCCCGAATATACAGGGTGGGCCACGAGTAACGCCTAGGAATTTTATGAGAGGTTTTTTAACTGTTTCTTTTTTGAGGTGTACACAGACTAACAAGAGCTACATTTTAAAATTATTTTCAAAGTATGCAGAGTGTCCCAAACACATGTAATTGATCAAAGTTGCATTTTTTTAAATGGGATCCCCTGTATATTATATAATTTTTGAATTCGACCATTAAAATAAAATTAAGTTGTATTAAGGTTTATGGTATCTAACTCTAGCAGTTTTTGAAATAATTCAGTTTTTGTCAAGATACAAGATAATTTTCAACGCCAATTTTCTTCAACTCGATGGTGCCCCGGCTCATTTTCATCACTCGGTCAGAAGATATCTGGACAAAAAATTTCCAAGTAAATGGATCGGCAGGAGTGGTCCAGGCAATTGATCAGCTAGATCACCTGACCTTACTCCCATGGATTATTTTTTATGGGTGTATGTAAAAAATTAAATTTATAAGATTCCTCCTACCATGACTGATGATATGAAAATGAGAATTAGAAATGTTTTTACCTTTATTACGTCACAAATGCTGGAAAATGTCAGAAGATCTTTTGAAGAAAGAATCAAAATATGCATAGAAGAAAATGGTCATCATGTAGAACACCTGATATAAATTTTTTTAATTATACTTAGTTTTCTGCTTTTTGTTAATATTGTTAAAATTGTAATATACAAATATACGCAAGTAAATAATTAAATTGCATGGATATCTTAGCAATTTCATATGGCATAATGCTAAAATTGGGGATTTAGATATTTTTATAAAAATGTATGTTTTTTGCGAAAATGAGTAGAGCTAGGTATAGAGAACCCTAATGATATTCGATAGATAAGTAAATTTGGCATCTAACAGTAACACAACATACCGGATGTCTCATTTAAATGAAAAAAGTTATTAACAGTTAAAAATTGAACAAATTTGGCGCTATTTTTAGAACACCCTGTACAATTCGCCGACTTTTTGAAACTTAGAGTACAAAATTTGGTCCCTTAATGGCTTCCTATTAAAATTTTGTTTTAAAAACTTAAATATGGGATGAGAGATTGGGTGTCGAAAATTATCTTGCATCTTGACAAAAACTGAACTATTTCAAAAACTGCTAGAGTTAGATACCATAAACCTTAATACAATTTAATTTTATTTTAATGGTTGAGTTCAAAAATTATATAATGTACAGGGGATCCCATTTAAAAAAATGCAACTTTGATCACTTACATGTGTTTGGGACGTTCTGTCTACTTTGAAAATAATTTTAAAATGTAGCTCTAGTTAGTCTGTGCACATCTCAAAAAAGAAACAGTTAAAAAATCTCTTGGCTTTGTCATGAAATTCCGAGGCGTTACTCGTGGCCCACCCTGTATATATTTTTTAAGTAACTCAAAATCTAGTGAGTTTTGGAATATAAATGTATGCCTTCAATTTACTCTTCATATCTTATCACTTTCCCAAAAGGAATAAGTCTAATTATCAGTAACCCTGTATACCAAAAAATTATGTCGGTAGACTTCACTAAAAGTAAACGAACTTCCACGAATTTTTATAGCAAGTATAAAACGAAGATTTCTGTTTCTTTACTTTTTTACATCTTTTCAGTCACAATTACCTGCAACCTTCATATCACAAATCATATTCATGTCAGGAAATGAGCTGGATAGACATAGAACACGGAAACTTTTAAATTAAGAATTTTAAAGGAGTAATAACGTCGCACTTGTAATATTCGGTTTAGGTAGTTGTTATTAGATACTTTTAATTTCAAACATATTCACAGCTGTGGATGAATAACAATTTCTAGACCCAATCAAGCCAAATAAAAAGATTCTATATCAGCATTAAACCAGCCCTAAAAACTTTCGGTGGAAACTCGCCTGCGGTTTACCGACGTGTTAGAGGAAAAGATAAACTTCACGAAAGTTAGAGTTCTCTTCCTGGAACCATTATCGATACGAAGCAAGTTTGTGTCTTAATTTCGTTCGAATGGGCCATAAAATTAAAACTACTGGCAAAGATATTGGGATTTAAAAGGAAACATCAATGCGACTCTGAGAACTGCAGACACAAAGCGAGGAAGCATCTTGGTATTATGCTGCCGACTCTAACTTTAATTAAAAGAAGGTCTTGATGAAAATCGATAGAGTTTTCTGGTGAAGTGCCATGCTTTTCTATTAATTTGTTAATTAGTTTTCAGACGATAATGGAATCACACAAAATAAAACGAATAATTTTTGGTGGAACAACATACCTACATAAACTGTAGTGCGTTTGTTCAATTTATTTATTTTTTGAAACTGCAATAACAATGCGGATTCAACGAGGGCTTGTGCATTTACAATGGGCAAGTAAATTGAGTGAACAACATGTTCCTCGTTACACGGGTGGACGACTCCAATTTAAAAACGAGAGAATTTTTTTAACAATGCTGTTGCCTGCAGTTTGTGTCTTGTAATGAAGCCTTTATGCGGCGTCACATTGTGAAAACTTGCAACACTCCAATGACAGTGCTCAATAAATCCCCTTGCGGGACCTTTATCATTCTTTAGTTTCATATTTCATTTTTAGGGCTCCAGCTATTGTTATTCCGGGGAATACATCACAACCTACTTAAAATTTGGAGCGAAGGAGCCTCGACGGAGATCATTTTTTAAAAGTCGGAATTTGCATGATTTGATATTCTTCGACATGGCTCCTGACATGACCTACATCCACTTGACACGCCTTTGAATGATTGTCGAAGACAGCGCCTCATAAACAGGAGTTCACGTGTTGAAATTCTTTACCTTTGTAGAGGAGACCCTGTTTCTACCTTTTTCGGGCAACGAAATGAAAAATTCATGATTAAAGCAGTGGAAATGCTGCAGTGATGTCGTAGATCAGTTCTTGAGAGTTACGGCCAATAGAGTTGTATAGGGAACAAAGCAGGTTTTCTCCGGAACGCCATTTGAACCGATCTGCGAAGTTTTATTTGAAAAATATATTTGTTCGATTGCACAGAAAGGTTTTGTTTTGGTCTGTTTCCACTCCAATTTTCCGATCTTAATTTTATTGGCTGTTTGAGCGGAAGGCAGTTGGAAGCTACTTTACTGAATCGTCTAGATACGATATTTTTGTGATAAAAACAGAAAAGCGCTTGAATCCGCCAAAGCGGCGAGAGCTTGAATAATCTTATTTAATATTTTTTCCACTGTTACTGTGCGCCAATTTACTCAATTCGATACAATACAATACTATCAGCATTAATAAACACCATTATTGCTCGCGCTGGAACACATTAAAATATAGGAGGGGGGGAACTCTTCCGATTTTATTTTTAAGGGGGTGGTCAGCTACCGCAAAAGAGGTTGACCAAACTGAAAACAGCATAATAAAAGTTGCATAATAGGAAAGATACGATTTTTCAACAATTTATCAATTAATTTTTTCTTGTCTCCAAATGTTCGCGAATTAGTCATTACCAGGCTGCTACCGGTAATTTTTCATATTTGTGATACTATGCTATTTCTTGATGTTACTACAGTTAGGTGCAGAACTGAGTCAATACTTAGAAAATTCGTATTAATGGTGGCATAAACAAAATATCTAACAAGTATTCAAAGGAAGGCTTTTAATTTGAAAAAGTACATTAACATTAACATTAAAACCATACAAAACGTTTGCCGAAAATAAATGGGGTACATCAAATAATCCTAAATAACATTGGTTCAGTTTTGCTCCACTAATGTTAACATTGAACACTTTGGTCGACATTGACACTAATATTTGGTCCAGAGACCTTTAGCTTTTTCAACAGCTAGTAGACGTCTCGGCATGCTTTTTGTTAGTGTTTCACGGAAATCAAGTGGAATTTGGTCCCATACTTCTTCTATTCTCTCCCATAAAACTTTAAGTGAAGATGGTGGCGAATCGTAGTCGTTGACCAGATGATATTTCACGTAAGCCCATAGATTCTCAATGGGATTTAGGTCGGGACTTTGTGCCGGCCACTGCAAAACCTGAAATTTTTGGGTACCCAACCATTCCTTCACAGATTTTGCGGTATGCTTGGGGTCGCTGTCTTGTTGGAAAATTACTTTGCTAGTGGGATAAGGCATATTATTAACAGTATCTATTAGGTGATCATTTAAAATGGCTTTATAGATGTGCTGGTTCATTATCCCATCTATTTTCTTCAATGGTCCAACCCCATATCCCGACATACAGCCCCAAGCTTTAATATTTCCTCCCCCATGTTTCACCGTCAGAATGAAATCTTTTAGTTTCATGGATTCTCCCTCTCGTTTCCAGCTCCAATGTCGACCATCTGTTGCATATCTGTTAACTTTAGTTTCATCAGACCAAATAACCTTCATCCAATCCTTCTCGGTCCGTGCCTCATATCTTTTTACAAAATCTAGTCGTGCCCTAATATTCTTCTTAGAAAGTAGGGGTTTCTTCTTCTTCTCCACAGCAACAAATTTGAACTGATGTAAAGCTCGTTGGACTGTCCATTTGCTCACCGATTTCCCAGTATCCCCTCGCAGCAACACGGCTGCTTGGGAGGCCGAAGAGGCTTCACCACTGCCCAAATATCTAATTACTCTTCGAGTATCTTGCGCAGACATCTTTTTTGGTTGGCCACTTTTATTTATTTTTAAGGAAATTTTGCACTTATTTTTTACCCTTTGTACTGTGGATTGACTTATATTTAATTGAAATGCGATTTCCCGTGTGGATCTTCCATCAATCAGTGATTTTTCAATTAATTTTCTTTGAAACTTTGAAATCGGCTTCATTGTTTAAAGATTTTGAATTATGATGTTTATTAACGGAGGATATGCGATTAAATGGTTCGTACTCGTCTATATTAGCTGTTGAAAAAGCTAAAGGTCTCTGGACCAAATATTAGTGTCAATGTCGACCAAAGTGTTCATTGTTAACATTAGTGGAGCAAAACTGAACCAATTTTATTTAGGATTATTTGATGTACCCCATTTATTTTCGGCAAATGTTTTGTATGGTTTTAATGTTAATGTTAATGTACTTTTTCAAATTAAAAGCCTTCCTTTGAATACTTGTTAGATATTTTGTTTATACCACCATTAATACGAATTTTCTAAGTATTGACTCAGTTCTGCACCTAATTGTATGTTGCTGTGATGAGATTGTCTGGAGAGTGTTTCGAAGAATCAATTGTGCCGTTTCCATATACAGGGTTTTTCAGTTTGGAGGGTTTTGACAAGAAAAACCTATTTTCTGGCTAGATAGAAGAAAACTGATTTAAGTGTTGCGGGCTCAATTTTTGAGAAATGTTTAACGTCACAAACCGTTTCCCGATATCGTCACGACACACTGAGATATAGAAAGTATTTCGATTTTTGGCCAATTTGGAAATCGGCAATAACTTTCTTATTTATTAAAATGTTGGAATTGCGTAAAACCATTATTAAAGTACTTTTTTTGAGAGGAATCTAATGGAGTGCACAATTTTTTTCTGCTGTTCACCGTTTTCCTATAAATTGCAACCGCTTTATTTTTTCAAATATAAACTGCAGGTGGCCGTGGCTTAATAAAATAGAAAATTTTAAATCCTTTTCAAATATTTATAATATTTATTATCGAAAATTACAGAAATATCACTTCTTAATTTTTTTTACATGAATTGCCTATGAAAATTCCTGTCAAAACACCGAAGCAGCAATTCAGTCATTGGTTTTACGATCACTACAGTTTTAATAAAATTTATTTGGAATTCCTCTTGATATATATTAACTCTGAGTATTTGGTATTTAGTTAGACTGTATGGAAGTTTTGGAAAATACACATGACATGTTAAAATGTTATATATTATTAAATGAAAATTCTCAGCCAGCAAATGAACTTGAACAAAAGCCCAAATCGGACCGTTACAACATACGCAAGGAGAAAGAAATTCAAAAATGAAATACAATTGGAGAAGTCTTAGAAGATCTGAATACATCCTTGCGGATTCTGGCTGAAAGAAATAGTAATCATACAACAAGCATTTTAAGAATACTTAAAAAACACCATTATAAACCTTGTCACGTAAGAGGTATTCATCAACTTTGCGAGGAGGCGTCGCTAGAAGATTGAGATTTTGCCACTGGTTTTTGGAGAACTAAGATATGAATTCTCCATTAACCGTTATTTGGACTGATAAGGTCAGGGCGGATTCAGGGATATTTAACACATACCATTCTTACCACTAGGGCACAGAAAATCCCCATGCGCTTATTTCATAAAATCGTCAACGTGGGTTTAGATTTAATATATGGATGAGGATACTATATTTAGAGGAAGATTTAACGGACCTCATTACTACGAAGGACGCTTAACGCCTGAAAGTTATTAACACATTTTGAACACTTGTCTTTTCCGTTCCTTGAAAATTTACCTCTCGCTTATATTGAAGGTTTGTATTATCAGCAAGACAGATGTCCTCCGCATAACGCTAGAATTACAACTAGATTTTTAAATGAAGAGTTTCAGCAGTAGTGTGTGGGAACGAGCAGTTCCACGCCGTGGCTGGCGAGGTTCTGTGACCTCACTTCCATGGATTTTTTCTTATGGGAGAGATTCAAAGATCTCATCTTCAAGGAAAGAAATATTCAAACAAGAGCAGAATTAGCAGCAGCCAGTTAATATGTTTCTGCAAAAATCAGTCACACATCAGTTTGAAAAGTTTTTACATTTTAATGTGGGTTGTTAAAATTAGCTTTTTTTAGGCTTCATTGTTGTCTTCTGTCATTTTTTCAGCTCAGTTTGAATACCTATGTTAAGAGCACGTTTTAAAATTTATTTAATTTCATTATAAGGCATTAAAAAAAATTTTCTTCTTAGGTTTCAACGCTTTTCAGAAATTTTCATAGAAAACCTATATTAAAAAATTAATACGTTATATTTCCGTCATTTTCGGTAATAAATATTAGAGTTATATTCAGGGTGTCCCGTAAACCTTCGACAATATTTCTCCTGATGGAAGGCCCATCCTTTAGAAGCCAGAAAATGAAAAAAATAGCCTTAATGAAAATATCATGGATTTCGAGATATTTACACTTTTTTAAAAATCGTCAAAAACTAACATCACTTGATATTTCGTACCATCACTGTTACACCACTCCAAGTAGAGAAGCAAAATTTCTGTATTAGTTCAAAAGCATATCGATAGATTTTACATGTATGCTTCGGGTTTTTTTTTAAAGCATCTTTGTATTAACGGATTCCTGATAACTCCATTTCTATTATGTAACTTTCGTTCCTTGCTGTAGTAATGGATGTGCAGCTATCTTGAAACCCATAGGCTCAAAAAGTAGCGCCGTTCTTCTAGATTCTGAAATGGTATAATGAGTATTTGCTTCTTAAACAGAAAATATTTGTTTGACCCGTTAGACGAAACAAGCACAATTTTTCCACCTCATTACAGTATCGTTTAATGGCAAATTATCGATTTGCAAAGGCATCACACTTTCGTACAACATATCTCGATTGCATTATTTACATAACAACAAATTTTAAAATTTATCAACCTGTTAAAAAGTAGTTCAGTCTTTTTTATTAATTATTTTGTAAGTAATTTTTTGGACTTATTCTAGTATACTTGTTATGCCATTTGTGCGGTATACCTCTCGTAAATGTGCACAAATGCACTTTATCTATGGGGAGTGTGGAGGCAGTGCGAATAATGCTTCAATGTACTACCGGCAAAGATTTCCATTTCGAAATCGTCCTGGATCGCGCGTTTTCACTACTGTGCACAACGCGTGTTCTGAAGTAAGATGCCAGGAAGACGTGCTGGAGAAGGGAGACCTCAGGTGGTTGATGATGAAGAGGTGTTGAAAGAAATACGTCGGGATTCAACTACGTCAGTACGAGACATTGGACGTCGGACGGACATTATAAAATCGATTGTACATCGAATTTTAAACCGAAATCTAATGTACCCATATCATGCTCAAAGAGTACAGGCCATTCTTGCAGGACTTTCAACACAGAGTGAATTTTGTAGACGCATGTCACGTAAAATGCGTGTAGATCCAACGTTTTTCGATCGCATTCTTTGGACAGATGAGTCTTCGTGCAAGCGAGGTGGTGTTTTCAACATTCATAACTTTCACAGTTGCCAAATAGAGAAGACACATGCTTTCAGAGGAGATAATTTTCAGCATCAATTTAAAATCAACATTTGGACAGGGATAATCAATAACAAAATTATAGAACCAGTAGAGTTAGTTTTTGTCGATTTTGAAAAAAATTGTAAATATCTCGAAATCCATGATATTTTCATTAAAAAATTTTTCGTTTTCTGACTTCTAAAGCATGGGCCTTCCATCAGGCGAAGTATTGTCGAAGGTTTACGGGACACCCTGTATATCGTTGAAAAGGGTTTAAAATTGCATATTTTGTTAAGTCATCGTCATCTATGACTCATAGTTGAAAAAATAAATTTGTAACAATTGGTAAGAACAGTAGAAAATTTTGAGCGCTCCATTAGATTCCTCTCAAAACAGTGCTGTAATAATATTTTATGCAATTTCAATATATTAATGAATAAAAATGTTATTGGCGATTTTCGAAATGGCCAAAAATCGAAAAACCTATATCTTAGTGGACTGTAACGATATCGGAAAACAGTTTTGGACATTAAATATTTCTCAAGAGTCAAGCCTGACACTTGAATCAATTTTCTTCTATCTAGTTAGGAAATAGGTTTTTCCTGTCAAAACGTTCCAAATTGAAACATCTTTAATAAAAAGAGCAGTTTCACGATCTGAAACGCTAGCAATATTTACTCGTAGTGGCATAAACATCTCTCATAATACTCATTCCTAGGCCATCGATAAGCCACAATCTGTTCGTCGTAACCATTTCCAGCATAGATTTTCAATAAACGTTTGGGCCAGGCTGGTGAATGGATAACTTATTGACTCTTTTGTGCTGCCAAATCGATTAACCGGATATGATTATTTATTTGTTTGCGAAATTATTTCCAAAAATTTTTAAAACAGATTCTTTTAAATGTTCGTCGACAAATGTCCTTTTTTTTCTCAGGATGGCGTACTGTCCCACTTGAATCAGTTAGTTAAAAAATTTTCCAATGACATCTTTGCAAATCAATGGATGGGTTGTAGAGGTCTTACATATCATCAACGGCATATAGAACTTAAAATACAATTGATATTAAAATGTTTTATAACTCTTTTAAATCAAAAATATTTATTTACAAAACATATAAAACATTAAAATAGTGGTATTAGACCCCGCCTGGAGGATATGTCTATAATCTGTGCATCGATTCTTTACCGTTGATTTGGTAAGAGGATACAGAAAAGGTCTTTGATATATTTGTATCTACCAAAGTACAATGGTTGTACTTTCACGATTTCATCTTTTCTCTATCTCAAACTGTATGCGTGGGATATATGTTGAAGGAGTTTAATATGCAAAGACTGAGTGTAAAATGTAGATGGGGGAGTATCATGTATACAGTATCAGTCATAAGTAAAGCAACAAATAAAAATTATAGGTCCCTAGAAAATGGGCAGTATTCTTAGGAATGATATACATATATTTTGATTCTGCACTTGTAAATATACTAAATAATGTACAAAAACTCAGTTGATTTTCCTTATCTGCCTGATAATTTTCTACATTCCTTTGAAGACATTCCAAAAGTAAAGCAACAAAATTGTATTTTCACTCTCTATTAGTGACAAGTGAATTTCTGAATCTGTATCTCGGTTATTTTTATTTAATTTAGCGGTACATAATGCCGTCTGGTCGCAGTTTGTCAGTAGATATCCGAAATTTGATTATTTCTAAGTGGCAGTCGGGAATGAAACAAATAACTATTGCAAACCAATTGCAACTGAATGGAAGCATTGTCTCTCGTACAATCAAACATTTTTCAAGTCAAGGAACTGTTGTGAATAAACCAAAATCTGGACGGTCAAGAAAAACCAGCCAAAGAATGGACCAAAAGATTGAAAGTGCATCCCGGGAAGATCCGTTTCGTTCTGCAATGGATATAAAAAAAAGTTGAAGCTTAATGATGTTTCTGTTAGTACTGTTCGAAGGCGTCTAACAGAACGCAAACCATTTGGAAGAAAACCGTCATATATTTCTGCGAAAAATAGACGATTCTGACTGAAATTCGCTGAAGAGCATATTAATTGGACAGTGGCAAAATGGAAAACAGTGATTTTTTCGGACGAAAGCAAGTTTAACTTGCATTCAAGTGATGGTATTCGCTGGGTACGTCGTCCTGTTAACAAGAAGTTTGATCCCAAATACACTCGTGGCACCATAAAACATGGAGGAGGAAATGTGATGGTGTGGGGACGTTTTTCGGGAACTGGAGTTGGTCCACTGATTAAAATTGATGGGATAATGGACCGATTTCAATATTTACATGTCATAAGAGACACAATGGTGCCATTCGCTGAAGAAAATTTGCCATTGTCGTGGGAATTTCAACACGACAACGACCCTAAGCATACTGCTAAGGTAATAAAACAATTTTTTGCAGACCCTAGCATTCGTGTAATGAAATGGCCTGCCCAGAGTCCAGATTTAAACCCCATCGAGAATATCTGGGAAATCATTGACCGGAAAGTAAGACAGAAAAACCCACAAAAATATCAAAATTGTGACCAGCTCTTTGACGTCATTGTTCGAGTTTGGAATTCCATACCAGAATCAACCCTTATGACATTATTGGAATCTGAGTCGTAGATGTGCTGAAGTGATAAAAAATAAAGGCTGTGCTGCAAAATATTAAATATAATCTAAATATAAATGCATTTAGCTATATGTTGCTCTACTTCTGAAACCTTTGTAAGAAATATTTTATAATTTAAACTAGAACTCTTACTTTTTTTTTTTAATTTTGTTGATTATTATTATTGGTTAATAATATTCGTTCAACTTAGTAATAAAATTTTGAGAACCGTTTAACCTCTTTTAAGGATATCGATATAATTTAATTTGTTGCTTTACTTTTGACTGATACTGTATTTCTAACACACTTAATAATACAACGTACAAAAAATGTAGCTTCATTCGTAGAATTCCTTTATCAGTATCTAAAGTTAATTTAGTAATTGGATATCTATCGATGCTCTATATTTTGCTCTAATAGCTCATTTATTACGTAAATGGTGTCTGTCTCATGCGGCAAGGGACTTCGAAAGTATCCTTTTAATAGAGACTCAAAATTACTCTTCCCCAATTCATTCTTTAATCCTTACGGATAAAATGATGAAATCTTATAGACATTAACAGTGACGGAAAGCTTCCTGGAAAAGGCAGACATATTTTGAAATAAAAATTTGCTACCAGCGAAGTATGTATCCACAAGGGACTGAACCATTTTTAGAGAAAAGTGTTGCGCCATTGCGTATTATTTTCATAACAATTTAAAATTGATCATTTAAATTAAGGGTCTACATCATTTTATCTCACCAAAAATTAATAGTTTCTTCTTTGGAAAAAACGCTTCTTTGATACTTGAATGCGTGATTCTTTTCAAAAAATTGCTCATTTTTTTACTTATTTTCCGTATAAGTGTCTGCAAGCTTTCAGGACCGTGGAGTGAATAGGGATCCTCGGTGAGGTAAAACCAAAAAAAAAAACATGGAAGGATATAATAAAGAATGCAGGATTATTCACGCTATACCGCACGAAACATTGTGGCTAAAATACGAAGCTTTCAACAACTTTTACTTTTAGGCTATATGGGAGTCTATTTTAGTTACTTTTAAAATTATTTTCATATTATACAGTGTGTCCCAACAGCCCTAAAAGTGTTAGAGTTTTTTAATTAAACCTCTTTTATGTTATCACATTTTTTGAATTCTTCGATTCAAATAAGTATCTTTTAATGAGGTTTAGAATACCTAAAACTAAGAGATTAATTAATTATAAACTAAGAAAGTAATTCATTCTTATTAACGTATTAAGTTATGTTTTTTTTTAAAGCAATCTCTTGTATATTATTGCTATTGTTCTGCGATAAAAATACGTGTCTGTTTTAATGAGGTTTAGAATACTTAAAACTTGAAAGTTTTCTAAGTTTTTTGAATTTTATAAAAATTTAATGTAATTTTCATGTTTTAAATACTTAAGAAGTATTTAAGTAATGTAGTCGTAATTTACAGTGAAGCGTAATAATAAATCATATTTTTTATATCCCAATCACAATAAACTCACCATTTTGTACAGGTTGTTCAAAAATTAAAATTAATCAAATAAGAATTTTAAGTGGCTGTAATTTGATTAATTTAAATACAGTCATATTTCTTCAGTTACCAGGAAATTCAGTTGTTAGTTAATTATCGAATGGTGTTCACCACTAAGTCTCTGCGTTTTTACACAACACGCTAAATAATTGTTCTTTGCGCCATTTGATGCTTTTTAATTAAAAATTACAATGTAACTTTTTTGATGAAGTGTTATTTACTGATGAATGCACTTTTGGTAACAATGGTCTCCGGAATAGACGCAATTTTCATTGCTATTCTGATTCGAATCTGCACGAATACGGTCACGAGAAATCGGAATATGTAGAGTGAAATACTGGGCCCATATTTAATTGGACCGTATTTTTCTGAAGGACCTTTAAGTAGGATGACGTTCCTATATTTCCTTATTCACCAACTTTCAATATTCTTAAAAGAAGTTTCTTTAATTAGTAGATCATTATCATCGCGAGGTTCAGCAATTTTTAAGTACCAATTCTCAAAATAGGTCGATTGGTAGAAATGGATTTGGAATGGAAGCTGCGCCCCTCCCCCCTCCCGATTTCCGGATTTAATGCTGCTAGATTTCTTTACGTAAGAGTACATAAAAGGAATTGTGTGCAATATGCCTTCGACAGCTTCACATGGTATGAAAGTACGCATAAGAGACGCGTTTGATACTGTTGTCCTTCAAATGTTATCCAGATTAACGGCTTTAAAAACAGAATTCGTAGATGTCTGGAAATGAACGATCGACATTTTGAACATCTGTTATAAATATTTTGCTTTTGTTTTATGCTATAGTTGATATGTGATTTAGAACTTTTAATTAAAAAACTTTAGCTATAAAAAGGAACAATTTTTTAGCGTATTCTCTAAAAACACGAAATCTTTTCAATACCCTAATACCATTCGATAGGCAACTAAAAACTGCATTTCCTCTAATTTTTCCAAGTTAAAAAATATGGCGTCGTATTTAAATTAATCAAGTTATAGTGGTTTAAAGTTCTTATTTGATTAGCCTTAATTTTTGGACACTGTACAAGATGTCAAGTTTATTATGATTGGGATATAAAATATGATTTATCGTTAGATTTCACTCTAAATTACGCTTACATAACTTAAATACTTTGGTATTTAAAACATGAAAATTATAACAGATTTTTATAAAATTTAAATGATTTAAAAAAAATTTATGAGTTTTAGGTATTTTAAACCTTATTAAAACAGACACGTATTTTGATCGCAGAACTCACAATAGCAATGATATACAAGGGGTTGCTTTAAAGAAACATAATTTAATATTTTAATAACTAATTACTTTTCGTGCTTCGGGACCCCCTGTATAATATAAAAATAATTTTAGAAAGTAACCATAATAGGCCTTCATATAACTCATAATTAAAACCTTTTGAAAGCCTCATATTTCGATCGCAATATTTCGTGTCGTAGAGCGTGAATAACTTTATACAGGGAGTCCCAGAATAAGGGGGTCAACGCTTAACCTCATATTCCTCGGTCAAAAATACATCGATTCACGGTGATATACTTATATACGAAATTGTCTCCTTTTGGAGATACAAGCTCTTAAAGTCTCACTTTTTTTAAAACTTTTGCAGATAAGTGGAAAACGGCTAGATAAATTGCTACGAAATTTGGTGTATAATCTTTCTGCTTCTCGGAGCACATTCGACGGGGCTTATTATGGTGAAACTACCAGGGGTAGTGGTCAATTCCTACAAGGTAGAATGTTAAACACACCAGACATTTTTTATTCGTTCATACATCGGTTGGCTTTTTTTTATAAAATTCCCGGTCGGTTACGCAACTTTTTTATCTCTTATTGAATTTTGATTTGGAGCCTTCATTAGCAGAAAAAAATTAAAATTGTTGATAATGTCAGTCAATATATATCATTCAGAGGGAAATAAAAGCATACACTTCAATAAACAATTAATTTAATAAGTGCTCAACGTGACCACCCCGTTCTTGAATGCAGAATTTCACGCGTCGAAGAAAGTTAAATTTTAATCTTTCCAACACCATTGGATCATTGCTCATTCCATCAGCTGCTTGCAAAATTCTATTTCTTAGGTGGTCTTCAATTTGAATAGGAACAACATATACACGAGATTAAAGCGTACCCCAAATGTAAAAGTCGCAGGGACTTAGATCTGGAGATCTAGATGGCCATTGAAGAAGGGCATCATTTCCTCCATTAATTTTTTTTCGTCTAATGGAGGCTCCAAATCAAAATTCAATAAGAGATAAAAAAGTTGCGTAACTAACCGAGAATTTCATTTAAAAAAAAACCAACCGTCTGCATGAACGAATAAAAAAGTAGTGGTGTATTTAACATTCGACTTTGTAGCAATTGACCACTACCCCTGGCGGTTTTACCATAATAAGCCCCGTCGAATATGCTCCGTGAAGCAAAAAGATTATACGCCAAATTTCGTAGCAATTTATCTAGCCGTTTTCCACTTATCTGCAAAAGTTAAAAAAAAGTGAGACTTTAAGAGTTTGTATCTCCAGAAGGAGGCAATTTCGTATATAAGTATATCATCGTGAATCGATGTATTTTTGACCGAGGAATATGAGGTTAAGCGTTGACCCCCTTATTCTGGGACACCCTGTACAATGAAACCTGATCTAACCTTCCCAATCATGCCCAAAGCAATCAAAACTTAAATTAACCTAATCAAACCATTCTTATCTAAAAAAAAACATATAACATTACTGAAGAGGAGTCAAAATACATGTGGTGGCTTTGACTATGGTTAGGTCTGGGTAGGTTTAGGATACCAGGAACTTCAATTATTCAGGAATAGGCAATCGACCATTTGGTTTTTTTCTCCCTGGTTACAATAGTTTGTCCAGTGGCGTATTGTTTCACCCAAACGTTACAAGACAACGTTACAAACTTGGAACAGAGGTTAAAATAACTCTAGGTTTGCTCAAAATGCTCCTGTAAGTTGGATGGGGTAAAAGGAAGTGAGATTGTCTTGTTCGTCTTGCTAGGCAAAGTGGATTTACTATGTTCCAGTTATGAGGGTTGTATTTCCACCTTGTCTATATGTGTAGCAGTTCTTCAATTATTTTTGATAGTTTTGTTCATTCATATACCATACATAAGTTCGTCGAATGAGTTGTGCAGTACGTTTTCCGGATTTCTCTTATCTTTGGAATCAGTTCTAAGATGACGTGTTCTATTGTCTGTATGTGTTACTTAGTTTTTTCATTTAGGTTTTCCTTCAGTAGATGTCCATAGTCTATCAATGGGATGCAGATGGATTTGTGCATTCGTGTTGCATTTTTGATGCTGATATCTTTGTTTTTGTACGTTAGTGATTTAAAATGTTTTATTCTTTTAGTGGTTTTTATCTTGATGTTTTGTACTTGTTTGTTGAATTGAAGTTTTTTGTGTATTTTTGCTCCCAGGTGTTCGATAGTAGGAGTTTATTTTTGGATGTATCACGTTTAGGCCTTCATCTGTCGAATCATGCCGTTGTCTTGCCTGTTAGCGTTTGCAGTTTTTCTATTGCTTTTTTCGTGTTTTTGTCATGTACGATTAGTGCTGCATCGTGAGCATATTGTAATAAGTATGCTGTTTTGTTTATGTCATCCTTGTCCTGTAGATCGTGGTTGTATAGGTCGTTGCAGTATATGTATATTGTAAAGCAGTGGTGAAAATGGCGATTCTTGAAGAAGTCTTTGTTCGGTGGAAAATTTAATGGAGAGGAAGTTGTCTATGCGCATTTCTAGTTTTCTGTTTTTTAGAAGATCCCCGATGATGCGAAGTAGGTATAGTTGAGATTAGAGTATGTAATTAAAAAAAGTTATCACGTGAAATTGGTATTTTTGATGAAATTCATCATTATCGAGTAAATTTACATACATATTATCAAGACACTTCACGTCTGGTAGGTGAAATATGAATAACATATTCTTATCTTTTCGTCGACAAAATTTTCTTTGTTCATTTTACTTTTGTCCAGGAGTGTACCGACCAAATTTGGGTGATCGAAAGTTGTGTTAAAGCAGCCGTTAATGCATATTTATTTAATTTTTAAGTGAAAATAAATATTTCGTTTTTCGTTGACATTAAACATATACATAATATTTACATAGCTTTCGTCCTGCCAATGAATATTCACAGTCCAGTGGGTGTAACAAAAAAAACTTGCGGTTTACCAGCCCTGCAATATTTCGTGTTAGTATTTTATTTATGGATGTGAAGGGAGCTTTTACGGGAAATTTTCCCTGAGGATATTTTAAAGATTTAGGAGACCGTACTCCAGTCCAACTCGGGACAATTTGCATGATTATTTCAAACGAACTCTTAGGAAAGTTCTAAGTCTTTGCTCCCCTCGGAGATATTACGGGAAGTTTATTACCACTCCTGTTGGTTTAGTTATTATATTATCTAGTTTTAGTCTAATTGTATGATTATAATATAATTCTGATGGGGAATTATTAATGTTTGTAAGTACGTTGTACTTTATTCTAACATTTCCGCAGTGAGCGCACCGAGCACGGTCGTGTTATTAACACTTAACATACAGGGTGTTTCAAAACTCTGGGACCAAACTTTTAGGGATTGTTGAGTACAACAATAGAAGATATCTGAGTATAAGAGACAGTGTCCGTAAATATCTCCCTAAAGCGCTACTGCATTATGCAGCTTTAATGGAGTTATATGCTAAAATGTGTTTAATCGAGTTTTAGTACGTTTTGTGTTAATTTCTTTGTGCAAAATTACACTATAGAAGTTGTTCAAAATGTAGTCTTAGAACTTCATTAGCTCGAACGGCATTGGATCGGAAGTGGTGGTTTAATTCTGTGGCCCCCTAGGTCACCCGATCTAATATGTTTAGATTTTTTTCTGAACGGACATGTAAACTTTCTGAGTTATGAAACGCTAGTGTAAACTAAGCAAGACGTAATTACACAAATCACTACGGTATTTAAAGTTGTTCGAAACGATTATCAAATTTTTAGCCAAGCCCAGAGAAATCACGTAGGTTATTTAAATAGGTTCAATGAAGTTCAAAAACGACTTTTGAACATTTACTCTAGTATTGTTTTGACACATAAATTAAAATGAAACCTACTAAAACTCGATAAAAACATTTTTGCATAAAAGTGTCTTAAAGCATTATAAGGCTGTAGAGTCTTGGGGAGACATTTGCGGACAAGGGTTCTTATACTCAGATGTTTTCTATTATTGCATTAAACAATCCCTAGAAATTTTATTCCATAGTTCTGAAATGGCCTGTATAACATGAATCACTTTATGTAATCTACGTTAATACTGTTTTTGTAATTTGGAACAGTTATGTTTTTTCATATTTTTTTACCTCGTGTTGGCTTCCATTGTTGTCTTATTCATATATACATTGTGAATAAACAATTTAATAGATTCTTTATCAGAATTATATTATAATCATACAATTATGCTATGTGCTACGTTTACCGCACTGTTCTCTATTCTTATTAAGGAAATTATCTCTTTTACCTGGATTTCACAATAATTGCTTCCGCGAATATGCAAATGAAAATGATTTTTGACAGTATGTAAATATGGAAAAAGATATACAAAGAAAAACAAGTTGTTGTCATTTTTATACCTTACCATGTTCAATTTCTGTTTTCGGTCTCACATTTTGAAAGCTCAGGAACTTCAACTTTAATAATTAACTCGCTATGGACTTATCAAAATTTAAAGAACAACCTCTTACAACAAAATACGGTCTCAAATAAAAGGCACGTTCAGGACAAGTAAGCTATACCGTGTGTATAGGGATAGGTAAACCGACTCTTGTAAAAATTAAAAAAAAAGATTTAAATTTTCATTTTTTGGTGATCAGCTCTGTTCGGTTAAAGACTAATTTCTAACATATTTTCACTTTTAGAAAATCAAGAACGTGTTGGAAATTTCCAAAAAACTTATATTTTCCTCTAGAGTAAAGTGTCTTTTCAACGTCAAATGCGACATAATTTTGTGAAAAAAATTGTTGAGAATTGGAGCCTAAGCCCATACACCAAATTTGTAAGTCATTGGCTCAGTTAGATTTCTCCCATTTTGTTGTATTTTCCAAATCAATTAATTTTTTTTACCAATTAAAAAAACATTAAAATGATAAACTATTATCATTAGTTAAATTAAAAAATGTATAACCTCACTTTAAGTGTAATGGTCGACTACATTTCCTCTTTAATTTGCACATTTTTCAATACGGTGTTGGTATTTTTAATAAATTTTTATATAAATAAGTTGCCTGTAGGTGTTCTCTAGCCGTTAATCAAATTGCCCGTGTTATCCTATTTTTTTAATATTTCTGTATTCTTTAAAACGTATTCTTCATAAACTATTTATTTCATTCTTGAAATAAATAGTTTTAAAAAAATCCATTATTGTAAGGTCTTGAGATTCTGGTGGCCAAGATGTCCGGCTTATTCTTCCAAACCATCTTTCGCCAAATTGATCAGTTAGGCAAAAAAGTAAAATATTAGTTCACTTTTCGAGGACACACGGTATATAGTGGATGCTCTTTCATGATTAACATATCAAAAGTCCTAACCTTTGTTGAAACTCCAAAATAATGCCGACCAGGTTCAATTAGTCCTAATTAACATATGCCCTTTTTGCGAGAGTTATTATTGCTAGCTAAAAAGCAATTATAACTGAAAATTGGTTGAGATATTTAAACATATACTGACAATGCCGATTTAAAAATACTAATGCGTCTAGTGATTAGGGCCATCTTTTCTTTGCTCAAATATTTTCAGCTTTCGCGTTATAAATGGAGCAGACCATATGTGCTTATACCGGAGCTTGGGAACAATGGAGATAAAGAGATTTAATATTCGAGTTTTTTGTAGGCAGGTTTATCGGGAGGGGACTGGTTCCTAGGGAGGATCATGAAAAATTATAATATTCCAAAGTAGATCCTAATGCATCGTCGACTGATATCGGGCTTAGAAAGTTAAATAACTTTCCAAGAACTCGAGGAGAATTCGGGTCACTGCAGGCTTTAATTTTGTCCGCCTTGTTTGAACCACTTTGTCCCCAACTACAGCGAATATATTTATAAAAACACTCCATCACGAGAGAGGGACCTCGTAAACTTTAATTAAATTCCGACGGAATTTTGAAAACTTTGTAAAGATCTACGGCTCATCCTCGTTTTTCAGCATGAATTACATGATTAGGTTTTGACGAAGGATGCAACCAACAAACGGGTGGCTATTGGATTTCGCGATATGGAAATGTGATAATGCTGGTGCATGTTGTGTATTACCTTTACACCTGTATGTGAGATAAAAGCAAAACCGAGCAGCCTATTAGTGTGTGTATACCCTGGTAAACAAATAATACAACCTTGATGGATCGATGGATGATAGTTAATTACTTACCCAAATAGAGACCTATAGCTCCATATTTACTAATTACTATAGATCGGTGAATATCGTCAAGTGCAAAACTATCATTCTATTAATCGTAATTTACCTACATGTGAAGCTGAATAATTGGAATTATGAATTGAATCAGTTTATCGATTATTTAATGATCCATTTTGAGATCCATACCAGGGTAACTAGAAACGTTTTTTCTTTTCCAATTTTCATGTAGGCCTTTTCTCACTACTCAAAAAGCTGGGTCAAGTCCAATAATAAGTACAGGATGTTCACCCGAAAAGTAACTCTGTAACTTTTTAACATATTGAAATAAGAAAAAAAAATTAACAAAAATTATTTGAAAGTTCGTATAGTTTTTCAAGATCGTCAGCAGTTTTACATAGGATGTTTAACAAATGTGTGTCAACCCAATATTACATTTTTTGAACAATTAGGCAATACTTTTTTTACATATTTAAATTCTGCTTTTTATTAAGAATTTAACGATATACACTGCCCCAAAAAAGTCTGTGAACACTCCGGCTGAAAGTCTTCAATTGTGGTGCAAATCAGTGAAATAATTTTTTTTTCAAAAAGCATAACATATTTTGGAAACTACAAAGAATACGCTACATTTTAACAATTATACATAATTTTATTATAAAGATTGAACTGGAAAAATAGACATATTAATACGTAAACACAGGCGGCACTGTCAAAAAAGCTTT
This sequence comes from Euwallacea fornicatus, assembly GCF_040115645.1. NCBI lineage: Eukaryota > Metazoa > Arthropoda > Insecta > Coleoptera > Curculionidae > Euwallacea > Euwallacea fornicatus. The sequence goes on along the minus strand of NC_089567.1, from coordinate 2,869,997 downwards.
TGAACACATTAAAAATATTATTTAATTTAACATTTTATAAAAAAAATTATTGCTTTAATAATTAGTGGGACCTCCTTTATTTTTAATGACTTCTGAGAGACGTGAGTTCATGGTGTTTACTAATTTTTTCGTTATTTCTGGCGAAATTTGTTTCCATTCATCCAACAGAGCTGTTTTCAATTCTTCTTTATTTTTTACTCCTCGTTTTCTTACATTGCGACTGAGCTCATCCCACAATGTTTAATTGGGTTCAAGTCTGGAGATTGTGGAGGGGTTTTGAGTTGCCGGAGTGCATTATACAGGGTTCGCCATTACTCCAGCCTTGGTTCTTGGTGTCTTTGTATAAATATCAATATGAAATGAAAAAAAAACAAAAAAAAATTAAAAAAGATATTAATTTAACAAGTCCTCGGAATTCCAAATATCTGTCGCTCTCTAAATGACCATCAAAGAATTTTCGAGCACTTGTTAAATTAATATCTTTTTTTTAATTTTGTTGTTTTTTATTATTCTTTAGTTTAACTAAAGTTTACTTTATCAATATCTCTAAAACTGTAAATGTTAATTATAATAATGCCTGTTGCAATTTGATTGAAATTTTGTAAATATCTCCATAACTGTAAATGTTAGATGAAAAGATGTTATTGCAAATTAATAGAGAATTAAAAACTACATTAGAAGGTCTTGAAAAAAATTATGGGTACCATTTAAAAAAAAATGAGTTTCAGCAATTTGTAAAATTTGCAAATTAGCGCTCTTATAGAAAAAAAATTTTGGTGCATTAAAAAAACGTTTTAAAGTTTTTAAGTACCTCTGACTTTGATTTACTACTTTACAAAAACAAATTTCAAAAAACACCAGTTTTGTGATAATTTTTTTCTGACGCAGCATTTTTAAAGAAATTTCTCTAATGTGGCAACGCCGCAACCAATTTAAAAAATGTTTAATGCATTTTCCTTCTAAATTAAGGTTTCATCAAATGGCATTAAAAAAATTATTGGTTGCTATTTAAAAAATTATGACTTTATGCTGCCCAGCGAAAACGGAACACTCTGTATAAACAAAACTATTATTAAATCATGCAGCTTTCCAATATAAATGAGTACTGTACTAAACATTTCATATTGATATTTATACAAAGACACCAGGAACCAAGGCCGGAGTAATGGCGAACCCTGTATAGAAGCCATTCTCGAACTTTCAGAGCACAGTGTTTTGGATCGTTATCTTGTTGAAACAGAAAAGACCCAGTCAGTTCTAATTTTCTAACACTTTCATTTAAATTACGTATCAGAATTGTCAATATAAATGTATTGATCCATTATACCATTAATGATATGCAAATTTGCAACTACAGCAGCACTCATGCACCCCCATACCATAATTCCACCTCCGCCATGTTTAACTCTTCCCACTAAATTTATTGGTTTTAATGCTTCGTTCTTTTTTCTCCAAATTTTTGCTCTTCCATGCGATCCATGCTTATTAAATTTCGATTCGTCAGAAAAAATGACGATTTTTCAAAATGTTTGAGGCTTAGATACATATTCTTTTGCAAAGTCCATTCGACGCTGTCGGTTAATTTTGCTTATGTATGGTTTCTTGCGAGCAACACGGCCTTAACACTCACTTGAATGTAATGTGTTTCGGACAGTTTGAGGAGTAACACTCACATTATAATCAATTAATAAGTTACTGGCGATTTGTCCGGCACTTGTACTGGGTTTGTCGCGAACACTTTTTAGAATTGCACGTTTATGAATATTGTTAAGCTTACTTGGTCTTCCGGAACGAGGTGTATTTGATACCTGTCCGAGATCTTTATACCTTCGGACAATGTAAAAAACTGTCGAAGGATTTTTATCCACAATTTTACTAATTTCACGATATGATTTTCCTTCCGGAGAAAACCTTACAATAAGTTCACGAACTGCTTTTGGAATATCAATTTTTTTTGATAATCGCATCAAACTACTACGAGTCTTATCACGTTTTGACTTGAACTAAGAATGGCAAAATACTTAATATTAGTAAAACTATTTTTTCAGGTTCAGAATTTGTTTATTTTTCTTAGATTGGAAGTGTTTAAAGACGTTTTTGGCGGTGTCGCTGGTGTTTACGTATTAATATATCTATTTTTTCAGTTTAATCTTTATAGTAAAATTATGTATAAATGTTAAAATGTAGCGTATTCTTTATAGTTTCCAAAATATACTGGCGAGCATAAAATTCGGGTCACTTTAGTATTTTCGAAATTTTTGCCTTCCTAACTTCCAAAAAAATAAAAAAGGACAGCCTTTATCGATTCTGAGGTTCTTTAACCTTGTCAAGGGTAAATGGTAAAAAAAACACGATCCTGTACCGAAATAACCGATGTATTGTACAGGTGTCCATTACCCAAGCACTGTAACATTTTTGAACACAATTTTGTGCTACCGAAAAAAAACTCATAATGACATTAATATCTCGTATTTCCCCCTCTAGCGTTTATAACAGCCTGCAAGCGTCGGGGCATGCTTTCAATGAGGTTGCGAATAACGTCCTGGGGTAGGTTTTCCCATATTTCCTGAAGAAATTCTCGCAATTCCCTAGCCGTTCTTGGAGCAGGTACACGACTGCGAAGACGTCTTCCCATCTCGTCCCAAACATGTTCTATGGGATTTAGGTCGGGACTTCGCGCAGGCCGAATTTTATTCTCGCCAGTGTATATTATGCTTTTTGAAAAAAAAATTATTTCACTGATTTGCACCACAATTAAAGACTTTCAGTCGGAGTGTTCACAGACTTTTTTGGGGCAGTGTATATACGGGGTGATTCACGGTCGATGGTAGGTTAGACGTTTCTGGAAGACTGATATCGCGATCTTTCTGAAAATTTGCATAAGTAGATAAATGAACTTGCTCTATCGACGTAAAATATTTTCAGTGATGCAGTGTTGCCGGTTCTATCAGAAAGTACTAGCATCTCCGATATTTTAAATGGAACACCCTGTATATTTTTTTATTTTTTGGTTCTATATTTCATACCAATAACTTCTGCATTTAACTTCCTACACCCATCTCTAGAGGTTTTTGGAATATTATTTAATTCTCTTACTTTTTGCTCAAAGTCAGGCCTTTAATAAAACCTCTGTTATAACATGATTTGAATTCACAGAGGGACAAAATTTGGAATATTATTTGTTAAAGGTTCATCAATTTGTTGCATGTAAATAAGAATGTTCTGTCTTGTACAGGGTGGTTCAAAATTAATGGTCTTACGGGTAGACAGTAAAAGTGTCTAAAGTGTGTTTTTTCAAATGAAACCCTCTGTGTATTACTAGTCATGCTGAAAGACAATTAAATTTCATTTAAAATAATGTGGTATATCCCTATACCTAAACCATCTATATATGTCATACCTCAAATCATATAGTTTCTGAAATATTCACAAAAATTCACTCCCATGTAACGTAGTTCGATGACGATGTTCTACAAATATATTTTTTTAGCATTGAAAACAATGACTGATGTGGCCAGTAGTTTATTGCATTTATAACAAATATTTTCTATGAAAGATGGTATATACTGAAGAAGAAAGATACTAAATTATGTCAATTTATTTAAAATGTGAAAAAAATGTTTCAAAAGGTATTTTTTATTTTTATTATTTTTTAAATCCAATATTTACTTTTCAGTCCAACAGGAGTATAATTAATATTAATAATTGAAAATAAATTAAATTGAATATAATGACGATGGCAGAATAAACTTATTCCTTTGATTTTGTTATTATTTTATAGGTATTGATCAAAGTTCCTTGCGTCATGTTCAACACATAATTTTTTTTTTTCAAATTTTGTAAGCATTTTGTTATCACATCCCTTCAATTGATGTCATTATATTTGACACTCTTCTCTTCGATATAATTATAAGAATAATAATTATGAGATTTGAGGTACGACCCATATATGTATATCGTGGAATCCGTAATAGAATATAAAATTAAATATATAAAAAAAGTAACGTTTTTTTTTTTTATTATTAATTATAGTGCCTCAAAATCCAAGGTCATTGGCATCTTGGTACATCAGATATTTATACAATAATATTATATGTTAATATCGTTTAGTTATTATCTACGCTAATCCGGAATATTAATCTTAGATAAGTCTGTACATATCTATAGATTTTAGATAGTTTATAAGTTCATGTTGTTTATCTGAGATGGTTAGGTTTTCTTGGAGATCTTCACTAATATTGTGTATAGCTCTTCTTGTACTGATTTGAGGACAGGCAATTAGAATGTGTTGAACCGTGAGGACTACATTATTGCAGTGGGCACAATGTGGTGGGTTTTTTCTTTCCATCAGATATCCATGGGTGATTCTCGTATGTCCTATTCGGAGTCTTCTGATTATAGTGGTGTCCTTTCTGTTCATGCGTGAGATTTTGGGCATCAAGATAAGAGGTTCAATTCGCGATAGTTTAGTTTTAGACGAACTCCAATAGTTTTGCCATTTCTTTTTAATTATCTGTGTGAAAAAATTTCTAAGGTCGCGTGGCGGCTGAACTTGTACGGCCTGAAGTTCCAAGTTTAAGGCCTCCTTGGCAGCCAAGTCAGCTTTTTCATTTCCAGGGATACCAATGTGAGACGGCGTCCAGACAAGGTGAATGCTGTTACCGTTCGAAACGAGGAGCTGGCATATATCATGAATTTTCTGTACCAAGAGATGAGCGGAGTATGGATCTTTAATTGAATATACAGGGTGTCCCAAATAAAGTGAGTTCCATGGGGATTAAGGAAGCGGTAAGAGATACACGGTGACTCAAATTGGAAAAAAAAAGCGCATTTTTGTGCCTATTCAGAAAATGTTCTAAATTTAAAAATATGCACAGCGGTTGTCAAAATATGAGCAAAAAACTGAAAACTTCGATTTTTCGAAAATCATAAATTATGAGTACACTGTTTGAGTAAATTGTACCAAATTTGGAAGTTCTTTTTTATCGACAACTGCCAATTGAATGGCGTTTTATCTGAATTTTTCCAGGCCTTCTAGATTTCGAGAAATTATATTCAACTTTGTTATTTTTTATGGCCGCCATATTGGATTTTGGTGCCATCGAATAGACAATAAAAAAAAGTGTTTTAACCATGTATCACAAAAGTGCCCTTGGACCTACCAAAGTAAGAAAAATAAATAAAAACATTTTTCACCTTAGTAGGCTCAGAAACAAGTACTTTAGTATTAGGCAATATTTAAGTGATACGTATGGACATAATTGGGTTGGAAATCGAGGCCCTATCAGTTGGTCAGCACGCTCCCCAGACTTAACACCTCTCGATTTTTTTGTTTGGGGATATGTAAAAAATAAGATTTACTAAAGATCCTACGATACTGTAGCAGAGTTGGAGGCTGCAGTTGTGCGAACCATTCAAGAAATACCTCCAGATATGGTAAAAAGTGCTTGTACGTCTGTTAAGCGCTGTAGAGTTTGTGTTAATCATAATGGAGAAATATTTGAACAGTTTTTATAGGGATTAGGATTTTTTATTAGGATTAGTAATTCCTACTCATAGTGAGTAAAGGTACTAATTCCTTCGTTATGTTTCTTTGTTATTTTTGATAAAATCTATGGAATTGTAATTGCGTTAATACTAAAAAACGTATTAAGTTTTTATTGTCCTATTAAACAGAATACGTCGTACATTACTGCTCTTTGATTACCAATACTAAAGTACTTGTTTCTAAGCCTACTAAGGTGAAAAATGTTTTTATTTATTTTTCTTACTTTGGCAGGTCCAAGAGCGTTAAAAAACTTTTTATTGTCTATTCGATGGCACCAAAATCCAACATGGCGGCCGTAAAAAAATAACAAAGTTGAATATAATTTCTCGAAATCTAGAAGACCTGGAAAAATTCAGATAAAACGCCATTCAATTGGCAGTTGTCGATAATAAAGAACTGCCAAATTTGGTACAATTTACTCAAACAGTGTAGTCATAATTTATGATTTTCGAAAATCACAGTTTTCAGTTTTTTACTCATAATTTGACAACCCCTGTGCATATTTTTAAATTTAGAACATTTTCTGAATGGGCACAAAAATGCGCTTCTTTTTTCCAATTTGAGTCACCTTGTATCTCTTACCGCTTCCATAATCCCCATGGAACTCACTTTACTCGGAACACCCTGTATAGATGCTAGAGAGTCTGTACGTACGGCAAATACTTTCTTGGTTCCTTCCAATGATTTGAGGGCCCTGTAAATAGCATACAGTTCTCCAGTATGTATGCTACAATGACTGAGGAGAAGGAAGCCGAGTCGCACTCTGAGTCAATGGCCGCGCAGCCCACTCCACAAGTAACGTTCGACCCTTCAAAAAAATACAATATTAGACTAGCACATGGTTATTAAACACCCCGTATAAAACTTCTGACAATATTGGAAAACTACACGACCTTTGAAGCACTTTTGTGCATGGGTAAGGGCTGTTATTGAAATAATTCAGTCTTAGTCTTCGATAGGGGGTCGCTGTGAGTTTTCTTCTTCTTTACCAAAGAAATTTTGAATGAGGAAATGCAGTTTATAATTATAACGAAGAACATAATTTTAACATTAAAACCGACTGAAACGTACCTCCGATTGATGTGGCAAAACAAAAAAGTTATTGTAATTTAATGCCATTTAATCCTTGAAAGCTATGCTTCCGCTTCCACATGGAAATTAATTTTTCGTATGAAAAATGTTTCTTGCTAGAATTATGCCCTGTAATAACCGCCTCTGTTAATAGCAATTTATTGTGCATACAATTTATGACTTTCAATATATCGCGTTCGATTATTTGAAGGCATAAAGCAACTGCGAAATAATATACATAAAAGAGTAGGGTGGTGCCCTGACATTTTCGCTAATTTTCTGTCTTTTGATTGTTTAATATCGGTGTTTTATCGGAATATTCGCACAAAGGGTCGTGCCCCATTCGCTCGGTGAATTAGGACAAAAAACGTATTTTTAAATCACGTCCCTAGATGCAACAATAACTGTGTGCTAATTAATTTCGAATGTGATGAAGCAGCCTTCTATACCAACATTTTAATAGAAAATAATAATTACGCGGCTACAGTTTCCAATATTTGCAACCTAATACAAAATTCTGTCTGCCTGTATGCGCCGACGAATATATAGAATAACCATATGAATTCAAACGAAATATTCAAATGAAATGCGTCAATGAGTTTTCAGTTCATTTCACGATATCCAACAATGCAGTTAAAATTATGCATGTCAATGAAGGGGTATGGGCATGTTGTTAAAATAACATGCCCATTTTTTTCTAGCCAATATTGTGGGATAGACGTGGTGATTAAATACACAACTATCGTTCAAACCTAATCAATACTAATGCTAGAAGAACAATAAAGACTTTCTTTGACACAAATTGACCGAAATCCCGTAATCCTACAAATTTAGTTACTGTGTTCGTCGGTTGCCTTTTCTTTTCTCCGCAGTTTTTATGTCAAAAGCTCCTTTTATTTAGCTTCCTATGGCATTACCAGCGGACATGAAAAAGGCCTTAATTAATTTTCCTTTTTCTTAAGTATCTGCCTTGTGCGAGCCCTTCACCGTCAGGAGAAGGTTGCAGCTGATGGAACTAAACGAATTTACCGACGATATATCTACGGCCGAAAAGTGAAGCACTAAATTACTTCTTGAGGATGTAGTCGTCGTCAAGGGTTTTTTACCGTCCCTATTTGAGTCCGATAAGATTTTCGTGTTTTTTCCTTGAAATATTATTATTGAAAATTTAAGATGCAAAATTGCACTAGGACGCGTTGTAATGGCTCTTTAACGAAGCAGTGCGTTTATTTGTTGATCCTTGATGTAGAACTCACGATGAACGTGGACTGGATTGTTACGTTTGAAGGACCACCCTGAACTTACAGTATCAGGAACACTGTTTTCTGGTTCCAATTAATCAACAATAACAACGATTTATTGATCTTTCTGCTAACTAATTTTATGCCAGACGAGTTAGGACTAACTGTCAACGAACCACTATACAAACTTAGTGGTTCAGTTAAGTCCCTGCGTGAACACTAAAAGTGTACAGTAAATCCCAAAAATATTCGGACGCGCTCTTTTTACAGATTTCACTAGTCCTAATTAAACATATTAGTTATTTTTTTATTTTTTTTACGTTAGAAATGTCTCTATCAACCATCTATTTAGGGGTCTGCATTAAAAAAAGAATACGAAATCATAATAGTTTATATTGAAATTTCAAGAAATAATCTAGAGAACCATCAAACGAGTCACAAAAATATTCGGACGACACGCACAACAAAATGATTCATAGCAAAAAAAGAATTCTTACGCATTTGCATGCATTTACGCTGGAGTTCCCCAAGGATCTGTCCTGGGGCCATTCCTCTACTCCTTGTTCACTGCGGATGCGGTCCAGAGCGACAGTGGCATGTTGTCAACCTTTGCAGACGATACGGCATTCCTAACCTGTGACCCAGACCCGCACATCGCAACTGTCAATACCCAGGAATACCTACATCACCTGGAGGAGTGGACGAGTAGATGGAAAGTTCGAGTAAACCAAGGAAAGTCAACCCACGTAACGTTCACTCTGAGAAGAGAAACCTGCCCACCGGTGAGCATCTTCAACCAGCCAATTCTGCAGGCTGATAGCGTGAGGTACCTGGGAATGCACCTTGATCGGAGGCTGACGTGGAGAAAGCACATACACACCAAAAGGGTCCAATTGAATGGAATTATCAGGAATTTGGCCTGGCTCCTGGGCTACCGCTCTCAACTAGGACTAAGCAACAAAGTCCTAATCTATAAATGTATTGTCAAGCCAGTTTGGACTTATGGTATCCAGCTTTGGGGAACCGCTAGCAACTCGAATATAGAGATTCTGCAGCGATTCCAGTCAAAGACTCTGCGCATGCTAGCGGGAGCCCCCTGGTACGTGAGCAACCTTACTTTGCATAACGACCTCAAAATGGCAACCGTGAGAGAGGAAATCCGGAGACAGGCCAGAAGGTACATGATCCGGCTAAACAATCATCCCAACCACCTTGCGCTGAATCGCTTAGACTCCTCTCGATATTCCAGTGGATTGAACAGATTCAACCCACTGGAACTTAGCGACAGGTTCGGCACCTAATGGGAGGAGGACCGAGATGTCGGTCACCCTTCAATCATTATATTTTGTTTTGTTCTTTGTAAGTTCATATATAAAAGTTGCTGAATGTCCTTGTAATTAATATGTGACAGATTGTAACATGATTAAAAATTAAAAAAAAAAAAAATTGCATGCATTTGTTGCTTGCTAAATACAGATATCGCAGAGTAAAATTAGAAATAATATCCATCATGGGTCGGGTACCAAACAAAAGTAATGTTAGTTTTGATAAAAGGCAATTAGTAATATTTCATTACGAAAAAGGTAATTCCTATAAAAAGATTGGGGAAATGCTCCAATTAAGTAAGAGCACAGTTGGAGACATTGTAAAACGTTATAAAAATGAAGATAGAATACTTCCAAAAAAGTAAACAGGTCGACCAAAATTGCTAAATGATAAGGACAACCGCTTCATAATGAGAACCATTAAGAAAAACCCTAAAGTTAGTGCTCCAAAATTGAAGACCCCATTGGAAAATCATTCCAATAAAATAGTACTGAAACCATTCGTCGGTCTATCAGAAGCCATGGATATCACGGAAGGGTATGCAGAAAAAAACCATGGCTCAGCAGTAAAAATGTAAAAGTACGAATCAATTTTGCTAAAAAATTCATTTCCAAACCAGACAATTATTGGAATGATGTAATTTTTTGTGATGAATCAAAATTTAATATTTTTGGCTCAGACGGAAGTCAAATGGTATGGAGGAAAGCAAATGCAGAACTACAGAGACAACATCTTTGTCCTACAGTAAAACATGGAAGAGGTTCAGTTTTGATTTGGGGGTGTATATCATCACTAGGAGTTGGTGAATTATTAGGAGTTGGAATTAATTCGTAGCGTTTTACAAGAGATGGCATAGATAGTACAGTATTTCGTTGTTATCTACAATAATATACTTATCGTGAAACAGCGGTCATTAGAGGTTATTTGCTTTCCATATCCACTTTTTGAATAATATAATAATAATAATAATAATAACAATCTTTATTTCCTAGGAAATAGGCTATCAACCGTTAGGTCTTTCTGCCTAAGTTTACACTATTATACGTATCTATGCCAACGTTTCCCTCAAGAAGAAGAAAGAAACAAAGAAACAAAAAAAAAGAAAAAAAAAGAAAAAAAAAGAAAAAAAAGAAAAAAAAAACTCTCAGTTTTTGTTTTGTTAGTAGGGAGTCTTGTTGATGTCAGGTTTGTCTTAAGATTTCATATAACGTATGGGACGGGAATAGGAATTGGGAAGTGGTTTTTTGTCTCATCAGGCATAGTGCGTCTATTATTGCCCTATTATTGGGGTTGTTTGCCCATTTGGGTTGTAGTTGTAGGAGTCTGTCTGTGATTTTAGTTAAGTTCGTTCGTTCGTATAGAAGTTGATTGGGCGGATTGTGCAGTGGGTTTACCGGATGTCGTATTTTTGTAATTGTCCTTATTGCGATTTGTTCCATTGTTAGTATGTGTTGTTTGGTTTTGAATAATAAATAACGACATTTTATAATTTATTGAATATGTCACAATTTGTGCCGAATAAAGGGTTTTTGCAGGAAATTTTACTTTATTACTTTAATATGAACAAAAGTTCTGCTGAAGCTCATCGTACTGTAGTGGAAGTATATGATAAATATGCTCTAGCTGAACAAACGTGTCGGAAGTGGTTTGCACGTTTTCAAACTGGTGATTTCGACTTGGTTGACAAGGAGCGACTTAGTCAGCCAAAAAAATTTAAAGACAACGCTTTGGAGGCATTGCTCATCGAAGACCCATGTCAAACACTTTGTCGGTGATTGGTGCGCGTGGGGTTTTCGTGTAAGGCGCTTTCAATAACCGACTTGAGTTTGCGGAGGTTGTAGAAAAGGCTGGGCACTTATGTAAATAAACAAAATGTATATATTGTAAAAATTAGTTAACACAAATGATTGTAAAAGGAAAAGAAAATGAAAACAATATATGGAGCGCGATGCTTAGAAATCTAACCGTCCGTGTCGAGAGCTAGGAGGGAGTCCTTGTGTCTTTTTTATCTTCCCAGATGGCCCTTGTTAGAACAAAGAAAAGGGATCCGCGCAGGTGCGGATTAACCCAGGCTCTTTACTACCCTTCCGGCGGAATGTTCTAGAATGACCTGCCGGAAGTGCTAGGGGAAGATTTTACACCGGGTTCTGGAGTACCTAGGGAACCGAAAGGTCACCCTAGTGTACGTCACATTGACAAGCCTGACAGATGACAGTTTCTCCGCTGTCAGCTCCGCCACAATACTCCCCTCCCAGATACGGAGTATTAAACTTAAATAATCATATACAGATAAACTTAATGCTAGACCTAGAGCTACTACAATTTATTTAAATTTGCACGTGCCATAGGCTTTAGCATCGATCACCGGCGCTAAGCAAACCGTACCCGCTTCTTGCTTGGGTTGTGGAGAGGGTTGAGGTTAGTGTAGGTGTGGTCATGGGAGGTAGGGTCTAGGGCTAGGATAAAAGCCGGCTTGAGGCGATCCTTCGAGATGTTGACTTCCCTTTGGTTGATCCGGATAGTGAAGTACTTATCAGCCCGGCTTTTTACAGGGAAGGGACCTTCGTAAGGAGGTTGGAGCGGTTTCTTCACTGCGTCGTTGCGCACGAATACGTGCGTACAGGTATCCATTTCCGGCGCAATGAAGATCTTCCGTGTACTGTGGTTGTTTGAGGGGACAGGTTGCAGGAGTTGAATCTTCTGTCTTAATTGAGCGACAAAAGAGGTAGGGTCTACATTGGATTGTGCAGATTCGAAGAATTCTCCAGGTAGACGTAAGGGGGCTCCGTAAAGCATCTCTGCTGGCGAAACACCAATTTCGTCTCTCAAGGTAGCATGTAACCCCAGCAAGATTGTCGGTAAAACCTCCGTCCAACGTTCTGTTGCGTAGGCCATTATTGCTGCCTTGAGAGTTCGGTGCCACCTTTCCACTTTGCCATTAGTCATGGGGTGGTATGGAGTGGAACGTGCTCGTGCACAGCCCAGCAGTATTGCCAGAGATGCGAAAAGTGAGCTCTCAAACTGTCGTCCTTGGTCTGTGACGATTTTTTGAGGAGAACCGAATCTGCAAATCCAATTGCTGTAAAAGGTTTTGGCAACTGTGTCAGTCGTCATATCCTTCATGGGGAATGCTTCAGCCCAACACGAGAATCGATCGATGCATGTTAGACAATACACAAACCCATTAGAAGAGGGTAATGGACCAACTATGTCTATATTAACGATCTGAAACCTAGCATCTGGAATTTGGAACTGCTTGAAGGGAGTTAGAGTGTGCCGGTGTACTTTAGCCTTCTGGCAATCGATGCAGGCCTTAGTCCAGTTACGGATGTCCTTATTCATAGCAGGCCAAACGAACCGAGAAGAGATAAGTTTGGTTGTGCTCCTGATGCCTGGGTGTGAGAGATTGTGGAACTTGTTGAAAATCAATCTTCTGAGATTCTGTGTGATGAATGGTCTGATTTTGGGACCGTTGTCATCGCAGAAGATCAGAATGTCAGAACCTGGTACGTTACACTGTTTGAGGTGTAAGGACGTTCCTTGTTGATTTTTGAGTATCTCTTGTAGTTCAGGGTCAGAAGACTGGTAACGACCTAGGGCTTCATAGTCAATGGATTGGGGGCAGGAAATGGGGCTAACTCTTGAGAGGGTGTCAGCCACAATATTGTTTTTGCCACTGATATGTATGATATCTGTGGAGAATTGAGAGATAAAGTCAAGGTGTCGAATTTGCCTTGGAGAAGCTTTGTCAGACTTCTGTGAAAATGCGAAGGTGAGTGGCTTATGATCCGTGAAGATGTTGAAGGGTCTGCCTTCAAGAAGATATCGGAAATATTTGATTGCCGAATAAATGGCGAGTAATTCTCGATCATAGGTGCTGTAGTTCTTCTGGGTGTCTGACAATTTTCGAGAGAAAAAACTTAGAGGTTTCCAAGAATTATCTTCGAATTGCTCAATGACGGCACCCATTGCGTAGTCTGATGCATCGACTGTGAGGGAGATTGGAGCTGTGGAACTAGGGTGAACCAAAGAGGCGGCGTTCGCTAGATCCAGTTTGCATTGTTTGAATGCATCCAGTGCTTCTTCAGTCCAGACCAATGGTGTCTTGTCATTCCGCTTGCAGTTATTGTGCATGGTGTGGAGAATGCCTTGATGATGGGCGGCCTTGGGAATACATTTCCTGTAGAAATTAAGCATGCCAAGGAAACGTCTCAACTCCGATACTGTTTGAGGGACAGGAAAATTGGAGATGGCAGCTACCTTTTCCGGAAGTGGCGTGGAGCCTTGTGCGGAGACTAGGTAGCCTAAGAATTTTACCTGCGTTTCCCCAAAGGTGCATTTATCGAGGTTGATAGTTAACCCGAACTCTTGCAGACGAGTGAAAACAGACTTGAGGTGTTCCTGATGCTGTGCCTCGTCAGTTGATGCAATGAGGATATCATCGATATAAGGAAAACAGAATTCAAGATTTCCAAGTACCTCATGGATAAATCTTTGAAAGGACTGTGCTGCGTTCCTCAAACCGAATTGCATCCTTGTGAACTCAAATAGGCCGAAGGGAGTTATGATGGCCGTTTTGGGGATTGACTCTTCTGAGACCGGGATCTGATGATAGGCACGCACCAAGTCTAAGGTGGAGAAGATCGTCTTCCCGTCGAGGAAATGAGTGAAGTCATGGAGATTGGGGATTGGGTATTTGTCTGGAACTGTGGCTGCGTTCAGACGACGATAATCGCCCACAGGTCTCCATTCACCCGGGGTCTTCTTGGGAACCAAATGCAAGGGGCTGGCCCAAGGGCTTTTAGAAGGGCGGCAAATACCCATATCACAAAGATATTGAAATTCCTGTTTGGCTATCTTAAGCTTATCAGGAGCTAGACGTCTTGCCTTAGAAGAAATGGGAGGGCCGTTAGTGTGGATTATGTGTGTTGAGCTGTGCTTGGCGTCGATCGGGGTAGGGGAAAGAGTGGTGATTTTGGGGTATTTACTAAGAATGTTGTAGTACTTGCAGGATGAAGACAGGTTGTGGATTGAGGGGGCACTACAGGGTTTAGTTGTCCCAGCTTTCTGCAGGTCGGTGGTGCTGTCAATAATCCTGCTGTTACCCAAGTCGACCAGGATATTGAAACGGTGTAGGAAGTCAGCTCCTATTATCGCATAGTCGGTTTTTGCAATGACGAAATTCCATGTGAATTTCCTTCGCAGACCGAGACTCACAGATAACCGTTTGGTACCAAAGGTGGGTATCTGTGTGTTGTTGGCCGCGTACAAAACGCGTGACGTTTCAATATGTTGGTCCTTAGCTGTTTTGGGCAACAGCGAGACATCGGAACCCGAGTCGATGAGAAAGCTTATGCCCGTTACATCGTCCTTAATTACTACTCTACAACTAACCAATCTTACTGAGGCTGGTACTGGTTCCATCTGGACGTAATGGCGATCTGGCTGCCCCGCGTCTCCAATCGCCGAAGACGGTGCGGGAGTTAGTTTCCCGGAAGGAAACTGCAGGGTTTGGTGCATTTTTCGGCCTTGTCCTTAAACTTCCGGTGATACCAACAGGTTCCAGGGTTCGTCGGTGTCGGTCCCGCTTCGGTCCGCTTGGGCCGCGTTCTGGACTTGCTCCGACTTCTCACCTCCCTGGTCAGTCGCTCCAAACCTCTCTCCAGCCTACTTATCCTATCTGACGACCGAGGGGATGGTGTCTCTGGGGAGGGCGCTCGGACGGTGCAGACGTGTGGCTGCACTATGTCAGCGATTTTGTCGGCCAGGTCCGCCATTTTGTTCAAAGGTTCGCTGCTGCCGGCCAAAATGGACTGAATTGAGGTGGGCAGCTGTTGCATCCACAAGGTCTTTAGGACCTCTGACGAGACCGCTGACCCCCCTAGGCTCCTCATCTCGTTCAGGAGGTGCGAGGGCTTCTTGTCGCCAGGGTCCATCCGTGAGAGTAGCCTCCTGAGCCTACTCTCGTCGGACTCGGCGAAAATTGCTATAAGTCTAGCTTTTAATCCCTCGTACCTGTTGCTGATGGGTGGGTTCTCCATGAAGTCTGAAATCTGGTCCAATATTTCTGGGGCTACCGCAGCGACCACGTGGTGGAATTTGGTCTGGTCGCTTGAGATGTGGGCCAGAACGAATTGAGACTCAAGCGTCATGAACCATGACTTGGGGTTGGACTTCCAAAACGGTGGGGCCCGTACGGAGAGCCTGCCCACCTGGGGCAATTCAATTGTCGCCTCGTCTGGATTGCAGGCTATAGTTGGTTGGGGCGACGCCATGGACTCTTGTTGGGGCTCCTTGTGCGTTCAATATAGGGGTCACCAATTGTCGGTGATTGGTGCGCGTGGGGTTTTCGTGTAAGGCGCTTTCAATAACCGACTTGAGTTTGCGGAGGTTGTAGAAAAGGCTGGGCACTTATGTAAATAAACAAAATGTATATATTGTAAAAATTAGTTAACACAAATGATTGTAAAAGGAAAAGAAAATGAAAACAATATATGGAGCGCGATGCTTAGAAATCTAACCGTCCGTGTCGAGAGCTAGGAGGGAGTCCTTGTGTCTTTTTTATCTTCCCAGATGGCCCTTGTTAGAACAAAGAAAAGGGATCCGCGCAGGTGCGGATTAACCCAGGCTCTTTACTACCCTTCCGGCGGAATGTTCTAGAATGACCTGCCGGAAGTGCTAGGGGAAGATTTTACACCGGGTTCTGGAGTACCTAGGGAACCGAAAGGTCACCCTAGTGTACGTCACATTGACAAGCCTGACAGATGACAGTTTCTCCGCTGTCAGCTCCGCCACAACTTCAAGAATTGTCTACATCATTGAGAGTTAACTTATCAACGGTAGGAAACGTCTTAAAACTTTGGGTATGATCCAAAAGGAAGGACGTTGGGTTCCATATGAATTGAAACCAAGGGACATTGAGAGGCGTTTTTTGACGTTTGAACT
This sequence comes from Euwallacea fornicatus, assembly GCF_040115645.1. NCBI lineage: Eukaryota > Metazoa > Arthropoda > Insecta > Coleoptera > Curculionidae > Euwallacea > Euwallacea fornicatus. Next base: position 2,853,866 of record NC_089567.1, on the reverse strand, counting down.
GCAGCTTCAACGGGAAAAAAGAAAAGGTTTTTTGCATCGGATTGTCCCTGGTGATGAAAAATGGATCCGTTACGACAATCCGAAGCGCACAAAGTTATGGGTTAAGCCCGGTCAACCGTCATCATCAGTGGCAAAGCCGAATATCCATGGGTCTAAGCTTCTGCTCTGTATTTGGTGGGATCAGAGGGGTGTGATTTATTATGAACTGTTGAAATCGAATGAAACCATAACTGGAGACCGCTACCGACTACCACTGAGCCGTGTCTTGAAAGAAAAACGGCCGGAATACTCCAAAAGACACGACAAAGTCATTTTGCTGCACAACAATGCTCGTCCCCACGTCTCAAAATCGGTACAAACATACCTGGAAAGACTTAAATGGGAAATCCTGCCCCACCCGCCGTATTCCCCAGATGTTGCCCCATCAGATTATTATTTGTTTCGTTCGATGGCTCATAGTCTGTCTGAGCAGAAGTTCACTTCTTACGAAGACTGTCAAAAATGGGTCGATTCATGGATTCCATCTAAAGACAACGCGTTCTTCCGACGCGGTATTCATGCCCTGCCCGAAAGATGGTCAAAAGTGGTAGAAAGCGATGGGCAATACTCTAATTAATGTATTTTTTTATTTTCATTTAAAATCAATAAATTTTTTTTTAAAAAAAAACGCTACGAATTAATTCCAACTCCTAATAGTTTTCATTGATAGTATTGTGGACAAAAATGCATATTTAAATATTCTAAGACAAAATTTACGGAAAAGTGCGGAAAACATGGGCATATTAAATTCGTTCAAGCTATACCAAGACAATGATCCAAAACATACCGCTCATATTGTTCGTGAATGGCTGTTGTACAATTGTCCTAAAGTCCTTAAAACCCCTCCCCAATCTCCAGACTTAAACCCGATAGAAAATGTATGGCATTATTTGGAAAAACAACTTGGAAAACATGAAATTACATCAAAAACAGTATTAAAAATCAGGTTGCGAGAAGAATGGAATAAAATTAATTTAAATTATTTAAGAAAAATTGTATCTTCTATGCCTAAACGTTTGAAAAGTGTAGTTGAAGCGAAAGGTGGCCATACAAAATACTAAATTAATTAATTAGGTTAATTATATATCTTTAAGTCAATTATATAGATATAGTAGTTATATGTTAGTTATTACCGTCCGAATATTTTTGTGACTCGTTTGATGGTTCTCTAGATTATTTCTTGAAATTTCAATATAAACTATTATGATTTCGTATTCTTTTTTTAATGCAGACCCCTAAATAGATGGTTGATAGAGACATTTCTAACGTAAAAAAAACTGAAAAAATAACTCATATGTTTCATTAGGACTCGTGAAATCTGTAAAAGGAGCGCGTCCGAATATTTTTGGAATTCACTGTATATTGATTTTTTGAATATATTTCCCGGAAAAAAAAATGTTTGAGTCGTTCGGATAGAATCACTCGTCAAAAAAAGCCCCGCAATCTTCCTTCCCAGATCTTAAGTACCAAAATTCCAGAACCTCCAGGCAGAGGCGTGCTGCCTTCCCGAGCCAACTTTCACACATCTGGTACCTATTTTCAAGAAATGTGACCGTTAGTCGGGTACTTTTACGACGCACTTCTATTAGGATATACGATATGCTTTCTTAACGTATCGTAAATATATCCCAATTTTTAGTGCCGTAAAAGGGAATGAACGTATCTCCCCGCACTAAACGGCCCTTTCTACTTCTCGAGGTGGTTTGTTTATTAAAGAATGCTGGAAAATAATCTGCGGGACAGGGGCGTAACTTAAGGTCTTAAAATACAAATTAATTTACTTATTATCTAAATAGGGCCTACGTCTTAACAGTGTTAACGACGATGATTAATAATTGGGAGATATTAACTCATGATCTCAGCGATCCAATTAATGAAAATCGAGATTATTAATCGCTCATTAACATGCTCGTCACCTCCAACATTTTTCCAGGCATATCCGATATAATCACCATGCGCTTGGTAGGTGATAGTTATTTACTTAACAAGTGCGGAAGGTTACACTGCATGTTGGTTGTAATTTTTTTTATACAGGCTATATTCCACAATTCACATATTTGTATGTCCCGTTTCTACGGTTCGGTTGAAAGAAGTCATACTATTCGATTGGGTCCACGAAAGGATGAAAATTCAAAATGAGAAAAGTTATTTACGTGTAGAGGGCTGAAAGAAGCAGATTACGCCTGCGGCTGAAGTTTGAGGCCAGATGTGAACCAGAGGGCCTTTATTCGGTCAAGGACGTAATCCTTTTGCCGGCCCGTCGTCCATATGAAATTTTACGCACAAATGAGATTTTTTAAAATCTTTTACATGGAAATAGAATAAAAATAATCCAAGTGGCACATTTTTGAAACAATTTTGAAGGTTCGTTAGTAGGAAATGCCTCGGCCGGTCTTCATGGAGAAAAAATGCTCTGAAAGTCCGTTTATTCTAGAATAATTTATACATACTCGACAAAAAGAAGAAGACTAACGAATCTACTTATAAGTAAACTAAGTTGCTTATTTCGTTACTGTCAGCGAGTGTGCAAAGCAAGAGGTAGGTGTAAGCGACGCATCAAAGACGTGTCGGGCGTTTAATCAAATAATGCTTCTATTACATGCACTGTTTTTATTTAAGGTGCATGGCTGGTAACAGTGTGTTCCCCTAAACACTCGTCCGCCAAAACAAACTTGAAATTAAATTCCTATTTTTTTCATCGTAAAAACACAACTTCTTTCATTAAGATGGGGGTTACCATATTTATCCATCTACAATTCTTCTTCGTAGGATTAATGCTAACTTACGTTTTTTTTTTACTTTCAGGTAAGCTCAAATTTTCAAACTTTCATATCTTCAAGAATAAATGGTAAGTGAACCTTAGCTACTCGAAATGTTACAGCAAGTAGAAGTAATATGGTCGTCTGTATTCTTAAGACGATCCCTTTTCAAGGAAAACGGGATAATGCACGAGCAAACGTGTTTGCGAATTAAATACATCGGGAACAAAGGTGGTTATACGCTGTAACCCTCTTAATCCAGTAATCCAGACATTGATTTTCATAATCTGAACATTTTTTGCGTATTAGCCACTGACCACGTCTGATCTGACTTCGGGTATAATACATATTAAGTGGGGACGTTAAAACGTGTCGAGGAGATGGTCTTTTACTTCAAATTTTTAATAAAGAAGAACAAAGTTATAATCAGAGTAGTGCGTCGAAAATTATCGACAATTTTCCGGTTTTTCATGAATGCAAATCAAATTGAAAAAGAACACCAGCCGCATATTGTTTTTTTCAATTTAAGTGGCATGGGCGTAAAGTTGTCAAAAATGATAGATCCGTTTTCGGTACGCGAATTGCATTTCATAAGAGAATTTAATTACTTAAATCCTTGAAGAATACCGCCGAAAATTTGGAATATTTTACTTTGTTCCAAGATTGCTACGACGACTAGGGAAATTATCGCAATAATTGCAGTTGTGCGAATTACCATTGCAATTCTCCAGTGATTGGGTAAGCATAATAACGAGAAATCAGTATTACATTGTTGCAGTTTCAAGTTTGACAGGCGAATGAAAATTCTCAATGAAAATCAATCAGGGGAAAGCGTGAGATCTGTTGCCAGTAGGTAAATATATATAACAGTGGAAAATCGACAGTTTCAAGTATTTGCAACAAAAGAACTGACATAGCCGATCATAGAGTTTCCCGGAGTAACTCCAGAGTTACTTTCAGAAAGAATGCGTATGTCATTACTCTTATAGAAAAACGTTTTTTTGCATACTGCGTACATTGTTGTAGATAATTTGGTTTTTAAGTAGAAAACCAGACAAATTGCTAATCCAGACAACTTCCATATACCGCTCAAAAGTATTTGGGCACCCATTGTTTTATAAGAGTGAACACCAAAATTCATGAAAAACACATAATTTTTTTGTATACATTTTAATTAACTTAAAACATATTAGAAAAGCACGAAATATTGCCTCTATATAAATTAATGCTTTATCTATATGTTCTCCACGCGATTGAATAATTACACTGTATAATTGGGGCATTCCCGTTAAGATTTTTGTCGAAATTGAGATCTATTTCGTCCCAAGCTGCTTTTAAATTACTGGAAAAATCATTGGTTGTTGCGGAGGCCAGTTGTCGGACCTTTCTGTCTAATTCTTCCTTCAGTAATTCAATTGGATTTAAATCCGGGCTGTGACGAGGTCAAGCCATTAATTTAACAATGCCTTTCATTTCTAAATTGTGTAAATATTTCTTGTTTTATTTAGATGTGTGTTTCGGGTCATTGTTTGCTGTGACACCAACTTCTAACCAAAAACATTAGTCCAGAAGGTATTGTATGAGTTTCCAAAATGTCGGGTATCCTTCTTTTCTAAAAATCCTTGCGACTCTCACGGTCCACTCACAATTGTGCCAGCAAAACAACCCCAAACCATGACTAAACCACCTCCATGTTTAACTGTAGGCAGGAAACATTGTTCTATTGCACGTGCACCCACCGTTTCTACATACGAACAAACACACGTCTTCGTGAACTGAACTATTGAAATTGGATTCACCTGTCCATGGCACTTTGATCCACTTTTCTATCGTCCAATGTTGGTCATCTCGTTCCCATTGAAGTCGTTGTTATTTATTTCGATTGCCTAAGATGGGATTCTCCATAGCTATTCGTCCATGAAAATCATATTCCCGTAGGCGACGTTTTACCGTAGAGACACTAACTGGCTTTGACTGTACAATATTTATTTCTGCAGTAATTTCTAGAGCAGTTTTACGTCTGTTTCTCTTAGTAATCAATGCCGTTGTGCGATCATCTGCAGATGCAGTCGCTCTTGGTCGCCCAGTCTGTTCTTTGTTTACAAAACTAACAGTTTTTTGGTAGTTTTTTGCAATGTAGTCAACGGTGGAGTGAGCTAAATGCAATTCTATGGTAATTCGTCGGTTGATTTTGCCACTCCTGTGGTGAGCTGCTATAACTGCACGTGTTTCGGTGGCGAATTATTCTCTTTTAGGTATTATTTCTAATTTTTTATTCCTCTATTTCATACAGCACTTTATCACTGCGAAATCGTAAGCACACTAACGTTAGTTTCGATGTATTATGGCAAATCGTCAACAACGCAATGTTATTAACACTAGGTGGAATACGATAACAATAACAAAAAAAATCAAAATTTCCCTCCAAATCATTTTAAGTTGCAGCTACATCTGCGGTTTTTTGAATATCCCATAATGGTTTTATTTAAATTTCTGGTTTCGTAGAAAATAACGTTTTCAGACTAATATTAATTGTTATATTTTTGCACAACAATACGGTGCTGGAGAGAAATGATTAAATATATTCAAAGGGGATATTTACACTCTCTTTACGTAAATAATTCGATAAAGTAAAGATGCCCAAAATAATTATGAGCGGTAGTGTACTTGGTCTGTCCGTAAAATAATGAGACTCAAAACGGCACCGGGAAGACGCTGAGGAGGAAGGGCGGGGGTGAGTTTCTTTAATTGGAATCCCATATAAACGAACAGATCTTTGCCAGTCTCAATTCAACAGTTTGTCAGTGCGTTTACACCAATTTTGTGAGATGCTGTTAATGACTCTCGTCACAGGAAAAATGCGACATATGATTGAATAACATTATACGACTAAATTTTGTGCGAAAATTGATAAATCGGTTACAGATAATAGATGGGATGTGGTGGTGGTTCCTTATCAAAAGCACAAGTCTTCCTACGGCACAAAGCATTCAAGCACGGTCGCGAAAGCGTCAAAGATGAACAACGATCAGGACGTCCTTCAACGTCACGAACTGCCGAAAATGTTAATGTAGTTTTGGCTGTACTGAACCGTGATCGTGGAATGCATGTTACGATAATAGCGGGTAAACTTGGGATCAATAAAACTATCGCTCATCAAATCATAACGGAAGAGTTGAATATGAGAAAAATTTATGCTAAGTTGTACCAGAAAACTTGCATGACGACCAGAAACAACAAAGTTTCAACTCGAGCTAAGAAATGTTGGATCGTTTGATGACTGAACCTGCCTTTCTCGAAAGAGTGGTTGCTGGTGAACGCATCACGGGTGTTTGAATATGACCTGGAGATAAAAAGGCAAAGGCATGAACCAATCTAAAACCAAATCGATGGTAGTTGTGGTATTTTTTTAGGTGACAGTACAGTAAACGGTTTTCGTTTCGATCGTTCTGATTTTGGAATATGTTATTCTAAAGGTCATTTTGAACAACTTTTCTAAAGGGACAAGGGCGCGCAAATGCCTCTTTCACACTTTTTTTTAGGTTGAACATTTTTCCAAACGGGATCGTGGAGCGAATAGGGGTGCTGGGTGGGGTAAACTGTCTCACCATGGGTATGTAATATTTTGTTGTTGCTTTAAAGATCTGAAACGTTGTTGATAATTACCTCACTCAGCACTCCAATTCACTCCATGAATCCCGAAAGACACTTCACTTAATCGACTAAAATACTAGCGTGGCCCCTGCGCAAGAAAGATACACGAAAATTTTACAATTTCATTTTAATTGCAATCGCAATTGAAAAAAATATATAAATTCTGATCAAAATAGGTAAATGAAAAACATATTGCTTGATAAGAATTGAAACTAAATGAAATAAATTTCCTTTACTGAGGTGCTCCGAACTAACCTGAATTAAATGAAATATATTTCCTTACTGAGGTGGATGTAACTTTGCAATTTCAATAGAGAAATAATGAATGTCGCTTAATAAAGGAAATGACCGTTTAAACAAAAATTCTGCTAGATATCCAACAAAATGGGGCTCTTTTCTTCCATATCTGGGAATTCCACCACGGATATCTCTCCATATACGCTCTACATTCTGAGTGTGAATTTGCAGATCATTAGAATCAACATAATGAAGGGAGTGGTTAATTTGCAAGTGCTGATATTCTTCATTTTTTAAAACATCATATGCTCTCTAACAATCCGATACAATAGCGGTTCCAGGATGTATCAATTTTTTAATAATTTGGAGCAAAGTTTGTGAGATCCTATTTTCAACTGGAATTAGAAAAACTCTCTTAGTATCTCTCTCGCACCCACCAAAGATCCATTTTCCTCGAATCCTACGTCCTCTATTGAATTTTCGCTTCCCAAACTTTGCTTCTTCTATTTCCGCAATTTTTCCAACTCCACCAATTTTTTCTGAATTTTTAAGTACCCACTGAATACACACTTCTCTGCAATATGACGACCACTTTACAACAGTATTGGAATTGCATTTAAGCTCTTTCATTATAAATTGTTGTAGAGGAAATCCTAATCGTAACCACAAAACAGTGAAATTCATTATATTCTCCAACGATAATTTCGACATTTGAAGCCACGTTCCTCTTTTTGCATTTTTTTTGAAGGCACACTTAACTTTTTTACTTTTCTTGTATTTTCGGCCACAAGTAAACAATAAACTATTTATGTTAATTTCTAATCGATTTTTACAAGTGTTGCAATAGCTATATTTCACTAACAGTCCATGATTTATTAAAAAATCCACGAATTGCCTTCTATCACTTAACATTACGATAAAATCTTTTAACGGTAATTCACAACCGTTACAAACCATCTTTCCCTTCAAACTAGTCCAAAATATCAAAACAAATATCGTAACTAAACGTTTTTATGTGAGACGTGAATGCTGGGAGAATCAAGCAATGTTGTCGAATTGATAAATTCAAAAATGATTATTTGGATGAAAAATGGAAATGTGTTACCTTACCTTACCTCACCTTACCTTACCCCACTCAGCACCTCTATTCGCTCCACTATCTCGTTTGGAAAAATGTTCAAACTAAAAAAAAGTGTGAAAGAGGCATTTGCGCGCCCTTGTCCCTTTAGAAAAGTTGTTCAAAATGACCTTTAGAATAACATATTCAAAAATCAGAACGATCGGAGCAAAAACCGTTTACAGTATAATTATTATACTTTTTGTTAATAAGAAAGTAATCATCCACGAAAAATTTATACCATCTGGTCAAACTGTGAATCAAATATTCTACCGAGAAGTGCACGATCGATTGAGGCTTCGTGCGCCTAATGACGTTTCAAAAAGATGGATCCTGCATCTTGACAATGCTCCAACTAACTCTTCTTTACTCGTGAGGAAGTTTCTTACCACAAAATCTGTTTAGGCCAGGGGCTTTTAGTCACTGCCTAACAGAATCGACTGCCTCAAAAGGCACCCGCGGAGGTATCTCCCTTTCGCTGTTGAGAGTTATTACGAGTCGAAGGACCAGACACTGCTGCGTCAATTGAGATATATGGGGTCCAAGGGTTCGGGGAAGACAAACTCCGTAGCACGAATTAAGTAATTTACTTCACACTACAGATATCACTCTAATTTACACACTACAGATTTACAGAGTCGGTACTGGGTTGCCCGAGATCTGAGAAGGTTCACGTGTACAGTTAGAGAGGTGGTTTATATACACTTGCGGACAAAAGTATGGAAACATTTTTATTTTGTACTGTATTTGTTACTAAGAATAACGGTTCATTTAATTGTATTATTATATTGTAGGTTTTTATTGATAAAAGATTTTTGAAATATTTTTACATTTTTGGGAGGCCGATATCTCTTCTTTTTGTTATAAATATTGTTTACACCTCGGACAAAAGTATGGAAAGATAAACATTATTAGTTGTTTTGAGCAAATAGTTGCTACAGTTTTCTCATTTTGTGTTTTAAACATCTGCACAGATCGGTAAGAATAAGTATTTCTCAGAGAACTTACGCAAAAAATTGTGGAATTGGATCAACAAGGTTTAAAACAAAATGTTATTGCAAGAAATTTACGAAATTTAGGCGAATTTACGAAAATTAGCGAAGGTGCTGTGTCCAAAATATGAAGAAAATTTAAATTGGTGGGCAATGGAAGAACCCGAGAAACAGTTGGACGTTCCAAAAAAAACCTCCCCAAACATTGACAAATGCATTAAACGTTTATCACTTGCGGACACCCAGTAAGTCGGCTCGGCAAATTACACAAGGAATATGGGAAAAATATAATGTAAATATCACAATTCGTACGGTACGACGTCGATTATGTATGTGCTGCTGGTCTTATGGGGAGAACTGCCGTCAAGAAACCTCTTATATAAAAAAAAATCGAAAGGCGCGAATTGAATTTGCAAATGGACATTTGACTTGGTCTGCACAAAAATGGATAAATGCAAATTTAACATCTTTAACTCAGATGGAAAAACGTATATTAGAAGACCAATAGGCCAAAGATTCGATATTAAATACCAGAAACCAACTGTAAAACATGATGGCAGTAGTGTAATGACATGGGGATGTTTTTCTAGGTCTGCAGTCGGCCCCCTTGTGAAAATTGACGGTATTACGGACTGGTTTGTTTATCGGGATATCTTAGAAAGCAGAATGTTGCCATTTGCCGAAGAAGAAATGCCCCTTGTCTGGCGATATCAACAGGATAATGATCCGAAACATTCGTCACGACTGGTGAAGAATTGGTTTCTGGAAAATGCCATTGATGTTTTAAAGTGGCCGTCTCAATCACCAGACCTAAACCCCATTGAACGCTTATGTGACCATGTAAATCGACAAATAAAGCAAATTAATGTCTGTAACAAAAATGAGCTTTGGGAATCCATACGAGACCAATGGTTCAAGATTCCTGTAAAAAAATGTGAAGATTTGGTAGATTCAATGCATAGGAGATGACAGGCAGTAATCAGGGTAAAAGGTTATGCAACTTCATATTGATGAAATAGCTTTATGCTTATTTATTTTTGAATAAATGTTTTCTTTCCACACTTTTGTCCACATTAATTTAGTTCTACCTCAAATTAATTAAAAATGGTAAGTACGAACGTGAATGGAATTTGATATATACATTTGCTTCAAACAAGTGTTTAATCTTTTATGAAGCTTCTTTCTTAAATCTACACTGATTTTCAAAAAAACTGCAACACCAAGAAGAACGCATTGTATGTATTTGAAATTTTGATATGATTTTAGACTTGCAAAGAGAAAAAAATGATAAAAATTTCAAGTTTGTATTTTAATGCGTTATGAAGTTTTTTTTTACTTTTTTACCTGTGACGATCGTTCTTTTTGCAATTTTTTTTACAGGTGGATAGCGATAAAGGTATTATTGTTAGTACCATATGGAATGTGTGGTAGTGCAAAATGCCTCGTTTACGCCAAAATGCAGTTTATCGGCAGTTAACTCCCTTTTAAAGGAGAAGAATTGTTGGTATGCATGAGGCAGGTTTACCTTTCCGTGAAAATGCACGTAGATTGGATCGAAACGCATCAACAGTGCTAAGAGCTTGGAGGGATTGGTCTAACGAAGGGTCAGTAAATCGTTATCGTAGTAGTGGCCGTCCAAGAATGACGAATCAACGCAAAGATCGGCGACTTCGTCGTTCAGCGACAGGCGCCCCGTTTGGAACAATTCCGTCTCTTGGTGCTAACTGGGTAGTTACCCTAAATCGAAGGGTCTCCCTTAGTACGATATATCGCAGAATTCGAAGTTTTGGACTAAATTCATATCGTCCTATGCGTCGGCTTCCATTATCACGAAACCACAGGGTGGCCCGACTGGAATGGTGTCGTTTGAGAGAGCAATGGGTGGATGAGTAGAGAAGAATCGTGTTCAGTGATGAGAGTCGATTTTGTTTATGGCGATCTGATGGACGGTTACGTGTTAAAAGGCGCAGAGGAGAGGGATTAAATTTGGACTTTTTGGAAAGGCGTCATTCTGGTTTAAAACCAGGTGTCATGGTTTGGGGTGCCATCCAGTATGGTAGTCGGTCTCCTCTTGTTTTCATTTATGATAGATTAAATGCTCAGAGGTACATTAATAGTGTCTTAGAATCGGTTCTTGTACCATAGATGCACGACCATCCTGGAAGCACATTTCAACAGGATAATGCGCGACCACATGTAGCCAACGATATTTTGAGGTATTTGGAAGCTGAAAATTTGGATACTTTGCCTTGGCCAGCTCGGTCTCCAGATTTGTCCCCAATAGAGCATGTATAGGATATAAAGGGTCGGAGACTTCAACGTTTAGCTCGCCCTCCAGAGACCATAGATGAACTCCGCGAGCAAGTGCAGATTGCTCGGAATACAATACCACAGGAAGATATTGACAATTTAATTTAAAGCATGCCACGTCGCTTACAGGAATGTATTAATTTAAGAGGATTATTATTAAATTATTGTTAAATTTTTTCACTTATTAACAATAATTTTCTTTTGATATTTTGATCGTTTTTATCTATTACCCGACCCAACGTAATGCCAGAATTTCAAACGTGTACGATGTGTTCTTCTTGGTGTTGCGGTTTTTTTGAAAGTCAGTGTATATTGGAATTGTTACAACGTTTTTATGATCTAATTGCAACCCAGCAATGCCGCTGATTATGTTGGGTTTTTTCCCAACAAAATCAATTCTTGTTCTACGTCACTCTCCCTGAAGTCCAGATTTGGCCACAAGCGACTTTTTTCTTTGCCAAAGTTGAAGAATGCCCTGAAAGGTAAACATTTCAGGTTAATTACCAACACTCAACAAGCTGTGACCACTGCCCTGAACAAACTTACTGAAAATGACTTTAAACCTTGAACGAGGTATGGCAGAACTGTTGGAGGCATTATATGTACTCTCAAGGGTCAATAGTTCACAATATTCATTTATAATTTTTTTCAATACATGATTTTTATGAACTTGAGTCATTTTACGGATAAATCACGTACTTAACTAACTGGATTAAAGAGGTTACACGGTAATTATTTTCTTTCACAATTGAAGCCTGATTTAATGCACTAATCGAAATCTATTGCACTGGAGATTAGGTTCTCGGTAGCGCGGTGGTAGTCCAACTAAACCTCGATCCTATGAAATACCTCTCTTCGAGTAGTAATTACGCTAATTTCTGATAGGTTAGGTAAGATTTCTCTAACAAGCAGACAAGATCGTGAATAAAATATTAACCCGTGCATGATCCTGAAACAGGAAATGTGCAACTGGATGTAACTGACAGGGGTTTAGTGCGAAATAATACGAACTTGAAACTTCCTCATGTGGGCGCGGTTAATTGGATTAATAATAGAGTTTGCAGACGCTGTCACGGATTATTATTCTTTGGGTTTGCACGAGAATGCATTTTCTTAGAGATTCCGAAATTGTGTCAAGTCGCGCTGTGTAGTGCGAGGATTTGGATTAATATCCTATTATGAGTTGATCCTTAAACGGAATTGATTAAAGCTAATGAGATTTTCGCACCCGTTGTGCACGATTCTGCCATGGCCTGTGCACTCCAAGTTATAATAATAATTAGTAGTAGTAAATAAACGTAATACACTCCTGGTCAAATTTAAGTGTACAGCTGATTTCTTTACAAAAAGAAATAGAAAAATGAGACGGTTACTGCTGTGTAATTTCTATATTAAGGACGGAAACAAAAATTTGATTCGTTAATTATTTTATTTCTTTATTAACAAATCAGTCATACATTTTAATTACATAGAAAGTGATAGTTGTCCAAATTAAAGTGCACAGCAACAAAATATGCATTTTTTTCAAATTAAAAAATATCCAATTTCATGAATTTTTAAAACAAATCAGTAATCAATTGAGTTTCCTTTAGATTCAATAACTTTCAACAATCTACGGTTCATAGAACAACACAAAGTTTTCAAAAGGTTGGGTTTGTTTATTTTAACTTTCTGCGCTACTTTTAAAATTTCTTCCCATAGTTCCGAGTCAGAGTTGTATGCTCCTTTTTTGTACACTTCCCCAGAGAGTGCTTGCCAATAATTTTCTATTGGGTTCAAGTCTGGCGAGCGCGCCGGCCAATCAAAAACCTTCAATCCCATTTGTGATAACCCTTCTTTTGTGACTCTGGAAGAGTGAACGTGTGCGTTGTCCTGTAAAAAGTAAAAATCTCCATCTGGAAACAATGATGCCATCCACGGATAAACTTTCTCCCGTAAAAGAGTTAAATAACCTTGGCTAGTGATTCTTTCCAGCAGAAAATGCCCTGAAACAGTTATTGCTTCCCAAATCATCACACCTCCACCTCTCATTTGGCGTTTTGGGCGATAAAACGATGTTGATCTATCTTCCATGTAACTATACTCATTATCAGGACCATCCTTTGAGAATTTTTTTTCATCGGTGAATACTGTCTTTGTCCAGATAAAGTCCCCTAAAGATAACCACTCTCGAGCTGTTGCCACTCGAAACTCACGGTGGGCTTTGGTGAGAGGAATTTGTTTGTGAATTTTTTTCCATTTAACACCCATTTGAGGAAGAGTTCTCCTTATGGTTCTTGCAGATGCGACCAATTGCAAGTTTTCTTTTAATTTCCGAGAAGTCACCAACTCACCTTCTCCTGCTAACCGGCGAATTTCTCTTTTAATACGCGCTTGGCTTCGCATAATTAACTTCGATTTGGGTCCTCTCTTCTTTTTCACTCGATTGTAATCCGTTTTATACATTTTTGCAACTGTAGAATGAGACAGATGAAATTTTTCAGCAACAGCACGATAACTCATACCACGCTCAACATCTTTTTTAACTCTAGTGATTAAATCGAAAGAATACATTTTTAATTTGTTCTTTTCACATAAAAGGAAAGAACTAGACTGATTTAAAAAATAATCTCATGTTTACATATAAAATATGCGATGTACACTTTAATTTGGCCAGGAATCTGTTATTGTTTATTTATTAATCCAATTCTTATTTGAATTGTCAAAGATTAATACACAAATAAGTGATGGGCATTATATATTTTTCTTAAAAGTGTGTAGACGAAGTGTTAAACCGAAAAAACTTGAATAACATTTTAAAATTACTAAATTTTGCAAATATTTTAATTGTGCACTAAAATTTGGCCAGGGGTGTAGTAAACATATCCTATACGCTCGAGACGGATTCGTTCCTCCTTTTATTTTTTTCGGAGTAACGTCTCACACTCCCGTAAGGATTGTTCAAATAGCAGAATTGCGTACTGTTTTCAATTAAAACTAGCTGAGAATAATATTTACCTTTTACTAAAGAATGGGACGAACACCTCTTTTAAACGTTTCTGTAGCAAATTTATTACCATTTCCAGAACCTAATTGGAAAAATAGAAAAAGAAAAATAGAGGGTAAACTAACGTGTATGAGAAAACTGCAATAAATATTTAAAATGTGCGAAACACTGCAATTCGTCTTCTGAATCATATTCATCACAACATGAATCATCTCATCATTCCAAAAAAGGTTGATTTAAGGTATACAGGGTGTTACAAATTAGTAGGTCAAGCCGCTAACCACAGATTCTATGAGCGAAAATAAGTAGACTTTCCGTATGCGATTTTCTTCTTTGGCGTTTTATACTCACTATACAGAGAGTTAAAGTTATTAAAAAATTAATTAATTTGGTTAATAACTTCAGTACTTCTTATCGTATTTTAATGGAATTTTGTAGCGATGCATAATTCGATGGGGCGTTCTTTTCCTATAATTTAGGTAAAAAAAATTTAACCGGAGAAGGGAAATTGGAGGTCACGGACATGTTACCCCCCTCCCCCCCAAACTTTTTTTTGCGCGCGCCAATGGTGAACGTGTTTAATTTTTTAAACTAAATATTCTTTTATCTTAATTTTTTCATTCTTGAAAAAAATTTTGATTTACCGCTTGCTTAAAAGATATTCCAGCATATTGCCTCTCAATACATGGTAATGTCGTGGAGCACCATCCAACTGAAACCACACATTTTGACGCACATTTTAAGGCAAATCATCTAGTAAATCTCTAAATGAATTTCTTAAAAAAAATAGAAATTGTTCAGCATTTAATCGCGGAGGCATGAAAATCGGACCTAAGAGAAAATTGTCAACTATTCCTGCCCAGATATTTAAACGAATATGTGGTTTCAGTTGGATGGTGCTCCACCACATTACCATGTATTGGGAGGCAATATGCTGGAATATCTTCTAAAGTAAGCGGTAAATCAAAATTTTACAAGAAGGAAAAAAACACGTTCACCATTGGCGCGCGCAAAAAAAAAAATTTGAGGGGGGGACGTGTCCGTGACCCCCAATTTGCCTTCTCCGGTTAAAATTTTTTAAATCTAAATTATAGGAAAAGAACGCCTCATCGAATTATGGATCGCTACAAAATTTCATTAAAATACGATAAGAAGCACTGAAGTTATTAACCAAATTAATTAATTTTTTAATAACTTTAACACTCTGTATAGTGAGTATAAAACGCCAAAGAAAAAAGTCGCATAAGGAAAGTCGGCTTATTTTCGCTCATAGAATCTGTGGTTAGCGGATTGGCTTATTAATTTGTAACACCCTGTATAGTCACCATTATATGTATTTAAACCTCTGTTTTTCTAAACTACATTTACGGCGTTGGTTATTAGTCTAAGTGAGGTCTGTTAATGTTTAGTTGCTTTTTGTGTGTCCGAGGATGGTCTCGTGTTCAAGCATGGGTAACTAAGTGTCGTCCATATTTGCTGATTAAAAGGCTACACATTGGTTTTTATTAAGTAAATTATGTACACTTTCTCTGATTTAACAATTATTTGATTTTTGACTTCTTGGCAACGATGCAAGAATCGTTTCCTTTAGTAATATTCAGTCGGCGCAAAAATATCCGTACAGCAGTTTATTTTAAAATAAAATACGATAGATATACATTAATAGTCAACTTTATTATCTAAAAAAGAAATCATAAATAATTTTTAACGTTTATCGAACAGGGATCGGTATAAGCAAAATGTCATTCTTCCTCATACTTACCAAAATAAATACAATAACAAATACAGGGCGAGTCGGGAGGATCGTGCTAAACTTCAGGAGCGTGTTGTACATGAAAAATAAATATAAAAGAACTCAAATGTTGTTATCCGATTTTCGTTTGTTTACAAGTTATAACCTAAATAAAATTAAAACATAAAATTTAAAAAAATTATAAATTTTATAAGAAATTCTATAAATTAACGTTTGGATATCATAGTAAATGTTCAAAAATATTGCCATTAACTTCTAAACATTTTCGGCTTCGTCTATGAAGAGCATTCGTTGCGCTCCTGATTGTTTCATGTCTTTCTTCAATAGCAGCTGCAGCATTTCTAATGCGTTGAATTAGTGCATCTTGAGTGTCCACTTTTACTCTGTACACTTCAGTTTTAAACCAACCCCACAAACAATCGTCTAGTGGTGTCAGGTCTGGAGACCTTGGAGGCCAACTAATAGGGCCACCACGACCAATCCAACGTCCAGGAAATGTTTCGTCTAAATGTTGCTTAACCTGTCGAGCAGAATGTGCGGGGAGCTCCATCCTGCTGATAGTACATTTGGATTCGGATGTTTAAAGGAACATCCTCAAAAAGTCTCCGCAATTCATTTTGAAGGAAATTCAAGTAGTGTTCTCCCGTGAGGCGATTTTCCAAAATAAAAGGGCCAATTAAATAATTTTCAATCATACCACACCACACGTTTACAATATTTTTGAACATTTACTATGATATCCAAACGTTAATTTATGGAATTTCTTATGAAATTTATAAATTTTTTTAATTTTATTTACGCTATAACTTGTAAACAAACGAAAATCGGATAACAACATTTGAGTTTTTTTACATTTATTTTTCATGTACAACACGCTCCTGAAGTTTGGCACGATCCTCCCGACTCACCCTGTATATTTATAAAAATGCAGGAATAAAACGTATTTGTATAATTCTTATCATCTGACATTGTATATTCATATGTTAATGAATAAACTCTGAGCCTGGAATAGTGCAGATAAATAAGTTTTATCAGTCAATATTGAGTATTTATGAAATCGAAGCCATTAAAATTAACGCGGGTCGTAACACTAAAGAAACACCTGAAGAAAAACGAAAAGTTATTAGATTTACTAATGAATGTAAATCACTTAACGAAATAGCTCGTATAATGAATAGGGCAAAGTCTACTGTTCAAAGCATTATTAACAGGTTTTGATCACGAAAAACTCTAAAATAAGAGATGATCTGAACGTTCGCGAAAAATAACCAATTATGAACACACAGAACGCAGATTAATTATTTGAAAAATCAAAGAAAATCCTCGTATAAGTGCCAATCAAATTTATGTAGAATTTAAATGTTATAATAGTATAAAAGTTTCTGCTAGCACTGTGAGAAAGCACGTAAGAAGTTCGGAATACCATGGGGGGATCTCTGAGATTACTGAGATGGAGGTTTTGGAAAGAATGAGATTATCTCCCAGTAGATTCAGGATATTGTGCATTGGGTAGGAATTTGTGGTGTCGGTGCACAGTAATTGAAAAACGGGATTTCGCGGGTTAGCGGAAATCTGAGCAGCATAAGATAGAAGTAGGTGGTCTCGGCGAAAAGAAAGAGGAATTTCTCCAGATTCACAGTAGTGAGACGCTGCTGGATTTATTGTATTTGAAATCATGTGTTCGTTACTATATCAGGTATACAAGTATGAAATGCGGATTTTGTGTTCGAAAAATACATGTCAAATTTGAAACAACGATTAAAGTTAAATTATTCAAAGTATGCTCCATCGCTAGCGATACATTTTGTCCATCTGTTATGGATATCATGCAGTAAAAAGTTTCCTCTTTTGCCGCGAACCATTTATCTAACCATTTTTTCACATCATCGTACGAACCAAAGCGCTGCTGCGCAAGTGCGCGACCCATAGATGCGAACAAGTGGTAATCGGAAGGGGCCAAGTCGGGGGAGTAAGCCGCATGGGGTAGCACCTCCCAGTTGAGCGCTTCCAACGTGTCACGAACCGGTTTTGCCGTATGTGAAGGAGCATTGTCGTAAAGAAAAATGACCTTGTGTTGCCTTTTCTGATATTTTGGTCTTTCTGGAGCAGAGAACGGTTCAAATCAAGCAATTGTTGTTGATAGCGTTTGGTATTAACCGTTTCACCAGACTTTAACAGATCATAATAGACCACTCCCTTCTGGTCCCACCATACGCAAAGCATCGTTTTCATGCCAAAGCGATTCGGTCTTGCAGTTGAAGTGGATGGTGCACCTGGATCTACCCATGACTTCTTGCGCTTTGGATTTTCAAAGTAAATCCACTTTTCGTCACCAGTGACGATACGATGCAAAAAAGACTTTCTTTTGTATCTTTCGAGCAAAATTTCACATGTGTTTTTGCGTCTCTCCATTTGCCAGTCATTCAACTCGTGTGGTACCCATCTACCGACCTTTTGAATCTTTCCCATCTCTCGTAGGCGAATGGAAACAGCTTGTTGACTAACGCTTAATTGCTCTGCAAGTTGTTTTTGTGTTTGTGCATCGTCGTCGTCCAACAATGCCTGCAATTCTACATCTGGTTTGGTCCTATAAGATGCAGAATTCTTGACCATTTTGTTGGTAGCTGACTGGATTAATACGGGAGGACCACTCTGAGTTTTGCAGTCTCAGAGAAACTGTTTGTGATGGTAACCTTCACTATTGCACTTAACTTTATTGATTATAATATAATGACAGGTATAATTTGTGAGTTAGCATCTGAGCTGCGATGCGTGATCTTCGTGTTCAAGTCTCAAAGCTAACTAACTGTCCTTTCAAAGTCCATTCACGTCGTTCCTTGACGAAAAACTAACAAAGGGTTCTAAATATTCCCAGAGTAATAAATTAGAACCTCAGGGTATCGCCTCGACTAAACCGAAACAAAATTGATTATACTACGATTGGCTAACTAAATACATTCCAGGATTCTTAAATTATCCTTAACTAAATTATGTTTGAATAGATCGATTGTCCTCAGATATTAATTTCAGGGATATTTGTATAATTCTTAACAACATCTTCATACTTTTTTGGCGGTTTTCCGCGTTCCTTGCCCCTAACATTAAAATCACCACTTCTGAAACGCCGAAAGCATCGTTCACACGTATCTTGCGATGAAGCATGTTCACCATAAGCTTCTTGAAGTAATCGGTATGCTTCAGCAGCAGTTTTCTTTAAATGAAAATAAAAAATTAATACTGTCCGCGAATGCTCTTTATTTGGCACAAAGTTCGACATATTGAACGCAGTACAACACTACTGTGCAAACACTTTTACAATTTATCATATAGTCGTGGCTATCACTTGTCGATGGCTAAAAATAAAAAAAATAAAAAAACAATCATTATCCTATTTCTTGTACTGATGCGCTATCGATTTTTCAAATCGGCATTTCATACGTGTACACCTGGTATTTTAGGACAAGTTCTATGATGTGTGTACAGAAAACACTCAGAAATGCTTCGCTGATTATCGTCACACTTCTAGCAGGTTCTTTCAGGCCCCCAGACTCAGTCATAATATTGGTATTTTTAGTCCTTACTCTGGAAGATGGTGGCTGTTTCTACCATTTAGTTTCTTCATCTTCTCCAAGATGAAGCGAATCGTTGGATTGTAAATCAATTCGTGTTAATCGACTTAGATACTGCAATGGGATCTTATCACCACTCCACTGATTACTTTCAGTGTTTTCAGAACAGTCGTTGTGGTCACTTACTATAATTTTGTAATGTACCCTTAGGCTACGTCTATGGATTTCCACTGCCTTAGTGGTATGTCCAGGATGGCCATATGTCGGGAACCCATTATCTTCCAATAAGGGTTACCCTTCATAAAAACTTTCACTCCTCTTCCTCGTCAAGACAAAAGACTAAAGTATTCTCATTTTTGCCAAAATCAGACTACAGCTGCAACACCCTTGTAAATTATCCTTTCTTGCCATTGTCTTGACTTTACGGGTTAAGAATTTGGAAAGTTACCATCTGTGGGTTATGTTGCCTATTGCCTAAAACCGGAGCACGCCTATGGGTACTGACCCCCATTTTTAGTACTTAAGATACCCCGAACCTTGTACTACTCTCTATTCTATTCTATTTTTTCTAATAATAACGATACGACTGATATAGCTCGACGCTCCCGGAATCTTGAAAAATCCTGCATCCTTAACTCTTGACTTTCTCCATTTAAATGCCAGTTAAAGCCTAAGATCTTTAGTTTTGTAACGATTCAGTGTTGTGTGTGTCATAACGAGTGGAATAAAATCTACTAAAGTGTTCCCGAGTTTTGTTTCGCGAGTTCCATTACAATTTCAGTAAATTCATCTTCATCTTCAGAAACGCTATCCGTAATAATCTCTTCTTCTTTTTGTCCTTCTTCTTGTAATAGATTTGCCAGTTCTTGTTCGGTCAATGCACGATGCATGGTAAAACTAACGCAACGGCTAATATCGGTTAAAATTACAGATATGTAATTATTTTATGCATTTTATATAAATAAACAATTAGGTGCTCATTGAAAATTTTAACCACGTAAACGGTTGTGCGGGGCGTTGTACACTCCAAACATGCTTTTCAAGCACTGCTTACGAGTGCATTACGAAGCTGGTGCACTGTAATGAGGCTACTGAAAAAACTAGCACGGTAAATTCAAATTTTAAAACTTATATATGTTTCAACGTGGCCTGGGGTATGTCATACCCCACACGGCTAAATAAGGGTTAATTGCACGAATACTTTTTACTCCTGCTTTTTTACGTATATACTTGTTTTTGTTTGTAGTTAGGTGTATATGTGGAAGAAAAGCATTTTGGTTATACTGATTCTTTTCTATAAATGCTAGAGATTATTTATGGATTATATTTAAGTAATAAAGTTCATTACTGACGTATATCTACAATGTTCTATTTTGAAATAAGTCGCTTTGTGAATACTTTTTATACCGACTTTACATACAGTGAGGGACAAAAGTATTGGCACACCAGAAGTTCCAATATAAAATGACTGGTTCTGGTACATTAGCATGTAACAAATCCAATGAAAACTAATTTATTTCAAACCTCACATGTTAAGGTACTAATTACTCCTAGGTTTAACATTATTTTATTTTTCTAACAAATGGTTACATTGCAAATGTATAAACTAAGCATGGAAATCTGTGGAGTATTGGCATTATATGGATCCAAGTATTGGCACACTTTGTAATATAAATAATTAAATAGTTTTTCTGATTCACAAACAACTTGTTTACTATTTTTTTATATTTGCTATGAATTCTTTACGTGTGGGGACAAGCAAAGTTGAAAATATTTCCAGTTTGTTAGTACTTTTCTTAATAATGGGACGCAAAGGCGAAGAAACGACTGTCAGTGAAAGAAAAATTATTGTAAACCTACGAAGAGATGGTAAATCTTATTCAGATATAGCAACTATAGCATAGAGAAGCCGTTATACTGTTAGAAATATTTTAAAAAGATTTTAAACTAGTAATGATTTTTTGAATAAACCCAGAAGTGGCCGCCCGAAAAAGTCGTCTGCGCGGGAAGAAAGAAAAGTGGTCAACAAAATTAAACTTAATCCTAGAACCAGTGCATCTGAAATTGCTTCCATTTTAAGAGCAGAGAACGGAAAAGATGTTAGCAGTAAAACAGTCCGCAGGACCCTTCATCGTGCTGGATATAGAGCTAGAGTAGCCAGAAAAAAGCCCTATATTAGTAAAGCAAATAAGAAAAAAAGACTAAATTTTGCCATAGAGTACATTGACCGGGACAACCAATTTTGGGACAACATATTATTTTCAGACGAGTTAAAATTCAACATCTTTCAGTCCGATGGTAAAGTGTGTGTATGGAGAAAGCCCAACACAGAACTTGAACAACAAAATCTACATAAGACAGTCAAACATGGAGGTGGTAGTGTGTTGGTATGGGGATGTATGGCTTCGAGTGGTGTTGGAAAACTTATCTTTATTGATAATGTGATGGATAAGACCGTGTATTTAAATATCCATAAAAATAATTTAAAGCAGAGTGCTGAAAAACTTCGATTGGATCGCGGATTCTATTTCCAACAGGACAATGATCCAAAGCATACGGCTTATATCGTGAAACAATGGATCACATTTAATGTTCCCCACACTTTAAATACCCCTCCACAGTCACCAGATCTCAATCAAATTGAGCATGTTTGGAATGAGTTAGAAAAACGAATAAGGAAACATCATATTTCAAGCAAACTAGAGCTGAAAGAAATTTTACAAAGAGAATGGGAAGATCTAGAACCAAATTTTACTCAAAATTTAGTACAGTCGATGCCTAGAAGATTAGCTGAAGTAATAAGAAAAAAAGGTCTTCATACAAAGTATTAGTATTTGGTTAGTTAGATATATTACCTAAGTGTGCCAATGCTTTTGTCCGTGGATTTCCATGCTTAGTTTATATATTTGTAACCATTTGTTAGAAAAATAATATAATGTTAAATCTAGGAGTAATTAGTACTCTAAGATGTGAGGTTTGAAATAAATTAGTTTTCATTGGATTTGTTATTTGCTAATGTACCAGAATCAGTCATTTTATATTGGAACTTCTGGTGTGCCAATACTTTTGTCCCTCACTGTACATACATCCAAGAAAAGTGTGAATAACAAACTCTAAGAAACAGCTATAACTTGGTTGAAATTTCAGGTAGAACTTGATTGTCTCACCTATTGTTCAAGCTTTATCGACGTAGGCCTCTTCGCGTTCATATATGGAAATATGAAACTAAAAAGGAAACAAAATGGTTAATAAATGGGTGGCTAAAGTGCTTTGCAAACGCCCCGTTAGCAAAGTCATAAATAAAAAGCATATCAGCATATTATTTATTGGTAAACATCGTTAAACCTTTGTCCTGGAAAACTTTTTTGAATTGAACACCATTAAACCACATGCTAAATGGATTAATGTTCGAAATGATCAAACAATGTAGACAATTCAGTTTCTGGTGCTTCACGTATCCATAAATTTAAATACTGGTTTTTTTCACCGTGAAGAATATGATACACAGTTTTTTTCTACTCTAAAAGGCTCTATTTCGGAGATATTTCTTCTTTCTTCACTTGAATTAGCAACTAACAACAAAAAAGATCTAGTCATGATTTTAAACACCTCTAGTTTATTTGTTGAGCAATAAAAAAATCGCAATTGCTGTCTTTTGGTTATGTGGAATTAGAGAGTCGCAATTTGGTAAACATCAACCAAGTAGTAAATAAACATACACAAGAACTAAATATTTCTTAAAGCGTCATAAACTTTTTTAATAAAATTTGTTGTTACATACTACCTATATAAGCATCTCCTAATGTATCTGCTTCTCGGCATGAAATATCTTGAATATCTTTTATATCTTGCTTCTAAATTGGCTATATGAACTGAGACATTGGAGGCGATCGAGATTAATCAGTAGCTTTCTGAATATTCCTCGTTTTGGGATTTCGTTCACTGCTTGGTAATGGAGCCATCAATATCGTCTAGGTCAGCGGTTAATTGTAGCTCCTAAGCCAGTGGTAACCGATGTCCTTACACTTCTTGTAAGATAATTTCGTTTATGACTGTGGTAAAATTTGTATGCATCTCAGGAGTATAGCAGTTCTGCTTGTAAAATCCTGTTATGGGCATCTAACGACTCTTATCTCACGTTAACTCAATAAGGCAGTTGTTCAGGATTTAAATCGCCAGTATTGCGTCAAAAGGCGGACAATATACAGTGGTGGAAAAAAGTATGGAAACTTTAATATATTCACATTTTTCTATAATATATTTAATTAAAATTGAAATCTTTAATATCTAAAAGGTAAATAAGTCTACATAAACAAATATGAAGTTTCATTCTAAAAATAATTTTATTATTGTCAATATTTTTAACAAAAATAAAAATGTGCTGGAAAAAAGTATGGAAACTATTCATAAAAAGGTTTGTTTTTCCCTTAATTGTGTACGATCTTCCAAAAGTGCGGTTTGTTTCAATTGAATCTTGTTTCAACAATGCCCAAAAGAGCATATTTCTCGTTTGACTTGAAACAAAAAGTTGTAGATTTATATCAAATGAAAAAGAAGAAAAGTGGAATTACAAGATCTCTTCTGATTAGTAAAAGTGCTGTGACGAAGACAATAGCCAAATTTAAGAAGCAGGGCAGTGTAGAAAACTTGCCCAAGACTTGTCGTCCCCGTAAAACCATCCCAGAAATTGATAAGGCGGTATTAAGGAACTCAAAACAAGATCCAAGAAAATCTGCTAGACGAATTACTGCTGAAATTTCGGAACAGTTTGATGTTCAAGTAACCAGCAGAACGATACAAAATAGATTAATTAGTGGAGGACTTCATGGACGTGTTGCAGTAAAAAAACCATTATTATCCAACAAGAATCGAAAGGCTCGAAGGCTGTTTGCGAGGAGTCATCTGCATTGGAGCAAACAACAATGGAATACGGTCCTTTGGAGCGATGAGAGCAAGTTCTGCTTATTCGGATCCGATGGAAGACAATAAGTAAAGCGTTCCACAGGTGCTAGATTTAAAGCAAAATATCAAATTCCCACCGTGAAGCATGGAGGTGGTAATGTCCAAGTTTGGGGTTGTTTTTCGAGATTTGGCGTTGGGCCGATCGTTCTAATTGAAGGGCGTATGGATCGATTTCAATATAAAGACATTCTAGAGAACAAAATGTTACCGTTTGCAGAAGAAGAAATGCCGATTAGATGGGTTTTTCAGCAGGACAATGATCCCAAGCATTCTGCAAAGATAGTAAAAGAATGGTTTTTGCAGAAAAATATTACCAAACTTGAATGGCCATCTCAGCCTCCAGATCTGAATCCAAGTGAACATTTGCGGAATATTTTGGATCAACGGATTCGAACCCATTCAAATATTAAAGATTTGAAAGAACTCTTCGAAATAATTAAATTGGAATGGTCTAAAATACCAAACGAGACGGTTCAAAAATTAATAGATTCTATGCCCAAACGATGCCAAGCAGTTCTAGATGCTAATGGTTACTCTACAAAATATCAATAACTTTTTTGTTGTAAATGTGTTCTTAAAAAAGTTTTCATACTTTTTTCCATGTAAAATTTAAATTTATTTTCTACAGGGCGTACTTGCGAATGAAAATTTTAATTTTATTGTTTAAATAAATGAGCAATATGTTTAGTTTATATTTCAAGTAATGGCTCTTGCCTATATTCCTTAATGTCTAATTTAAATGCAAAATTCAAAAGTTTCCATACTTTTTTCCACCACTGTATGTATCTGCGGGAAAAAGTAAAAGGACACAAATTTAAGGAATATAGAAAAATCAGATGTAAACATAGTTTATGCCGCACCGATAGAAGAAAAAATTATATATTTTACTCGAATGAAACGCAAATGTGCTGTTTAAGTAAGCCAGACTTGCGAAATTTCGCTGCGGTAGTAAATTTTCTACTTTTTCGCCTTGTGAAACAAATAATTTCAAATGTGTAGATTTTAAACATCTATATGGGAATAGCCAGCTGCACGGGAATATTTTCTCCGCTTAGTATGTGCCTTCGTTACGGAGTAACGAATATAAGTGTATACAGGGTGGCAGCTTGAAAACGCAACACGTGCAGTTTCGTATAGCTAAGTGAATTTATGAAAAACGCTTCGACACGTAAAACTTATTTTTAAGGGGGAAATATTTCAGGCTGATTCCGATTCCCCTATCTGCAATCCCTTAATCGCGAGGGTGTTTATCCTCAAAATCTTAAATAGAAGAAGGGATCGAGTGAAACCGCAACATGGAGGTAATTTGATGTATTTTATAACCCCCGAATTTCAACATTCTGCTGTCGATACTATCAAAATGGCGGCTTCCCAAAAATGCGTAAATTTAGTTATTTACGTTTAGTTATTTTACCTGTCTAATTTTATCACGGTAAATTGAATGATATTTTCTCTATCTCGTTTTTATTACGATGAATAAATGGATTTTTTCGAAAAACTAGCGAAACATGAGGAATTATTTTCTTATTTTTAATTTGAAATGTATGTTAGGGACTTTAAGTTATTGGTTTTTTGTTTGTTGTTGTTAATTTTGTTTTTGTTATGTATTTGTATTTTATCCATTAAGTTACGCCCATGTGCGGCGACACTTATTCTGTGAATACCATCTGGGTGCCAGACCACCTGGCCCATCAGGCCAAAACTAAGGGTACGTTTTGGTTGGGAAATGTGCTACTGGTCAAACGAAGCTTCCTCGGTCGGGACTATTGCCATGATGGAAAATTTGTTGGGCCTGCAGTATTTCCAGAAAAGCGACTAGTATAGATACTCCCCAGATGGCCGCGATTTATGGGATCCGGCGTAGCCACAGCCCGTAAGGGTTCTTGGTGGTGGTGCGCCCCTGGTTGGAATTCCTCGGGTTTAGCACTTAAGGGATAATCGAAGTAATTTTTCCTCTCTTTTTTCTTCTCTTCGTGTGGAAGCTGCGTCGGTGTCGGGATGTGATCGAAATCATAGCGTGTAATCATAGCATTCTCCCTCTTCCTACTTAGACCAAAACTCTTTCATTATTTGATATAAGTGCAAGTTAAATACCCAGTCCATTTACAATACAAATCCATTTTATGTAAACCAAACTGGCGTTTTCGTGGTTTCATTTATCGAAGGAACCCCTTAACAATGTAACTTGGGTACGCGTCTTAGTGTTATAAATATAATAATAAGAGGGACACTATCTATTTCGTTGTGTTCTACATTTTAAGTGGGACTTGATAAAATTGAAAGTAATGCGTAGGTATGATATAATCAATTGCCGAAAAGGCGCAAATAATTTCACGTCTCTTTGGAAGCAATAAAAATGCTAATATTAAGAATAGCCAGTTTAAGGTTGTGAATTGTCACAAAATTGACTGGACCGGTAGAAAACGAAGAGCATCAAGCTGTAAACGTGATAGTAAATGGGGCTACTCAGGTAGTGATTCTGAGACATGTTTTTTAAGACCCTACATTAAGTACAAGAAAGTTAGAGGTGGTATCTAGTGTCAAGCATGCGAGTACTTAAGTGATTTTTAAAAAATACAAATTTCATCCGTAAAAAAATATATTTAGTGCAAAAATTTACTGAGGATGATTTTGACAATCGTTTGCAATTTTGCGTAAAGCATATCAGAACAGATTCTCAATGATCAACAGTTCCTCTATAATGTGTATTTCTCAGGCGAATTCTTGAACGGTATTCTGAATCGATTCAGCTGCTATTAGTGGTCTCATGAAAATCCTGCAATTATTTACGAGGGTCAGACGCCATATCAGCAAAATCTAGGGGAGGGGGGGGATAATATTTGGTAATTGTTTGATAGATCGATATTTTTTACCTAGTAATATGACAGGGAAAATGTATCTTGCGTCATCGGAAAGTACCATTTATCCGACCTTAATAAAGATAATTGCAAACGATGGCCAATACATGAAAAACCATTTGATATTCCCACAAGACGGTCCGACACCTCATTATGCACTGACTATTCGTCAGTATCTAGATCAAACGTTTCCTGAGCAATGTATTGGAACGATAGGACCCATGGAGTAATTTTCGTGTTCTCCTGACTTAAGTCCATTGGATTTTTTATAGAATTTAAAAGATAGAATCTATGTGACCCGAACCATCGTTTTAGAACGAGTGACGCCAGCGGATCATTAACGAATGTAATCAAATCACTCCACATATATGTTTTTGAACAAATTTTTTTTTGTATTATATGGAAGTCGGAAATGGGCACTTCCAACATTTACTCAATTCACTCGTAGTAATTCTACTTTTGTTTATAGAATGGGAAATGTAATATCTATTTTTGCGTGAGAATCCAATTAAAGTTAAGTAAAATTATTATAAATTGTTAAGTACATTATTTTTGCGCATGCGTAGAGACCACTGCTTTCCTTAGCGTTATTTCGCTTCGACCCGAATATTTTTTATTACCGCAGTAAAGTATAATAACTAAAAGTGAATAACTGAATTTGCTCATTTTTGGGAAACAATGATCCTTGTTGCGTTTACAGCATATCAAACTCGGGGGTTATAAAGTACATTAGATTACTTTCAAAGTGAGGTGTCACCGAACCCCCCTCTTAAGGATTTTGCGGATGAACACAATGTTTCCCCTCAAAAATAAGTTTTACGTGTTCGAGCATTTTTTCGTAAATTGTCTTAGCGTTTCGTTTGCAAACGAGCACCCTGTATATGAACCCGGCCGCATAGGTTTATGAACGAGACCTCGGTCCTCCTGGAAAAATTACTTTTGCGATAATTTCAACAAGAAAGAATTTCATTTTAATTCGCTACAGCTTAGAGTGTAAGTATTACAATTTGTAATCTGGGCATGCCTCGTCCTGTGTGCTCCGATGTTATGTAATTTCATTGCTGCCCTTCGCTTGCTTTACGTTTTCGTATTCGAAACTTAAACTGTGATCTAGAACGAATTGATCCTATATCTTGTTATATAATAATATTCTCTAATATGGTGGTGAGTTGTTCACACTGAGTATTAACGTATATCTTCTGCAGTAGTTGCAGTGGTGCCAATTGGTGCGTTTTGTCCTACTTTCTAGAAATTTAAAATTTGTAGCTAATGATACTTCATCCACTCGTGTAATCATAGAACTCGTCTTCGAATTGGTCTACAAACTTTTCCTTTTCGATAGAATATACTATTATACACAAGTTTTAATTCCCGACCCAACGACAAAAATTACGAGGAGGTTTTCATGAAGCTGAGCATCCATCCGCAATTTTGAGCTCTTTTCTGAAATTAAATTGCCCTTCATAATTGTGGTATTAGAGTGCCTCCGAGGGATTCAAAGAGCGATAGGGATTACTTTGCCTTAAACAGATATTTTCGCTTTTATGATTACAGATTTTAGTATCGAGTTTCATTCTTTGTTCTTTTCCTTAACGTTGTAAATGATATCCTTTACATAAACGACAAGTCGAGGGATTACGCATTTTATTTTGCGAAACATTATTGCGTCTCATGTTCTTTAATGTTATGACATCGTAATTTTCAAAAAGCAGCCAAGTTGCGTTAATTTTTGGTGGAACAACTTGATCTGAGGATTTCGTTGAGATGTGCTCAATCATAATTAAGTCCGAAGGAGAATTCCTTCACTAACACAACATGTTATAAATCCATGTTCAAGTACGCAGACTTCGAAAACGATAAGATGTTGGAATTCGGTCAATTTCGAAGAAACGTTCGTGTTTTGACACTGACAGATGCATGCATGTGTCATCCGTCAATACCGTGGTACAGGGTGATTTATTGGGAATGGGACATGACAAAACCCGAGCTTGGAGATACCAAAATATGACGATTGGACCGACATACTTCATTCCAATGTTACGTGTATCAGAATTACAGAGTGTTAAAGGTTGACATTTTAGTTCAAATTCCTTGATATCTTTTTATGTTTTGGTAGCATCAATACCAAAACTGGTATACTTAGGTTTTGTAAGATGCCAAGTAAGAATTTTGATCTAGCGTTTGCGTAGTTCCTAGCGGGCGCTAGTTGCAACCTACCACTTCGATATATTTGTTCATATTAAAATGACATATTTAATGTTAGAATTACTCGTTTTCTTATATTTGAATTTTATATATCAGACGTTGAATTCATTTTTGAAATTCCTCACAGGGTTTCCTTTTTAGTGATACTGACTTCCAAAAAAACCGCAACACCAAGAAGAGCGCATTGTATGTATTTGAAATTTTGGTATGATTTTAGACTTGGAAAGAGAAAAAAAAAGATAAAAATTTCAAGTTCGTATTTTAATGCGATATGAAGTTTTTCTTTACTTTTTTATCTGTGACGATCGTTCTTTTTGCAATTTTTTTTACAGGCGGATAGCGATAAAGGTATTATTGTTAGTACCATATGGAATGTGTGGTAGTGCAAAATGCCTCGTGTGCGCCAAAATGCAGGTTATCGGCAGTTAACTCCCTTTGAAAGGGGAAGAATTGTTGGTAAGCATGAGGCAGGTTCACCTTTCCGCGAAATTGCACGTACATTGGATCGAAATGCATCAACAGTGCTAAGAGCTTGGAGAGATTGGTCCAACGAAGGGTCAGTAAATCGTCATCTTGGTAGTGGCCGTCCAAGAATGACGAACCGACGCGAAGACCGGCGACTTCGTCGTTCAGCGACAGGTGCCCCGTTTGGAACAATCCCGTCTCTTGGTGCTAACTGGATAGCTACCCTAAATCGAAGGGTTTCCTTTAGTACCATGTATCACAGAATTCGAAGTTTTGGACTAAATTCATATCGTCCTTTGCGTCGACTTCCATTATCACGAAACCACAGGGTGGCCCGACTGGAGTGGTGTCGTCTGAGAGTGCAATGGGTGGATGAGTGGAGAAGAATCGTGTTCAGTGATGAGAGCCGATTTTGTTTGTGGCGATCTGATGGACGGTTACGTGTTAAAAGGCGCAGAGGAGAGGGATTAAATTTGGACTTTTTGGAAAGACGTCATTCTGGTTTAACACCAG
The DNA here is from genome assembly GCF_040115645.1 of Euwallacea fornicatus. Lineage (NCBI taxonomy): Eukaryota > Metazoa > Arthropoda > Insecta > Coleoptera > Curculionidae > Euwallacea > Euwallacea fornicatus. The sequence continues at coordinate 2,823,447 of NC_089567.1, read as the reverse complement.
GTGTCATGGTTTGGGGTGCCATCCAGTATGATAGTCGGTCTCCTCTTGTTTTCATTTATGATAGATTAAATGCTCAGAGGTACATTAATAGTGTCTTAGAATCGGTTCTTGTACCATAGATGCACGACCATCCTGGAAGCACATTTCAACAGGATAATGCGCGGCCACATGTAGCCAACGATACTTTGAGGTATTTGAAAGTTGAAAATTTGGATACTTTACCTTGGCCAGCTCGGTCTCCAGATTTGTCCCTAATAGAGCATGTATGGGATATAATGGATCGGAGACTTCAACGTTAGCTCGCTCTCCAGAGACCATAGGTGAACTCCGCGAGCAGGTGCAGATTGCCCGGAATACAATACCACAGGAAGATATCGACAATTTAATTTAAAGCATGCCACGTCGCTTACAGGAATGTATTAATTTAAGAGGATTATTATTAAATTATTGTTAAATTTTTTCACTTATTAACAATAATTTTCTTTTAATATTTTGATCGTTTTTATCTATTACCCGACCCAACGTAATGCCAGAATTTCAAACGTGTACGATGTGTTCTCTTTGGTGTTGCGGTTTTTTTGAAAGTCAGTGTATTTATAAAACGGAAATCGTTCGCTTCTAACTTAAAAAATATTATACCATTATTGTAAAATCTTATATCTTTAAGAAATCATTAGGATTTTCATCTATTAGGATCATAATATACAGGATGTCCATTTTTGTAGCACAACCATGGGGATCTCGATTACCGCAAAAGGTACAAGATCCATAGAATTCAAGAGTATGTCGTTTGACGTCAAAATTACGAAAAACCGAGATCTTTGTAGTTGAGCTTTAGAAGCAGAAGTCAATACTGGGTGTTTATTTAACATCCTCTCGGACTCCAATGATTTTATTTGTAATTTCATAAATGCGTAAACTTTGGGGATGTATATACTGTTGGATTTGGGAGATAATAAGAGGTACAACTTAGAATGAAATGACTTTATTATCTAAATAAAAAGGAAAAAATTAAAGAGGACCAAGAATCGTGTACGTCTTGTGTACGACAAAAAATCTTCAGACTCAACTTATATATAAAACTAATTCCAGAAAGAAAAATGTACGATCATAACTGCTACGTGTGCATTTCTCTCAAGTTCTCTAAATTAATAGTTTATTGCTTAGTATATAGGAAATCAATCCGCTTGTCTTTTAGACGCCGCTAGAAAAACTGTTTACTATTAATTTGGATAACTTATGGTTGAGTATAGGATTCCAACACATACATGAGGCTAATGAAGGTCAATTTTAAAATTAGTGACAACCCTACAGGGTGTCCCAAAAAAGCGGGGCGTCAAAAAGTGAGGTGAAGTGTCATTTTTTTAAATGAGACCATATGAGTTTTTTTACACTATAGAATCTTGTTTTGATCCAGTGTAAGTTCCTAGATTATTTACCTTGGAAAGCTATGACGTTTTAAAAGAATTTTTAGATACTTGCAGTGGCTCAAAAAAGCTAAAATCACATTTACCTTAAGTTAGGTTTTGATATTTTTAAGGCGGACTCTCATATACGATAGTAGGTGCTACGAATACTTATTTAATCAAAACACGTACTGGATGATTGGAATAACAACTTTAATTTTTTCTCTTTCTACCTCAATTTTCTTGATTTTTCCAAATAAGACGAAGTGTTTTTATAAAGCAGAATGGAAAAAAATACGTTCTTTGTTTTTTGGTATAAAATAAAGTTATATTTATCTTAAATTTAATGGAATTATTAATTATTTCGGGAAAACTTGCATTTATGACTAAGCACCTGAGTGCTTAGGATGCGTTGCCTTGGTTCCGATGTTGTTTGTTTTAAGTTTTGACAGCTCACTCACCTCCGGACTAATTTCTCTTACGCTAATTCTTAGGTTTTCTGCTACTGATTAAAGACCCTCTTCTTTCAACTTTTCATTCCATAATTAACAACTCCTATCCGTTCAAGACGCTCCTTTAGACGTTTTAGTCTCGTTACATTAGAATGTCCTCTATTAGAAAATCGTTGCGCTTCATTAAGAATCGTTGTGACGGGATGCTAATAAACTATTTCCATCACATGAACTAATTATATAAATCATATTAATCATTCCTTGTCAAGTGTACTTCATTTTGATGGCAAATTGTAAAATAAACTGAATTCGAAGAACAAAAAACCGTAAATGAATTGTCAAACTTGTAATAAAAAAATATCTAAGCCATGGCAGCGCATGCTAAGCACTCGGGCATTTAGCTGTGAGTGCAAGTTTTGCGAAATATGGAATTAACATTGTCATTAACGTTTACGATAAATATGTCGTTATTTTATGTCAAACTAAAGCAAAATAAATTTTTCCGCCTTACGTCATGAACACGCAATCCCATTTGAAAAAATCATGGAAACTCAAGTTGAAAAGGTGAAATCAAAGTTGTTATTGTGAACACTTCGTATGTACTTTTGACTAAATGAGCATTTGTGCCGGCTAAAGTGATCTTACATGAGGATCCATCCTAAAGTTAACAAAATTGAACTTAAACTAACTGCGATATTAATTTTTTTGTGAGGCTCTGTAAATGTGATTTTTTTTTTAAACGTCATAGCTTCAAGTCACTGCATCCCGGGAGAACAAAATCTAGGACCTAACATAGGATCAAGAGAGGTTTTATCTCCTGAAAAAATTCAGGTGTTGCTATTTTCAAAAATCACGCTTTGTGACGCTCCGCTTTTTTGGAAAAATTTGTAGGGCTGTCACGGACTTTAAAATTGATCTCAACACAGTTGATTTTTTAATGAAATTACTATTAATCTCATAGAAGTCCGAGGGGCTGTTAAAGGGACACCTTGTACCTACATAGACTATCCCCTTTAAGAAAACAATTTGTGCTTGAAGTGCTACAGTGATGTGGAACTCCGTATATAACGTTTACTATGTTTAAAGAGTAACACGTACGTGACAGTTCAGATATCTATAGCGGTTCCGTGTTTGTCACCCTTAGAATTTTGCAATTTTACTCAATTACTATGCTCTCTTCCAGATTCTTTACACGATTCTTCGCAACTATTCATTTTTTTTTTTGAATCGCAAATCTTAGTTTGGATTAATTGCTCATTTAGACCGCCTTTTACTGGTTGCAGTAAGAAAGTATTACCTGGTTAATGAGTTGAATTCTGGCGTAACCGAAGGCTACATTTCCAATTACCTCTATTAACGTCTATAACTATTATTTGACCCCCTCCTCTCTCCCCGCATGATGAATATCGGAGATGTTCGAAACCTACATTTAACCTCAAAAGCGCCATGCTATATGGCTCGATTGTCACTTTGTCGTGTACCTTCGGCCGATTTCGTTACTCGCAGCATCCTTGCGAATATATCCTGCTGGACCGGATCGGCAGTTTGTCTCCTGCCCTCGGACTGAGCGCCGACTCTACGCAGACGTATTGGTCTCTCGTTTAGTTTCCCAGGCGTGTTCGTGAGTGTCAAATTGCCGTTTTCGAAAAAAAAATTACATCATTCGCATTCGTTCTCATATTGTTCTATCCTATTATGGAAACTTTCATCATAATCGGTGTTTGTGTCTTATGTTATCAGGCCATAGATTTTATGATTAAGTGTGCGAATGGCGCCAGCCGACGAGACTCCGAGATTGGTTCCGAGTCGACGACTAATGGCTTCAGTTCTGAGAAAAGTCAAGTGATTTATACAGTCGCGGGACAGGTAGAGTCCAGTGCCAGGAATTAATTTATCAGTGGTAGACTGTCAGTGTGTGTATGTTTCACTTTGGAAGAGGCTTATGTGATTCGAATTTCGCAACTTTAACGGACTCTAACGCCGATTCCTTGAAGCCTACCCGTTGGAAAAGAGCGAGAATTGTTAAACTCCAGGCCTTTGTCGGTCTGAATATTTTCGCAATGCTACTTCCATTTTCAACGACCTTTAAAACTGTTCCAAACGGAAAACCGTTTTGAAAAATGAATGGAAAATGCATCCGCATCAATCATCTAGACGCGGTATCTAGTTTGAGTTTCCACATTTAATTTACCATTTTGACACGAGGGAAATGTTTTTAAGCAAACTGTTACTGTAAGCACATGTCGGACTTTCACACAGAGAAAGTTCCGCTTAAAGCAGAAAATGATTGAGTGCCATTCGAAAAGTTTCGGATCCACTCTGAGCAAGTTGCAAAACTTGGTGTGTATCATGTTTCCACTTTTTTTTTATATAAATCACTTTTTGATGATTTTGAAGAGGAGCAGAAATGCAGTATTTCAACGTACAAGCTTAACCAACATTCTGTTTGTTTTCCTAAAGAATTTTGGTTCTCATAAAACTGTACGTTTCAAGGAAAATATGTTATAAGTGGGAATCGTCCGACGTTAATTACTGGCAATAGAAGAGTTTTTCGAGTACTTTTAAAAAAATAATATTGCAATAAATGCTATTACGAGATATTCAAATTTGATATGTTATTATAGTATACTGCCTAGAAATACGTTCGGAAAACATATTCGGACAACGTCAAATCTTGGCAGTGGGTCATCAGTGAATATCTTGCAGAAGGTTGATCAAGTTTCACATCGCGTATATCTACTGCGTATCATGTGCGTTTTTCGTAAAATTACTAACGCATTGGCAGTTACTCTAGGGTATCGGTAGATTTTCGTTTGTCAGTTGTAAGGCTTCACTTTTCTATTAGTTTCATTACATATTTTTACATTACTTGTGATTATATAACTATTGCACACAAAATTGGCTTCAGTATACAAAAATCCGTCAACTTCTTTGTGAGATGCTGCACGTAATCTCCTGTTTTTATGTCCAGCCAGTGGTGTTTCCTCGACTGATAAATTTAAACCACATACCGACACCTACGTTATGGCTTACGTTATCTCTGCAACTCCGACTAACGCTATTTGGCCAGTTTGACATTTAAATGCCTTTTATCGCTTATTCATGGATGGTTACGGCGAAGGCATTACAGTTTTACATTGAACATAAATTATAGAGACAAACTCAAAGTTTTCCGGTTTTTTGCTTTAGGCCAAAAAACGTATTAAAAAAAGGTTATCGATGAATTCGTAATTCTGAATGAGGAAAATAGTAATTTAATTAGCTGAATTGGATCAAATTTTTCAATTTATTGGCTTCGTATTGCATCATTGACACCTAATAAAACGATTTGTAAAGTAATAATTTTGTAGGTGTGTGACATACGTGTATTTTAGTAGCCTAGAAACTCGAGTTTCAATTCAAGTCTTAAAAAGGCAAAAAAATCAAAGTTTCTGTACATTCCACTGCTACACTCTGACGTGGTAATTTCACTTCTGAGTAGAAGCATTAAAAAATTCTCAAAAATGAAGACAAAAATTAATATTCTCGTATTTGCATTTGGGGTTAAGAAAAACATTGAAAAATAAAATTTTAGGTAAAATATAAATTTTTGGGTTGTAATTTCTATTAGAAAAAATTAAAAACTACTAAATTCAGACGAAAAGATCAAATTTTGTAGCGTTACGTGGGTGTTCAAAAATTTCAAAAATCTGAATATGGACGTGTAAAAATGCGAGAGAAAAAAAGGACTATGAGGATAAAAAAACAGGTGAGGAAAAGAAGAAGAAAAAAGATACAAACAGTAAGCTGTAGGAAAATATTAAAATTCATGATTAAATCTTACTTCCTTACCAGTAAGCTAAATCCTACTTACTTTTTTTTGTTAAATCTTTACCTTCTGCGTTTTGTATTTAGTATTATTTTAAAGCAAAACCTTTCTAGATAACTTGATTAAGTGAGATAGACCCTACTTATATTATGCATTTAACAGAGCGTTTCCAATTCTTCTTTTTGAAGCTTCTGCGACTTTTATCCCTATTTTTAGTCCTTTTTCAGATATGAAGCTATCGATTTAATCGTTCGTCTCGTTTGCACTGATTTTTATGATAATAAGGTCAATTTTGGTTGAGATAGCCATCTATTTATGGCAATTATCGATTTTCCATTTCAAAATGGTGATTTCTCTATTGCCGATGTTGAAAGCACATTGTGGTGGTTTAGGTGAAAGTTAAAATCAACGAAATTTAATTTTTTTAAAATCATTATACCTACAGCCTTTATACAAAACAAACGGATATTAAAATTTTTTAATACGTGAAACATGAAAAGCGATGTATTTTTTTTAAGTTGCATTTAACACTGGAGTAGGCTTTCAATTCTTGAATGGTAAGCATCGAATTTTAATGTACTGTATAAAAGCAATAAAACTTGTGCTTCGTCGTAAAATCGCAAATGCGAAAATATCTGTGTTAAGCAAAGTAATCTCCACCGCGTTTTGTGTCCCAGGAGGGATGGTAATACCACAATTATGAAGGGTAATTTAATTTCAGACAAGCGGTTCTTCCTCTGAAAATCGGGTCTGCATATTCTATTCCTCTGAAAAGTACTTTGAACATATTGTCGTTAAGCCGATAATTGAATTCACTCTACCGAGGAATCTGGCAATAAAGTTTGCAGACACTGGCGGCAATATAAGCTCTTAGCAAGTCTTTATCTCATGATTGTCCTCGTCTAGGTTTTCATCAGCAGTGTTTTGCTGCCATCTATCTGATCGTGTTCTCTCCTCGTAAATCCGATTTTGGCGAGAATCTGGAATGAGATCCAAATGGCCTTTTTCGACTACGATGTCTTGTGTCGTTTTAATTACTAGTGGTTGATAGTATTTTCTACAATAAAATTTTTTAGGCCATTGTCATATTTAATTACCTGTTCTCTTATTTTTGCATGAAATTTCGTAATTAACACTTTTTCGCTTCTCTAAAAGATTTTGCCGCGAAAGGAGCTCGTACAGTTTGGAAGTTCTAGACGTTCAGAAGGAGCTAGAGGAAACATATTAATTTTCATATTTTTTCCATTGAAATTGATTGTTGCATAAAGGGGCTTTTCCTTATTTGGCACGAAATATGTTACATCATATTTTGTCAATTTAGAAACGCGATAAATCAGTTGATTCATTAAGAACTTCGTATGTGAGGAATATTTAAAAGTTGTCGTGGAGAAATTTCAATGTTGTGTAAGATTTTTTACATTACAAATGTTTGTAAAATTGGAAACTTTCGAGGAAGGGAGTTTTTATAAGGTTTGCCCAATTTTTAGGAATCGGATTCTGACAGTTTTCAATGAGTAAAATTTTTCTTAGGTCGTTTGAAGAAATTAATTAATTAAATTATGTTTCTTCTTTAAGCAATATGAATGTTCTAAGGATTTTTTGAGAATAAAAATACCTATTTTTAGATATTTATACTGAAATTAGTAAATTTTCAGTGATTTTTTACTTAATTTTTTTTGGATTAAACTTAGAGAATAATTTTAAAACTCGAATGCATACTTTCAGTTTGATTTTTACGTAAAGTTTACCTGAAATTTGTGAAAGATAATAGATGGGGTATCCGTCAAATTTGGAATTTGAACTGCAAATCGGGTTTAAACTTCAGTATATAATCCGACATAAGAAGAAATTTGAATTTCTCAGTGTTATTTGAAAATTGAGGTATTTTGACTTTTTTTGAAAATTTTTTACCAGAATTTTTTTTATCAGATTCATTTCTCTTTTTGTAATTACTGAGAATCAGGCAATCCGGAGACATTTTCGGAGACTTATTTTTTCGTAGTACGTTCTGAACTTTAACGGTGAAGAATTTCAATAGTTTATTATTCACGCATTTAATTATTTTATTTGGTCTATGTGATTAATGGGCCAAGTCTTTTCTTTCTAACTGAATCTTATGGATTATCCGTTTGATATGATGCAAATAAGGTATTTTGAGAAGACATATAAAAATTTGTATAAAAATGGTGACGAAAGGGATTGTATCGAAGCGTTTTAGTTGAACTTTTGAAAACCATATTCTGGTATTGTACTGAGGACAAAGCTGCTCAATTTTATTTCAAAATTTCATCATTCAATTCATTTCGTGAGCCGAGTTCTTATGGAAGACTTGCATTTTAAAATTCGCTTCCTTTACCGCTCAGCTGTAAAATTTTTTCCCTTTAATTTGAGTCGTTTTTTCAAACAATGGCGTGGCGAAAACGACAACAACATTTTTCCGACGGATTTTACTGTCGTAGTTTCATTTTTAATATTACAGTCAAAACACATAAAAGCCCCCATTCTTTCTTGGACAGCTTGTTATTATTTTCTTTAATCAAAAGTTTGGAAGCCTTCCAGAGAAGCTCTTTTATTGAGTCGTTCGTTATTTGGTTCGAGAAGGAACATCGTTTGATGTATAGTTTCGCATTGTGAGTTTCTTCTTACCCCGATGGCTATTTTTAAATGAGTTTTGCTAACTTTGAGCTAAATCAGTGATTATATGGGATTCATCAAAAGTCGATTTCAACCACATTTTCCACAATACCGTCCCGAATCCTGTTAACCTATCATTTGACCTTTTTGTTGCATGATTGGTATTCTTCTTTCCCAAAAAAAAAGGAATGTGTCAAGGATAATACCAATTTTTCACAACATTGTATTACGGTAGGTGAAGGGCGAAAAGGCATTGTATACAGGGCTTTCGCATTATTGCCAAACAAAACACTTTATGACCCTTACATATTTTCGGTGTTTTGATGGCATTTTCCGACGGCATGGTGTCTGATCCTGGGTTATAAATTGGTCAGTAATTTGTCGACGGGGCTCAATATGAACTTTCAGTTTTTTGATACACGACCTTCGATTATTTCATGTCGAGTCGTTCATACTTTAATCGTCTAGTCGAAAAGCACTGATTTGATTTAATCCAAAAATGAGATTGTCTCACGAATATTATCCTAAAAAAAGTACCCTGGCAAGGTTTGTTTCCAATTTCACTTTAGGCCATTTAGGGCAATTTCCATGGGCAAAGTTTAAACTAAAAGATGTGAAATACCGGATTAAATTCAGGAATTGTTTCGACAAACACAAGTGCTTATGACTGTATTATTAGGTGTATACCTATGACTCCACGTTTTTTTATGCATTTTCAAGTGCTTGAAACTGTATAAATTTATTAACAATGTTTATTAAAAATAATTTCCAATGACAACATTTTCCCAGAGATTAGGCAGTTTATGGATTCCATCGTAAAAAAAAATTCGTCGGTTCTGAAGCGATCCATTCATCAAGCCATTCTTGGACTTCTTGGCGATTCTGGAAGCGCTGCTCTGCCAAACCGCGAGCCATTGAACGGAAAAGGTGATAATCCGATGGAGCGATATCTGGCGAGTATGGCGGGTGCGGTAAGACTTCCCATTTGAAATCCTTCAAGGTGTTCTTGACTGGTTGAGCGACATGAGGCCTGGCGTTGTCATGAAGCGGTATGACTTTGTCGTGTCGATCCGCCCATTCTGGCCTCTTTACTTCGAGTTGATTACGCAACTGCACTAGTGGTTGGACGTAACGATTGGCAGTGACTGTTTCGCCAGGTTGGAGAAGCTCGTAATACAGTATGCTGCGCTGGTCCCACCAAATGCAGAGCAATACCTTCTTCCCGTGGATATTTGGCTTTGCGGTCGAAGTTGTTGGCTCACCCGGGCTCACCCATGATTTTTTCCTCTTTGGATTGTCGAAGTAAAGCCATTTTTCATCTCCGGTCACGATACGATGTAGAAAAGACTTTCTTTGAAAACGTTCAAGCAAGATCTTACACGTTGTTTTTCGTTGTTCTTTGTTCCTTTCCGTCAATTCATAAGGCATCCATTTTCCTTCCTTTTGAATTTTTCCCATAGCGTGAAGACGAACCGAAAGCGTTTTCTGCGTGATGTCAAGGGAAGATGCGAGGTGTTCTTGCGTTTGCGCGGCGTCTTCGTCCAACAAAGCCTGCAATTCTTCGTCTTGAAATTTTTCCGATGGCTTACCATGCTCCTTGTCGTTGAGGTCGAAATCACCTGATTTGAAGCGCTGAAACCGTTGTTGGCAAGTTCTTGTAGATGCAGCATCATTGCCATAAGCCTCAACGAGCATTTGGTGAGCGGCAGTGGCGTTTTTCTTATGATGGAAAAGGAAGAGCAAAGCTTCCCGCAAATGATGTTTATTCGGCACAAAATTGGACATATTTAAACCTTAATTGAAAAGTTTTAAAAGGTCATATAGCAATTATCATATATAAATAGAAAGCTGGTAATACGGAGCAGAAAATGAAATAAAATTTCTTAAATAAAAAAATATTTTTTCAAAGAAAATAGAACTAGAAATAAAAACGCGGAGTCATAGGTATAGACCTAATATTTGTGCATATTTTATCCGAAGTTGAAGCGTACGACATGGCGGCAAATACCAGAAATAAGCCGTTAATAAACAAAGGACTTCTATTTTGTTCATTAAATTGACTGCTACTGACCAGCAAACAACATTTGGACAGTCCGAGGTAAGATGTTCTACCGCTTTATCAGGATACCTAAAATATTTTAATGTCAGCAAATCAATATTTTCTTTTATATTTATTTCTGTTCTGTCTTTTCTAACTTTTTTTTTTAATTTACCACTGCGGTAATTTGAAAGGTAGAATCAAAGTCGGACGTAATTTAAAATTTTACTGTTTAACATAAACAGAGAAAGGGATGAGGTAAAAATGAGGAAGGTTTTTTATCTGTTTGATCCATATGTTGACTTTGACTCGTATTTCAAAGCTAAATCTCGATTCGTGCAAAATTGCTCCAATTACGTACTTTATATTTTGGAGCTATTTATATTCATTTTTAGCATTTATCTCTTTGTAATAATCAATTGCAACTAATGAAATGATCGTAAAGCAGATTTGCTTGCAAATTTCAATCTTATCATTTTATTACTTACCTCTCATTCATTGGACTTATTTGTGCCTAAACGCTAAAAATTTCCAACTACACCATTTCTCGCAGAAAAGGAATATTTTATTCAATTATTGAAAAGTTATCGAGTCTGAATTTACTTCACTTCTTTTTGCGATGTCGAGACGTTATTTCTATTCAACTTTTATTGTTTTTTAAACGATACAACTTCTACGTTATAAGATATGTATTTAGATAGCGCTATTATGGAGGAGTTTAATGATATAGAGCTTGATGGGCTGTGACGAACGGTTTCGGTGCTACACGATCGTACCGTACCAAAGCAGTTTATTAAGACCCGGGACACCAAAGCATTGAAACGGGGGCCAAAAGCCATTCTTAGTTTAACCGCACGTAACTTAAAAACCTCGGAAGATGATATTCTGATTCCATGATAAAATATTTATCGTGTTAAAATAAATTTTCATTACAGTCCAATTGCAGATAAAAATATTTTATTAATAAGAATAAGTCTGATTGCAGCTGTCACCATTTTTCCAAAGGCCAAATTTTAAATAGACTGGAAAATATATTCGAGAAACTTCTTTTTACCTTTCGCAATGCAACTTTTTGCCTCTGCAGAACGACAGGTCAAAATGGTAAATTGATCGTATCGAATTATTTCTATTCTAGATGGTAGAAAGCACCAAAAAGACAAGAGAAAGAAAATTCTTTTCAATATAATACAATGCGACCAACAATGATTGAAGTGTCAGCCTCATTTAAATAGTGGAACTATCGTTGAAAGATTATTAAATCTTCTTTCATCCATCGTCAAACCACAGTCAAACGTCAAATGCGTACATATCGTTTTTTATTCGTTCATATTTGATTTGGAGGTGTGTAATTCTTTACTTATTATACAGGGTGGGCCACGAGTAACGCCTCGGAATTTCATGACAAAGCCAAGAGATTTTTTAACTGTTTCTTTCTTGAGGTGTACACAGACTAACTAGAGCTACATTTTAAAATTATTTTCAAAGTATACAGAGTGTCCCAAACACATGTAATTGATCAAAATTGCATTTTTTTAAATGGGATCCCCTGTATATTATATAATTTTTTAACTCAACCATTAAAATGAAATTAAGTTGTATTAAGGTTTATGGTGTCTAACTCTAACAGTGTTTGAAATAATTCAGTTTTTGTCAAGATGCAAGATAATTTTCAACGCCCAATCTCTCATACCATATTTAAGTTTTTAAAACAAAATTTTAATAGGAAGCCATCAAGGGACCAAATTTTGTACTGTAAGTTTCAAAAAGTCGGCGAATTGTACAGGGTGTTCTAAAAATAGTATTTCTCTTGTATTTTTTCGGAACCAATTGTACTTTTTAAAGCTAACTTGGGACTGCTTGCCCATTAAACTGTAAGTATATTTGGATTTCAACGTTTTCTAATACTCTGATTTGAAATGTTTACATCTTCAAACGAAGTCAAGAGCAAAAACCTTCCCCAATTGAAGCATATGTTCGAAATGAGTAACGTAATACCAATCATACTACATAATTTTTTAAAAGTAAAAACAGAACAATCTTTCCCAGCAAGCTGAAAATATAGTAGCCCAGCCGATTAATATTTTCATTATTGAGCTTGAAAAGTAATGGAAAAAAGTATTTATGCCAAATTTGAGTGAAGAGTGGCACACTTCCATCATTGTTGCTTGAATTGCATTTTAAAATTGAAGTTTTATATGGTAGCATAAGTCATTCTCGCACGAGTTGAAGTTTTGACTCATGCGATAATAAGCCCTATAAATGTTATGTTATCTTTTCTATTGCCAAAGTCGGATCTAAAATTGTGAAATATGGGTATACCAGATAAACCTCGACAGGCGTCATTTAATGCAGGCTTTGTTTAAAGCTAGTGAGAATACTTTGTTCTAATAAATTTATTATTCATGTTATAAAATTGACTCATTAACATATGTCCATATTGTATTATTTTGCTGTTTATGTGCAATGTTTTCTTCGGCACTAGAGAATTCATTCAAGATCCGGGATCCGGAGTCAATTTGGATTTAAAATTTATAAACTAGCGATCTTGAGATTGAAATAAAACGTATTCAAATATCTTGGAAGACAGTGTAGTACCGATATTCTCATTCATTAAGATACGCCAGTTCAGTACATTCACCGGCGAAAATAAGTATGGAAAAGTTTTTTTTTTTAATATGTATATTTTTATTGTCTAATTCGACAACTGCCAAATACCGGTAAATTATACAACTTTTAGCAATAATAATAAAATTATGAAGTAATAAGCAAAACAAGCAACGAATATTTTTTCAAAAACAATGTAAAAATTGTCTTGTCGAATTTTGCGTGCTCTAAGTAGCCTTACAAATGTTTTATTGGATTTAAATCCGGTCGTTGGACAGGCCATTCCAAAATGTCTAATGTTTTTTTTCCAAAAATTAATTCTTTATCAGCCGAGAAGAATGTCAGGAACGTTGCTCTGTTAAAATCTCCATATTAGAGGCATTTCTTCCTTAGCAAATGGCACGATCGTATTTTCCAAAATGCATCTGTTCATAAACCAATCAATTTTTCCATTTATTTTAAATAAGGATCCCGTTTTACACTGAGAAAAGCCTCCCCAAAGCATTATAACCCCACCTCCATGTTTCCCTATAGGTTTTTGATATTTTATATCATGTCGCTGGTCTTCGAACATATGATTTTGCATACGATCAAAATATTTTAAACTTACTCTATTCCATAGAACGGTATTTCCTTTTTGGGTGTTCCAGTATAAATGGCTAATTGCAAATTGAATACTGTTCTTACGATTTTTTTAAAGGGTTTCTCCACTGTAACTCTTTTAAAAAGATCATCTTCACAAAGACTTCGTCTCACAGTGCGGTCAGTTAAAATTAAATTTAAATTTTTGCTAATATCCTCATTTGCCTGTCGAGGTGATTTGTGTCGATTTCTTATCGATACTTTCTTAATATACTTGTGTACATAAGGGTTGATATTTCTTGTTCGATCCGATTTTGAACGATTAGCTACTCTGTTTTGAATTCTATATTTATTTAAATTTTTTTAAACTGCGCCTTTTGATATTCTGAGACATTTGGCGATTATGCATTGTTTCAACCCTTTTCCATTTAGTTCTACGACTTTGCTCTCCAAGTTTTCTGAGAAATATTTTTTTTCAATTCATTTCTAACAATGTGTTACTGCAAGCAGTACTGCAGTAGACCTTAAGTAATGACCACAATAGCACAAATTTGCAACAACTAACTTTTCTTCCATACCTTTGACTGAGCCTTAAACAAGACAATGTTGGTAAGAAGTAAATATATACGGTCGACAATATAAACTGTTTAGTACCCAACTTGATAGTTATAATAAATAACACAACGTTGCTTTTCTCTTGACCTTATTTCAATGATATGCAAAATGAAAATCTTTCCATCGTTTCGTCCGTACCGGGTGCTCCATTTTCGATGTAATTGAGAGGTATTTCCCTAGCAGACGGAAAAAACTATGGTCGATACCCGTGGTTTTATTTTTCTGGCAATTTCAATGATCTAAAGAGCATTTTGATATCTTGACTCGTTTGGGAGATACAACATGTTTTTCGTGTTTTATAGTTTTCTTTGAAGCTCTATAACTTTTCTGTTTGTGAATATTTTTAATATTTGACGGAAGCTTCTTTTGTGAATTTTTCGTAATTCGGTGGCGTACTCAAATTTTTTTTAGATGAATTTGTTTTCGAGGTACATACCAAAGTTCCTTTTTTTAACAAGATATTCTTTTTAGCTTTTTGAAAATATACTGGCGAACATAAAATTCGGGTCACTTCGAAATTTTCAAATATAAATGTATTGAAAGAGAAGTGATATTTTTCGCTGACATACTCTCAGATGAATCTCGATTTTGTCTTACTGGTTCTGATAGACGTGTGAGAGTGTGGCGACGGCCAGGCGAGAGGTATGCCCAAGCATGTATAGCCGAACGTCTTCCATTTGGTGGAGGATCAGTTATGGTCTGGGGAGGAATCTCTTCTAATGCCCGTACGGAGTTAGTTTTCATTCAAAATGGATCCCTAACTGCGCACAGGTACTTGCTGGAGGTCGTGCAAGATCATTTCATGCCGTTCATGGGGTTTCTGGGGGATAACTCCATTTTTATGCAAGACAATGCTAGGCCTCACGTTACAAGACTCGTGACCGCTTACATGGATGAGGTTCAAATACGGAGATTTGACTGGCCTGCGCGAAGTCCCGACCTAAATCCCATAGAACATGTTTGGGACGAGATGGGAAGACGTCTTCGCAGTCGTGTACCCGCTCCAAGAACGGCTAGGGAATTGCGAGAATTTCTTCAGGAAATATGGGAAAACCTACCCCAGGACGTTATTCGCAACCTCATTGAAAGCATGCCCCGACGCTTGCAGGCTGTCATAAACGCTAGAGGGGGAAATACGCGATATTAATGTCATTATGAGTTTTTTTTCGGTAGCACAAAATTGTGTTCAAAAATGTTACAGTGCTTGGGTAACGGACACCTGTACAATACATCGGTTATTTCGGTACAGGATCGTGTTTTTTTTACCACTTACCCTTGACAAGGTTAAAGAACCTCAGAATCGATAAGGCTTTTTATTTTTTTGGAAGTTAGGAAGGCAAAAATTTCGAAAATACTAAAGTGACCCGAATTTTATGCTCGCCAGTGTATATATATTTCTATATATTTATTTCGGCAAATACGGAAATTATAAGCCAGTTTTTGTTTTTTGTTTTTGTTTTTTTTTTTAAGAAATGTATCATTATGGGTAAAATATATTTTAAAACTAGAAAAAAATGTTCTTATATTATGGTATGTTATGATATATTAAAAATTTGCTGCATTAGAAACAAAATAGCATTTTTATTATATAAAATTATTTTCTTATTTTAAGTATTGTTCAAAGTGATAAACTGATGTCCCTTATGGTCTAAACATACATCGACGCTAAACACACTCATTTGGGCTAATCAAGTGAATAGATGTATGCCTTAAATATTGTGTTTTCTAAAAAATCTAATATAAATTTCTTGTTTACCGCGATAAATATATAAAACTATATATTTCCAAAAATCTAAAAAAACCTCTAGTTAATGGAGTCATGGTCAACTATGGTTTTCATTAAAAACAAAGCAACTTTGGTCTGTAACTCGAAAATAAATTAGGCTAGAAAATATTCTACTGGATTGCACATAAGAAAATGTACAAAAGATGTTTTTTCCAAAATTAAAAATACTCACGAACAAAAAGAGAAAGGGGCTTTAAAGAAAACGACAAAAAACGAAAAATATCCCGTAACTTCCAAACGGGTCAAAATGCTGTTTAGATAATTGAAATTGGCACAAAAATGGGGCCAAGGGTCCCGACCAGGGTTTTCCTCCATCTACTCGGGAAATACCTGAAACCCCCAATTGCTTCGAAAATAACGCACCCTGTACACTGATGATCAAAAGAATCCAGCCAGTTAATTTTTTTTAAGTAAAATAATAATAATCAATATTTTTAAATTAAATATGATTTTAATATTTTACAGGATGGGTAGACAAATGAACATTTCAAAGAAAATATGTATCCGTTTAATTATACAGATCCAACTTTTGAAAATAAGCGAATGAAAGTAACCAACCAATAAAATAATTTAAAAATAAATATGAATAGTCAACTAATTAAT